>NC_092728.1:58349751-58656057 GCF_047496885.1 Scyliorhinus torazame
TCATTTAATTTAAATTTAATGAATAAAGTAGCCAAGTGGAAGTTTAAAATTCAATTATCGTATAATCTGATATCTGTAAGTTTGAAATATGAGGACTAAAATGAACCCACTTCAAATTTAATTTTAATTTAGATTCTCTTTACTCAATAGTGGTACAGTATTTTAAAATATGTGTACAATTGGTAATAAAGACTTTCCTTTGTGTGTGTCAGAGTGCTTCATGCATATATTATTGATATGCTTTGATGGTGCAATGTAGGAATTTACTTTCAATGCAAAAGTTAAGAGTATAGATAGCTCAACTAGTGTAAAACTATACAATCCATTTATTAGAAAAATAAAGCTAATTTTAAGAGATTTATATTTATATTGGTAAACATTACAAGTAAGGTATCATTTTATGTGGGTTTAAATTAATGTATCTGTGCCTGGAAGGGTAAACCTTTGTTTATATTCATGCTGGAGAAAGGTGTTTGTATGTGTAGGGGTTGGTTCGGTTCCAATTGTGTTTCTATTGTGCTTAGAGAGGGCTATGGCGTGAATGGTAAATAAACTAGCTGAGGTATATGGCCATTGCTTAGCAACTGTGGCCTTGTGAGGTAGAGAAGCATTTAAGTTTAGTTTAGATTTATTTGTTGGCAGCTCTATACAGGTAGTGAGAGAGAAGGCAGCTCTCATAGCTCTGCTAGAAGCAGTTGGTTTTAGAAGGCTAAAGAGGGAACATCTCTCAGCCTTTCTGGAAGAAAAACAATACTATGGAGTAATGGTTAAGAAAACAGATGCTTGAAATCCAGCTAGTTTCGGAACGTAGAGAAATTAAGAGAAGTTTCCAAGAAGTTGAAAATTAACGGAACAGAGAAAAATGGGAACCAGAACAGATTGCTGTTTAGTAAAGTCAAAGAGAGTTGAAAAGGCATTGGATCATGAGAGGCCAGAAAGATAGCTGCAGGAGTGCTGACGTTTGTGAGAAATCACGACAGTTTGGGAGATATTATTTGAAATCAATGGCTGGACCTTGGAGTTTGTGTAAAACCCTTCAAGGCAAACCTGAAGGGAGAGGTATAAACCTACAAGTGAAACCTTGATGGAAGCAGCGGAGGGAAAGCATAATTTAAAAGAATATTTGAATATGTGACTTTTAAAAGCGGAATTGAAACCACTCGTGTAGAAGCCGGAGTTCCGGGAGACAAGGTGGCTCATGGTATAAGAATCATCTGGGGGGATTTTGAAGAAAAACCTCGAGACATTTTCTTGGGTTCAGAGAGGAGTGTGTCTTACCACGGCCATCTTGTGTGCTTAAAAGGGACTTTGTGTCAATGAGAACATTATAGCTTAAGGGGGACTTTGCAATCTGGTTTAATCTTAAAATCTGTGTGTATTTGTTAAGCTAAGGTTGGAGTAACAAAGTATTTTGTTATAATTCAATTTTTCCATGTTTAATAAATGTTTCTTTCCTTGTTGTTAAATGTAATTCGCAGTTCTCTGACTCTGTTCCTTCATGCTTTGTTTTATTTCATTTTTTAAAATTTAGAGTATCCAATTATTTTTTTCCAATTAAGAGGCAATTTAGCATGGCCAATCCACCTAATCTGCACATCTTTGGGTTGTGGGGGTGAAGCCCATGCAGACACAGGGGGCTGGATCCTCCGTCAGCGGGATTCTCTGTTTTGCCGGCAGCCCGGGGTTTCCCGACAGCGTGGGCCTGCGCCACAATAGGAAACCCCATTGGCCAGCCGGCGTAACGGAGCATCCCGCCGACGGGGTGAAACAGAAATGTGGCGGGGCGGGGCGGAGAATTCAGCCTGGGAAGAATGTGCAAACTCCAAACAGACAGTGGCCCAGGGCCAGGATCGAACCCGGGTCCTCAGCGCTGTAGGCAGCAGTGCTAACCACTGCCTCACCGTGCCATCCTCCTCCATGCATTATACAGAAAATGTAAATGTTGAGTAAAAAGGTTCCAACATGGGGTTTTCCCATACAGTTATAACATCAACTGGGATGGTAACACTATTCAATACTGTGGGTAGGTGCTACAAACACATCGTCAATATAGCTCGGATTTCAAACTAAATATTTTTCATTGCCATAGACAATTCTATTTAAATTCCTGTCAGCTTAGAGTGCAACTGAGTCATTAGGGTAGTAGGTGAGCAGTACTAAGTGATACATCAATGATAAAGAAGTTATTTTTTTAATTTCAAGAATCAAGTGTAATTTATCGAGCTACAGAGGGTAAATAGTGTTACATTTATTAAAATGAGATAACTCAATTAATGTGATAATTAAAGCCAGCAAAATGTGTCTATTACAGCAGACTTTTAATTGACTAGCTCATTAATGGACAATGATCAGTCGTTCTATTTTGATCTTCGAAGCCCTGGAGATACCCAGCATTTTTAAAATATTTGACCCAAGAGTGAATATTCGCAGCTGTAGCAATTAAGTTGGGAATTAAAAAGGGACGGACGGTCTGACTTTGATTATCATCAGTAGTGCAGTCCTCAGCACATTATTGTAAGTAACTCAAATATTCTCGATCTGCCTCAAGCATCAAAGGATAGGGGAGAAAAATACATTGAATTTGCACACATATCTCTACTAAGATTGCTGTTAGTTTGCAATGAGCATTGTTGCAATGTAATAAGCATTTCTTTTTCACTTGCTTATTTTGGAATTCATAGAACAGAAATTAATGTGAGGGTTTTTATTGTAAAATGGAGCTATCAGTTAGTTTTGCACAAATGATTGCTTGATGCATTCCTGTGCATAATATTTTGAGTTCCACAAGGAGGTCTCTTGATGAAAAGTTGAAAACAAAATGATGCAAAGTACAGTGAGGATGGTTATAGGCTACAGTTCATTCAAACACTTTGGATAATGTTCCAAATAGCAAAAGGCAAAGTTGATTAGTTTCTGAACATGATTTGAAGACAATGATTGTATTAATTCAATCCTCGGTATCTATTATACAAGGCAATTCCATTTTCAACATTTCATTTGCAGCAGATTTAATGTGAATTTGGTTCACGGCGTGAGTCCTTGTAACAGAAGTAAGTTGTGAATTTACCCTTGAGTACAAATATAGCAGGTGGAAAGACATTAGGAAATCATATTTTTAGCTGCGTTGCAACTTTATTGATCACTTACTGTGATGTGCATCCTTCCATAATAGATTTACTTACTATTAGTTACAGAGGGTGGAATTTTCTCATTATTTGGCAGAGTAGCATAATGGGGTGGGAAAAGTGAGGTGAAATCGGGGCCGGCACTGATTTGATGCTGGTCTGCCATGTTATGCCCCCTCCAATCCGCGCAGCGTGCGCCGTTGGCCCACCAGCAATGCTCCGCCCTCGATGCTCCCCAATGCTCCGCCCTTGCACAGTCAAGGAGACACAGCCTGAGTGAGTGAGACACATCCAGAGTGGGAATTGGAACTTGGTAATTTGGTGCAGTGAGGTAATTCAGTGCAGGTGCTTTTTCCCTATCGTTTTGTTCTCTTTCTTCTGGCCTGTAACTTTTAATCAGCAGGGAGAGAACCAGAGAGCATCCTGGGAAGGTACGTGATTTTTATTTTTATTTTTATTTTTATTCCCTTTTCAAATTGTGTGGGGGGGGAAACTGAAGTGACATAAAGCTGTGACCTGATTGGCTGGTTGGGAATCTACACTAAATTTAAAAATTAACCATTGTTAAACTAATTGAACATAATTACTTAATTATAATTTAGAGGGTTATCTAAGCCAGAGATTGGAGAGTACTGTATTTAACTTTCACATTTATAGTAGAAATCTAGTGCTAGGAAACATATAGTTAGTAATTTGAAAAAAAACAATTTTTTAATTTAATTTACTAATTAATTAACGCAATGTCAATTAGAGGGGTGCAGTGCTCTGATTGTGAGATGTAGCAGGTCCAGGAGGCTTCCAGTGTCCTGGATGGCTTCATCTGCAGAAAGTGCACCAAACTAGAGCTCCTCACAGACCGCATGGTTCGGTTGGAGCAGCAGTTGGATGCACTTAGGAGCATGCAGGTGGCGGAAAGCGTCACAGATAGCAGTTATATAAACGTGGTCACACCCAAGGTGCAGGCAGAGAAATGGGTGACCACCAGAAGGGGCAGACAGTCAGTGCAGGAATCCCCTGTGGTTGTCCCCCTCTCGAACAGGTAAACCCCTTTGGACACTGTCGGGGGGGATAGGATTTCAGGGGAAAACAGCAGCAGCCAGACCAGTGGCACCACGGCTGGCTCTGATGTTCAGCAGGGAGGGTCAAAGCGCAAAAGAGCAATAGTCATAGGGGACTCCATAGTCAGGGGCACAGATAGGCGCTTCTGTGGATGTGAAAGAGACTCCAGGATGGTATGTTGCCTCCCTGGTGCCAGGGTCCAGGATGTCTCAGAATGGATAGCGGGCATCCTGAAGGGGGAGGGCAAACAGGCAGAGGTTGTTGTACATATTGGTACTAACGACATAGGCAGGAAGGGGCATGGGGTCCTGCAGCAAGAGTTCAGGGACCCAGGCAGAAAGTTAAAAGACAAGACCTCCAGGGTTGTAATCTCGGGATTACTCCCTGTGCCACGTGCCAGTGAGGCTAGAAATGGGAAGATAGAGCAGCTAAACACGTGGCTAAACAGCTGGTGTAGGAGGGAAGGTTTCCGTTATCTGGACCACTGGGAGCTCTTCCGGGGCAGGTGTGACCAGTATAAGAAGGACGGGTTGCATCTAAACTGGAGAGGCATAAATATTCTGGCCGCGAGGTTTGCTAGTGTCACACGGGAGGGTTTAAACTAGTATGGCAGGGGGGTGGGTACAGGAGCAAAAGGTCAGAAGGTGAAAGCACTGAGGAAGAACTAGGGAATAGGGCCAGTATGGCTCTGGGGAAGAGCAGACAGGGAGATGTTGCTGAAAACAGCGGGTCTGGTGGCCTGAAGTGCATATGTTTTAATGCAAGAAGTATTACGGGTAAGGCAGATGAACTTAGAGCTTGGATTGGTACTTGGAACTATGATGTTGTTGCCATTACAGAGACCTCGTTGAGGGAAGGACAGGATTGGCAGCTAAACGTTCCAGGAATTAGATGTTTCAGGGGGATGTAAAAGGGATGGCGGAGTTGCGCTACTGGTTAGGGAGAATATCACAGCTGTACTACGGGAGGACACCTTAGAGGGCAGCGAGGCTATATGGGTAGAGATCAGGAATAATATAGATTTATCAAAGAATTTACAGTGCAAAAGGAGGCCATTTGGCACATCGGGTCTGCACCGGCTCTTGGAAAGAGCACCCTACCCAAGGTCAACACCTCCACCCTATCGCCATAACCCAGTAAACCCACCCAACACTAAGGGCAATTTTGGACACGAAGGGCAATTTATCATGGACAATCCTCCTAACCTGCACATCTTTGGACTGTGGGAGGAAACCGGAGCACCTGGAGGAAACCCACACACACACGGGGAGGATGTGCAGACTCCGCACAGACAGTGACCCAAGCCGGAATCGAACCTGGGACCCTGGAGCTGTGAAGCAATTGTGTTATCCACAATGCTACCGTGCTGCCCTAAGAAGGGTGCAGTCACAATGTTGGGAGTTTACTACAGGTCTCCCAACAGCCAGCGGGAGATAGAGGAGCAGATATGTAGACAAATTTTGGAAACGAGTAAAAACAACAGGGTTGTTGTGATGGGAGACTTCAACTTCCCCAATATTGACTGGGACTCACTTAGTGCTAGGGGCTTAGACAGAGCAGAGTTTGTAAGGAGCATCCAGGAGGGCTTCTTAAAACAATATGTAGATAGTCCAACTAGGGAAGGGGCTGTACTGGTATTGGGGAATGAGCCCGGCCAGGTGGTAGAAGTTTCAGTAGGGGAGCATTTCGGGAATAGTGACCACAATTCAGTACGTTTTAAAGTGCTGGTGGACAAGGATAAGAGTGGTCCTCGGGTGAATGTGCTAAATTGGGGGATGGCTAATTATAACAATATTAGGCGGGAACTGAAGAACCTAGATTGGGGGCGGATGTTTGAGGGTAAATCAACATCTGACACGTGGGAGGCTTTCAAATGTCAGTTGAAAGGAATTCAGGACTGGAATGTTCCTGTGCTGAAGAAAGATAAATACGGCAAATTTCGGGAACCTTGGATAATGAGAGATATCGTAGGCCTCGATTTGTCAGGGCTAGAAGACTGGGAACAGACGAAGCCTGTGTGGAATATAAGGAAAGTAGGAAGGGGTCACAAAAAGTCATTGGCAAATAGGGTTAAGGAAAATCCCAAGGCTTTCTACACGTACATAAAAATCAAGAGGGTAGCCAGGGAAAGGGTTGGCCCACTGAAGGATAGGCATGGGAATCTATGTGTGGAGCAAGAGGAAATGGGCGAGGTACTAAATGAATACTTTGCATCAGTATTCACCAAAGAGAAGGAATTGGTGGATGTTGAGTCTGGAGAAGGGTGTGTAGTTAGCCTGGGTCACATTGAGATCGAAAAAGACGAGGTGTTGGGCGTCTTGAAAAATATTAAGGTAGATAAGTCCCCAGGGCCTGATGGGATCTACCCCAGAATACTGAAGGAGGCTGGAGAGGAAATTGCTGAGGCCTTGATAGAAATCTTTGGATCCTCGCTGTCTTCAGGTGATGTCCCGGAGGACTGGAGAATAGCCAATGTTGTTCCTTTGGTTAAGAAGGGTAGCAAGGATAATCCAATGAACTCCAGGCCGGTGAGCCTTACTTCAGTGGTAGGGAAAAGACTGGAGAGAATTCTTCGAGACAGGATCTACTCCCATTTGGAAGCAAAAGGACGTATTAGTGAGGGGCATCACTGTTTTGTGAAGGGGAGGTCGTGTCTCACTAACTTGATCGAGTTTTTCGAAGAGGTCACAAAGATGATTGATGAAGATAGGGCAGTGGATGTTGTCTATATGGACTTCAGTAAGACCGTTGCCAAGATCCCTCATGATAGACTGGTACAAAAGGGGAAGTCACATGGGATCAGGGGTGAGCTGGCAAGATGGATACAGAACTGGCTAGGTCATAGAAGGCAGAGAGTAGCAATGGAAGGGTGCTTTTCTAATTGGAGGGCTATGACTAGTGGTGTTCCGCAGGGATCAGTGCTGGGACCTTTGCTGTTTTTAGTACATATAAATGATTTGGAGGAAAATGTAACTGGTCTGATTAGTAAGTTTGCAGACGACACAAAAGTTGGTTGAATTGCGGATAGCGATGAGGACTGTCAGAGGATACAGCAGGATTTAGATCGTTTGGTGACTTGGGCGGAGAGATGGCAGATGGAGTTTAATCCGGACAAATGTGAGGTAATGCATTTTGGAAGGTCTAATGCAGGTAGGGAATATACAGTGAATGGTGGAACCCTCAAGAGTATTGAAAGTCAGAGAGATCTAGGTGTATAGGTCCACAGGTCACTGAAAGGGGCAACACAGGTGGAGAAGGTAGTCAAGAAGGCATAAGGCATGCTTGCCTTCATTGGCCGGGGCATTGAGTCTAAGAATTGGCAAGTCATGTTACAGCTGTCTAGAACCTTAGTTAGGCCACACTTGGAGTATAGTGTTCAATTCTAGTCGCCACCCTACCAGAAGGATGTGGAGGCTAGAGAGGGTGCAGAACAGATTTACCAGGATGTTGCCTGGTATGGAGGGCATTAGCTATGACGAGCAGTTGAATAAACTCGGTTTGTTCTCACTGGAACGATGACGGTTGAGGGGCGACCTGATAGAGGTGTACAAAATTATGAGGGGCATCGACAGAGTGGATAGTCAGAGGCTTTTTCCCAGAGTAGAGGGGTCAATTACTAGGGGGCACAGGTTTAAGGTGCGAGGGGCATGGTTTAGAGGAGATTTACGAGGCAATTTTTTTACACAGAGTGTAGTGGGTGCCTGGAACTCACTGCCGGAGGAGGTGGTGGAAGCAGGGACGATAGTGACATTTAAGGGGCATCTTGACAAATACATGAATAGGATGGGAATAGAGGGATACGGACCCAGGAAGTGTAGAAGATTGTAGTTTAGTCGGGCAGCATGGTCGGCACGGGCTTGGAGGGCCGAAGGGCCTGTTCCTGTGCTGTACTTTTCTTTGTTCTTTGTTCGATGGGCTGATAACCCTACGGCGCGGACCAAGTGTGGTCGCAGCGGTCGGGAACCCAGCGTACAGTGTCCAGCGCCGCCACACTCGGCTGGGATCCGTGCCGCAAGGGGAGTGGTGGGGGGTGGGCTGTGAGGCCACATTGACACTAAATAAGATTATATCAAGTCTCTGACAAATATCTCATTAAATATGGATCTTGGGAAGGGTACCTCACAGCCATTTGTAGAATTCACACATCTCATTGTTTAAGGATGGGCCAAGAAGTAAAGACTATGCATTTTGCAGACTGCCTGACTCCATATCTCAGATTGGACAAAAGGGAAGGTCGAAACTCTCTGGCCACTATCAACCTTCCATTGCATCACACCCAGTCCAAACTAGACTGGGTGGGCCTCAGAAGTGTTCAACCATTAGTCATGTAATTAAAGATGGTTTTAGGGTCTGAACGCCTTTAACCCCAGGAGTAGATCCATCAGAATCATCAGTGGTCAGCCAATCAGAGAACCAGAATCTGAAACTAGCTGCAAGTCATCAAGCAGTCAAAGTACTGAATGTGTTCTGGTTTCAAAGTTCTCCTGAGAGACAACCTCCTAGATATCCATGACAGGAAACCTTAACATTCTGTGAATACTTCATTTCACAAAATTCTCACTTCCACTTGAAATCATTGAATCCATTCAAGAAACCATAGGCCTTACATGTGGGAGACAGATAAGTTAAGCATATTATGGTGCAGTTAAAGGGTGCAAGATCCAGCGTTCGGTAAATTCATTCATTGGAGGAAAAGGTGGAGGAGAAGGTGGAGCCATCCGCCTCAGATGAAGATGCAAAAGAGGCGGACAATGGCGAAACCGATGAGATGAGTGCCCAGGTTCCCACGGCTGGTTCAGCACATCTCCGTTGTTAACTGCGAAGACCTAATACAGAGGCACTTCTCCAAAGTAACATTGAGATGCACCCTCAAAAAGTAAATGGCTACCAAGCCTTTGCTAGATGAGTGCCTTTGATATCATTGCCATCTTCAGGAGATCTCCATTCCACCCCAAGCTGGAAAATCTCCAAGTGTCCTTGTCACAATGGCTGAAATATTCACTGTGGTGAATGTATTCACCATAATATAAGTTGTCTGTATAGTACTGTGGCCTAATGCCAGGGAATGGTAATATGATCTCCGTCCATGTATTGTACTGGAACCTTGGTGGGCTCCACCTCTGGCTCCAACTCCCCCCGAGGCGGTATATAGACCTGCCGCCTGTGGGCGGTGCTCATTGTTACAGCAGTCAAAGGCAGACAAGTTCTGGGATAATAAAGCCTATGTTCACTTGTTCTCATCATCTTGTAGTGAATTGATGGTACATCAATTTATTATCCAAAGACATCACTATGGAAGCCGCTTTGAAGCCTGAGAAACTGGAACTCGACGCACGAGCAGCAGAAGCTAAGGAAATCTTCTCAGACTGGCTCCACTGTTTTGCAGTCTTCCTCGACTTCTCTGAAATGCCTCCCTCCGTCGCCCTCAAGCTGCGCCTCCTCCACGCCCGGGAGAGCCACCGAATGTCGGGTATGTTTGAGGACGCAGTCACGTACGAAGCGGCGGTCGCGATTATAAAGAGACAGTTCGAGAAGCCCGTGAATGAAGTGTTCATGCGGCACCTCCTCACTACCCGTCGTCAACACGCCGGGGAATCGCTGGACGAGTACGAGTATCTAGAGAACCTGACTCGACTCGCCCGCAACTGCAACTACAGGGATGAGAAGGCCGATGAGCACATGAAGCTGATGATCCAGGACAAATACGTGGCTGGTGTCCGGTCTAACTACGTCCGGCAGCGACTGCTGGAAAACGGGGCCACTGATCTACAGGACACGGTAAAACTAGCCACCTTGTTAGAGGTGGCCTACCAGAGCCTCAACGCGTTCCCGGCAGACTCAGCGAACCCCTCGTGTACACCACAGACGTGGCCTTCACCAGACCCGACTACATCCCAGGCCTGTGCCGCGCAGCTGCCCGTTCAGCCCGGGGGACCGTCTTGCTACTTCTGCGGTCAGGGCCAACACCCCCGGCAGCAATGCCGAGCCCGCACCGCAACATGTAGCGACTGCGGCAAAAAGGGCCATTTTGCCAGTCTGGCCTGATCCAAAGCCCCAGTCAAAAGCTTACCAGGCCCGATCCACGGACTCACAGGCCCACAGACCCCACAATGTGGCTATGAGCCTGCCGGTACAGCCCCCTTCAGTCATGTCATCCGCCTCGTGCAGCTCGTGGGGGGCGCCATCTTCAACACCAACCGACACGTGCGACCGATGGGGCGGCCATCTTGGTCGCCATCTTCAACTCAGCCCAACTCGTGGGGCCGCCATCTTGTGACCCCGATACCTCCGACCACGCAGACTACTCGCATCTCGGCGCAGTCACCCTCGACCAGTCGCGGCCAAAACATCTGCAGAATTCGATGATGGCCGTCCGGGCCAATGGGCGCGAGACCCCCTATCTTTTCGACTCCAGGTGCACAGAGAGCTTTGTCCATCCTGACACGGTAAGGCGCTGCTCCCTCCACATCTACCCCGCGTCCCAGACAATCTCCCTTGCCTCTGGATCCCATTCGGTACAGATCTGGGGGTACTGTGATGTGAACCTCGCGATACAGGGCGCTGAGTACGCCAATTTTAAACTGTATGTCCTCTCTCACCTCTGCGCCCCCCCTACTGCTTGGACTCAACTTCCAATGCAGTCACCGAAGCCTGACCCTAAAGTTCGTCAGACCCCTACCCCCTCTCACTATATGTAGCCTCGCGACCCGTGAGGTCACCCCCCTTTCGCTCTTTGCGAACCTCACCCGACTGTAAGCCCGTCGCCACCAGGAGCAGGCGGTACAGTGCACAAGACATGATTTTTATCAAGTCGGAGGTCCAGCGACTCTTGAGGGACGGGGTCATCAAGGCCAGCAACAGACCCTGGAGAGCACAAGTGGTGGTTGTCAGGACTGGGGAAAAGAATCGGATGGTTGTGGACTACAGCCAGACCATAAACCGGTTCACGTAACTTGATGCGTACTCCCTCCCCCGCATAGCGGAGATGGTCAACCAGATCGCACAGTACCGGGTTTTCTCCACGGTAGATCTGAAGTCTGCCTACTACCAGCTCCCGATCACCACTACACTGCTTTTGAAACAGCCGGCTGACACTTCCACTTCCTCAGGGTCCCATTCGGCGTCACTAATGGGGTCTCGGTCTTCTAGAAAACAATGGACCGAATGGTGGATCAGTACGGGCTGCGGGCTGCATACCCGTACTTGGACAATATTACCATCTGCGGCCATGATCAGCAGGACCACGACGCCAACCTTCAGAGGTTCCTCCAGACCGCCCAATCCCTCAACCTCACATATAACAAGGAGAAGTGCGTTTTCCGCACAACCCGGCTAGCCATCCTCGGCTATGTCATGGAAAACGGGGTCCTAGGGCCCGACCCCGACTGCATGTGCCCCCTCAAGGAACTTCCCCTTCCCCACACCCTCAAGGCCCTCAAACGCTGCCAGGGGCTAGTCTCCTATTACGCCCAGTGGGTCCCCAAGCAAGTGGACAAAGCCCGCCCACTTATCAAAGCCTCTATATTCCCCCTGGCGGCTGAGGCCCGCTCAGCCTTCAGCCACATCAAGGCCGATATCAGTAAGGCCGTGATGCACGCGGTGGACGGGTCCGTCCCCTTCCAGGTAGAGAGCGATGCATCAGACGCCACCCTGGCCGCCACCCTCAACCAGGCGGGCAGGCCAGTAGCCTTCTTTTCTAGAACCCTCCACGCCTCCGAGATTCGACACTCATCTGTCGAGAAGGAAGCGCAAGCCATTGTGGAAGCTGTGAGGCATTGGATGCACTACCTAGCCGGTAGGAGGTTCACCCTCGTCACTGACCAACGGTCGGTAGCCTTTATGTTCGACAACGCACAACGGGACAAAATTAAAAACGACAAAATCTTGAGGTGGAGGATCAAACTCTCCACCTATACTTCCGATATCAAGTATCATCCTGCCGAGCTTAATGAGCCCTCAGATGCCCTGTCCCGTGGCACATGTGCCAGCGCTCAAGATGACCGACTTCGTGCTATCCACAATGACATCTGTCACCCGGCGGTCACTCAGCTTAACCATTTTTTTAAGGCCCGTAACCTGCCCTACTCCACCGAGGAGGTCAGGGCCATGACCAGGGATTGCCAAGTCTGCGCAGAGTGCAAACCGCACTTCTGCCGTCCAGACAAGGCCCACCTGTTAAAGGCCTCCCGGCCCTTGAGCGCCTCAGTATCGACTTCAAAGGGCCCCTCCCTTCCACGAACCGCAACACATACTTCCTGACCGTCATTGACGAGTACTCCCGCTTCCCCTTCATGTCCCGACATGACCTTGGCCACTGTTACAAAGGCACTGCACAGCATTTTCACCCTATTCAGTTTCCCTGCATACGTCCACAGTGACCGGGGCACCTCTTTCATGAGCGATGAGCTGCATCAATACCTGCTCAGTAAGGGCATCGCCTCGAGCAGGACTACGAGCTACAACCAGCAGGGAAACGGATAGGTGGAGAGGGAGAACGCGACGGTATGGAAGGCCGTTCTTCTTGCCCTTCGGTCTAGAAGTCTCCAGAATCCCTGCTGGCAGGAAGTCCTCCCCGACACGCTCCACTCCGTTAGATCGCTCCTCTGCACAGAGACCCCTCACGACCGTTTGTTTGTTTTCCCTAGAAAGTCCATCTCCGGGGTCTCGCTTCCACCCTGGCTGACACTCCGGGACCTGTCCTTCTCCAGAAGTATACGAAGAGTCATAAGACCGACCCCCTGGTCGAGAGGGTCCAGCTGCTGCATGCCAACCTCCAATATGCCTACGTCGCGCACAATGACAGACGGCAAGAGCCGGTCTTCCTCCGGGACCTGGCGCCCGCTGGTTCCCATGTCAACGCGCCCCCCTCCCCACAGCCTACCGCCACCCCCCGAATCCCTAATGCCCCCCTGGGACTCCTGTACTGTCCCGCGCCAACACTGCCGCCATCCACCACCCCCCTGCCTACCCCCACCCCTCAACCATTGCCGACACGCCGGACCGAAGCTCCAGACAACACGCTCTCAGAATCAACAACGACACCACCCATACCCACCGCACCGCCAGAGCTGAGGAGCTCCAAAAGAACAATCCGGCCTCCAGACAGACTAAACATATGATGACCCCTCTTCACCCCCGCTGGACTTCATTTTTAACAGGGGGTGAATGTTGCGAATGTATTTACCATAATATAAGTTGTCTGTATAGTACTGTGGCCTATGGCCAGGGAATGGTAATATGATATCCTTCCATGTATTGTACTGGAACCCTGGTGGGCTCCGCCTCTGGCTCCGCTCCCCTGGGGCGGTGTATAGACCTGTCGCTGTGGGCGGCGCTCATTGTTACAGCAGTCACAGGCAGGCAAGTTCTTGGATAATCAAGCCTATGTTCACTCGTTCTCATCGCCTTGTAGTGAATTGATGGTACATCATTCACCTTCATAAATCAGCATTCAGTCAGTTTTAAGGGACATGCCTTGAGGTGCCCTGTGACAGGAAGGGCTGCAAGTAATTTGGCGGCTGTCAAAATAGAGTTATGAAGTCACCTGGCCACTAACCTAGGCCTGTATGCACTACCGAGCAGACGATGTAAGCACAAACATATATGCTGCAATTCAAGACTGGGCAGCATAAAGTAACTACAGTGCCACAGCCAGTGCTAGGTAATGACCATCTCCAATGTAAGGGAATCTACATACCTCCCATTGACATCAAATGGCATTTCCCTCACTGAATCCCCCTCTATCAATATTCTGGGGCTTACCATTGCCCATAAAATGAACTGCAGCAGCCATATAAATACTATATATACTAGGCTTCAAGAGCAGTTCAGAAATTGGAAATTCTGAAATGAGTAATTCACCTCCTGACTCCCTGAAATCTGTCCACTGCCTGCAAGGCACAAGTCAGGAGTGTGGTGGAATACTCTCCACTTTCCTGCATGAGTGAAGCTCCAGCAACACTCAAGAAGTTCAACACCATCCAGGACAAAACAGCCCACATGATCGGCATCTCAACGTCCATGATAACATTCAGACCAATCACCACTGACGTACTGTGGCAGCAGTGTCTTTCATCTGAAAGATGCATGGCAGCAACTCACCACAGAAATCTCCTTTTCCACCCTATTTGGACCTACTCCTCCTTTTACCACCCTTTTACTATTTATTTGCCGACAGAAGACTTTGGGATCCCTCCTTATGTTGGCTGCCAGCCTTTCCTCATAACCCCACTTCGTTTCCCTTATTTGCTTTTTCACCTCTCCTCTGAACCTTCTATATTCAGTTTGGTCCTCAATTGTACTTTCTGATGCCTGTCACACCTTTCTTTCTTTATCCTGATTTATATTTCATTTTTCATCCAGCATTTGTTTGCCTCTCCTTTCTCTTTTAAGGGAATATGCCTTGATTGTGCCTGAGCCATTTATTTTTCGAAGGTAGCCTATTGTCCAGTTGCAGTTTTTCTTGTCAGCCTTTGACTCTGAAATATCCAATCCTGCTCCGTTCTTGCCCATTGAAGTTGGCTCTCGCCCCAGTTTGTTATTCATAATCTGCGTTGTCCATTGTCCTTTTCTACCTTTAGCGCAAACCTTGTCGTGCAATGATCACTGTCGCCTAAATGTTTCCCCACTGACACTTGCTCTACCTGCCCTCCTCATTTCCAAGGACCAAGTCCAGCAATACCTCCTTTCTTGTTGGGCTGGACACACACTTGTGAAATCTCATACATTCTCGCTGGTTCTGTGTCGCGTGATTATACAGTGACATCAGCAAAGTGATGCCACGGATTTTGAGAGAATCACTATCTTGATCATATAAGCAGCACCCTTAATAAACCTCTCACCATGTTATAGAGGGAAAAACTGTACAGCTATTCAACTGTAGTGTACCTCACCCTCACTCTCATGAGAGACCAGGCGAAGACTCTTGGAGTTCAAAACCAGTCTTTATTTACAAGTTATAGCGAGGGTTCTCGGCATTCCAATTAGGACACCAAACAGTGCAGATTTAATGAGAACACAGACAGTTATACTTCAAGGTTTTATTACAATAAATTAGCATATACAACCATTTATTACTAGTTATCTATGTTAAGACTATTGATTAAGTTTACATCATGCATAGTAAATCAAAATAATTAACCGATCATGTTAAAGGTCTGCATGCTTAATTAAACTATCCAATCATTACAAAGGTACGTGTGTTGTCCTGAAATTAGTAATTTCAGTAGTCTGGTATCTGGATTTTAGTCATCAATCATTTCCCTCCCTATTGCTATAAGCAGACATACTGAGGCCATCGCATGATACCTTGTTACACATTGTAGAATAGACCTTGAATTGTAATATATGCAGTCTCTTTGCCTGGTTTCTCAGGGACACATTGTGTCCCTGGATTAACTGTTGCAGTTGGCAATTCCATAGTCTGAATTGAAGAATTCAACTTGCCCAGTAAAATTTTGGAATCGGAGGCTTTAAAATGGGTGCAGTCTACTATCTAGTTTCTAAGGATGTCCAAATTGTCCTCTTCAGTGTTTTACAAACATCCACAGATTTTTTCTTCGCAGCAAAAAGAAATATAACAGGAGCAAAAACTGGTGAAGTGGGTTGAGGCAGAAAAATTGCTGGAAAGAAGATTTATGTTGACTAACAATGGGACTGTATCGAGAACAATAGTAGATTTTTCAGACTGGACTCGCACACACACAGATAGCTAATCAGACACCGGAGGAGCTAAACGTCATGGCATTTCTCAGCTTAGTTGGCCATAAAATGTTTATGCTGCTGCAGAATCTTGTTCATCCAGTAAAACCCGGAGACAAGTGCATGAGTGAATTCATGAAAATCTTCGAGGGACATTTCCCTCTGAAAAGGGCGACTGATTGCAGAAAGGTTCAGATTCCACTGCCGTAGTCAGGAAGAAGGCGAAACCATTTTACAGTTTATAGCATCTTCAAGGAGACTAGCTAGATATTGTGAATTTGGTGTCAAGCTTGATGATAGTCTTTGAGATAGGCTGGTTGTGGGTTACGCAGTGAAGCAATTCAGAGAAAGCTACTTACTGTAAGTGATTTAACTCTGAAAGGTGTTGTAGAAGTTGCCACATCTCTAAAACTCGCAGCGAGAGAAGCTTCGCTTATAGGGGCAGGAGCGAAGATCCTCAAAAGAGATACCTCAAAGTACAGGGATGCAAAGGTGCAACCATGTCACTGTTGTCCATAGATTGGATTATCAGCAGGGGACTGCTGGAGTAAATCAAACATTTGCAAGAACTGTGTTAAGAAGGGCCATATTGTCAAGGCATGTAAGGCTCAGAAAACATCTTCTACACCAAGAAGGTGCAAGAAGAACAACACAAGTAAACAATCTAGTCTTTTCTGCGAATTAGTGGATGAAGCTCACGCTCACTCAAAAGACAATGAAGCTGAGCTGGAGGCTAGGTGTTTTGTCAATGCAGGGCAATCAACAACATTTTGGGGCATATCCAAAACTTGAAGGTAATGGAATTAAAGTGGAGGTGGATACAGACATAACAGTATTACTAATACCTAAGTCAATTTATCATCAAAAGCTGAGCCATCAAATGTGATCCAAAAGGTATCCACTGAAGAGGTTGGATCATTAAAAGGATGCATTATGGTGAAAGTAGAAGCAAATGGGCAGACGGCAAAGATGCCTCATCACGTTATCTGTGGAAACTTTTCTGTTCTATTTGGCAGAGCATCGTTGACTGAGATTCAACATAATTTGGAAAAGTCAACCAATAATTGAATGGCGGAGCAGACTCGATGGGCTGAGTGGCCTAATTCTGCTCTTATGTCTCATGTCTTATGATTATAATGAATGGATTCAAGGAGCAACTTGTAACAACTTCTGAAGAAGTACAAGAAGGTGTTCAAAGATTCACTAGGCTCTATGACTGGAGTTGATCTACACCTAAAAGTCAAGCCAGACAGCACACCCGAATATCTCAAAGGTGGAACCGTACCATACACTATCGAGCCAAAAGTTGAAGAAAAACTGGAAAGGTTAGTCAGGACAAGAGTCAATGAACTGCTGTTGCTACAAGTGATTGGGCGACACCAATCATTCCTGTCTTAAAACCAGTCATTCCTGTCTGTTTCATTACAGAAGACTTCCATTTGAAGCAGCATTTGCACCTGCTCTTTTTCAAAGACCCACAGACCAAGTTCTAAGTGGGTTGAAAGGAGTGCAATATTGTAAAGATGACATACTCATCACTGGTTAGAGTGAACAGGAACACTTGATGAATTTGGAAGCTACCCTGAAATAGTTACAGAGCCAACACCTGATAGCTAAGAAGGAAAAATGTGACTCTTTCAAGTCATCCATAAATGCCTGAGTTCATGGGCGTCATTCTCCGACCCCCGCCGGGTCGGAGAATGGCCGTTGGCCGCCGTGAATCCCGCCCCCGCCCCCGCCGACGTCTCCGGTACCGGAGATTGGGCGGGGGCGGGAATCGGGCCACGCCGGTTGGCGGGACCCCCCGCTGGATTCTCCGGCCCGGATGGGCCGAAGTCCCGCCCAGGAATTGCCTGTCCCACCGACGTAAATCAAACCTGGTATTTACCGGTGCGACCAGGCGGCGTGGGCGGGCTCCGGGGTCCTGGGGGGGGGGGCGCGGGGCGATCTGACCCCGGGGGGTGCCCCCACGGTGGCCTGGCCCGCGATCGGGGCCCACCGATGGGGGCACTCTTTCCCTTCCGCCTCCGCTACGGCCTCCACCATGGCAGAGGCGGAAGAGACTCTCCGCACTGCTCATGCGCGGGAAACTGACAGCGGCCGCTGATGCTACCGCGCATGCGCCGGGAAACTGACAGCGGCCCCTGACGCTCCCGCGCATGCGCCGCATTTCCGCGCCAGCTGGCGGGGCAAGAAACGCCATTTCCACCAGCTGGCGGGGCGGAAATCCCTCCGGCGTCGGCCTTGCCCCTCAATGTTGGGGCTCGGCCCCCAAAGATGCGGAGCATTCCGCACCTTTGAGCCGGCACGATGCCCGTCTGATTGGCGCCGTCTTTGGCGCCAGTCGGCGGACATCCCGCCGTTGGGGGAGAATTTCACCCCATATCGTTGACTGGGATGGTTTACACAAAGAACTGAAGAAAATGTCAGCAATCTTATAAACACAATGTCCACAAAATGTGACACAATTAAGATCGATTTTAGGATTGATCATTACCTTTGGTAAATCAGTGCCGAATTTAGCAACACGATTGCAGCCTTTGCACAAGTTGCTATGTGTCAAACAGGCATGGCACTGATCAGAAGAATGTTGAAATGTATTGAATGAATTGAACGAAGCTTTGCTGAAGTCAGAGCTGTTAGTTCATTGTAATCCAAAAATGAAGTTGCAATTAGCTTGCGATGCCTCACCCTATGGGGTTGGTGCAGCCCCGTCTTGCACATAATGCCTTCAGGAGAGGAATGACCAATCATCTTTGCTTCACATATTCTTACTGGTGTAGAAATGAATTGCACTCAGCTAGAAAAAGAAGCTTTGAGCATTATTTTTGGTATAAGAATGATCCACCTTTGATTTACCCTTTTGACCCTTGACTACAATCTTTGGGCCGTATAAAGGTATACATTCTTTGGCAGCTATTAAAATGCAAAGATGGTCATTGATATTGTTGGGCACGCGCTTGTGATATCCAATATAGCAAGTGCAAGCATCATGTAAATGCTGATGCTTTAATAGTCAAGCATGGCTCAGAAGAGACCTTTGACAATATTTTGTATTTCTCACTCATGGATAATGTACCTGTGACTTCATCTCAAATTCAAAGATATGCAAGAACTGACCCAGTGATAGAGAAAGTGATGTGTTTGGTCCAAAAAGAAACAATGTCAGACATTCATTGGAAAAATCTAGATCTCAAGCCCTACAGCACACGAAGGCTTAAGATGACAGCAGAGAATGGAGCCCTATTGTTGGAAACCATGGCCGGGATTCTCCAAATCTCCGGCCAAGTGTTGATGCCGGCGTAAACACCGAAGTGGTGTACGCCGGTGTCAATGGGCCTCATGACCCAGCAGTACACCGGTCTTTCGGGGGCTAGCATGGTGCCAGAGTGCTGCGCGCTGCTCCGGCGCCAAAAGGTGGCCCTGCATGACCGGCCGTCTCCGCACCAGTGCATGCGCGTGATTGACGTGTCCATGGCAGAGCATGCGCGTGGTTGCCGTCTCTTCGCCAGCGCGGAGCAACATGTCGGGGACCTTACAGTGGGGCGCACAGAAGGACGTAGGCCCCCTCCAGATTGCACCGCCCGCCGATTGGAAGCCCCCAATCGTGGACCTGGATCCCATGGAGCCCCCCCCGCCCCCCGCCACCCGGAGTGAGATCCCGCCGCCCCCACCAGGATGTTCACCGCAGCCGCAGGTCCAAGCTCCCGCCAGGTGGTACCAGGTTTGAACCACGCCGGCGGGACTCAGCGGAACTGGGGGGAGTTTGGCCCGTCGCCCGCGGAGAATCGCCACGGGGGCTTATTTCAGCGGCCCCCGACCAGTGCCGCAGCGACCGCGTGGGCGCGATTGGCGTTGATTGTCCGGTCGCTGGACAATCGCGTCCCGGAGTTGGAGCGGTGTGGCGGCAATTTCAAGTGCCCTCGCCGATTCTCTGACCCGGCGCGGGCTCGGAAAATCCCACCCCTAGACATTATTCCTCTGTGCATACGTACTTGTTCATGCGATGTGAGCAACACTGGCTAGGCCAGGATTTATTGTCCATCCCTAATTGTCATTAAGAAAGTGACGGTGAGCCACCTTCTTGAACCGCGGCAGTCCATATGGTGTCGGTACACCCAAAGTGCAGTTAGTGAAGAAGTTCCAGGATTTTGGCTCAGCAATGGTGAAGAAATGACGATCGGAAGAAGAGATCTATGACAGCAAACCTGGTGTTGCAACTGAATGGATTCAGTGACCGTTGAGCTAGCACCGGCGTCATGTGGAACGCAATCGATCCCATGAGCAACGGTGTAGGATTCGCTGGATTTGCGATTGATACTCAGTATATAGACAAGCTGCAGTCGCATAAACCCACTTCAATCCCCACCCACACCATCCCAGCCATATAGATGGCACTGGTTGCGCTGAAGCGATGATGGGTCGATTGAGGCCAGAGGTCACCTAGTGGGGGTGGCCTGGGGGACATCCATACAGCCCGTGGTCCAAGATTCACAGCGGGATGTCAGAAGTGTGCACACCTGCATGGCAGCCTTGCCGGCTGCGGCAATGGTGTTCTGTGCCCGTCCACCCCGACCCCACTGCCCAGCTCCTGGCCACCCCCACTACTCCCCCCAGCCCTGTCAGAAGTCCCCCGGCAAGCGGCACAACTGTCAGCAAACTATGGCAATGTTGGACACTTTCCGTACCCCCCATCACTCTCCCTCAGCAGCCACGGCGCCTGTTTCATGATTTTTAAAAGCACAGGGGTACCTCGCCGCCGGGAATTCCCTCCAGTGGAGGTGGAGAATCGTGGAGGTCCCGGAGAATACCGAGTCACTCCTGTTAATAATACGCAAACGGCATTTACTGTACATGTGGAGTGGAACGTATTGATGCCACTTTCAAGACACCGGGCAATTGCGATTTGGCGTGAACCCGGCGTCCGCCAAGATTTCGCCGTCAAAACCTGCCCCCCCCAATCCCTCCGAAAGCTCACAAGCAAATTTGACGCAGTTTAGTAGTCTTTGGGCATCCCTTGTGGGGACTTCCCCACCCGCTATTCTTTGAATACCAGCGGTGGTAGAATGAGGCCCTGAAGTGAGGAGCAATTGTCCACATAAGGGCTTCAATTGGTATTGGGGTGGGAACGCCATCTGCCAACCTTCTTATTCGGGACTTAATCAGGTCAACGGCAGGGAGTCTTCTGGGTCCCCGCTCACAGGATAGAGGTCATGTGACCTGCACTAAACGGGTTACTTTTTCGTTAAATCGTGCCACATGTCTTTGTGTGCTCTCTATTTATTCTGTTTTTTGGCTCTGGCGTTGTGCTAAATAATTGCCAAAAGGTGGGGCCCAAGAGGGGGAAACTGAGTGAGAACCTGAAGGGGGAGGGGCCTGAAGGTGGCCATCAAGGGAAGGCGTGTGTTCTGATGGGCGGCCTGCAGCAAACCCATAGCAGTGTGTCACACACCTGGGAGCAGGAGGGGGGGGGCATTGGTGGCTTTGCCTGCGGTTGTAAGGGTTGTAATGATATTCTGAAATTGGAGCGCACTTTAAACATGCGCCTTCATCAAAGAAGCCTTGCCAGCTTCTTTGGTACTACTGCACGTCTCACCGCGGCTACAAAAGAAGTTTGAAATGTGGGTAGGTTGCGATCTGGACTGCGCTGATCGACCCAATGGGAATGATACCCCGCTTCCTGCCAGAACCCACACTTACAAATGTTTTGGGAGAAATCGGCCCAATGTCTCCCAAACTGTAGTAATTTCTCACAAACCTTAGCACTACTGCAGATATCTTTCTGGCCTCTCACGATCCAATGTCTTTTCAACTGTCTGTGACTTTACTGTACAGTACTCTGTTCAGGTTCCCAGTTCCCTTTGTTCCGTTAACTCCAGACTTCTTGGAAACTTCTCTTCATTTCTCTGGTTTCCTTAACAACTGATCTTTAGATTTCTGGCATCTGTTTTCTTCACCATTACTCAATAGTATGGCTTTTCTTCTAGAAAGGCTGAGACAGATGTCCCCTCTTTAGTAATGTGAAACCAATTGCGTCTAACAGAGCTGTGAGAGTTGCCTCCTCTCTGACAACCTACCTTTAACTACCAAAACATTCAGTTAAACTGAAACATAAAAGCTTCTCTACCTTACAAGACCCCAGTTGCTAAACAGCACCCACATACCTCTGCTGGCCTATTTAACCTGCACGCCATAGCCATCTCTAAGCACAATAGAAACACAGTTGGAATTTAACCAACCTGCACACATACAAACATCTTTGTCCAGAATTAATCTTACGAGAGGTTTTACCCTTCCAGGCACAGAAACATGAAATTAAACATGCATAATGCGATGGGGCGGGTTTCTCCGACCCCCAACCATGCCGGAGAATCGCCGGGGGGTGGCTGAATCTCGCCCTGCCACCCCAACGCCGGCTGCCGAATTCTCTGGCGCCTCTTTTTTCGCGGGGGCGAGAATCGTGCCACGCCGGTCAGGGGCCGTTGGCAGCGCCCCCACCCCCCAGCGATTCTCCGCTCCGCGATGAGCCGAGTGGCTGCCGGTTTTTGGCCAGTAAGAAACTTGTGTAATTTACGCCGGCGGGACCAGGCTCTGCGGAATCCTCGGTGGGTGCGGGGGATCTGGCCCTGGGGGCAGGGGGGAGCCCCACGGTAGCCTGGCTGGCGATCGGGGCCCTCCGCGCCGGCTGCTGTAACGGCCGTCGCGGAGAAGAAACCCCCTGCGCATGCACAGGAATCACGCCAGCGGTTCTGGGAACGAGCTGGCACTCCTGCGCATGCGCCAACTCGCGCCGTCCGGCGGAGGCCCTTTGGCGCCGGTTGGCACAGAGCCAACCACTCCAGCGCCGGCCTAGCCCCCTTCCGGGCGGCCGGAGCGGTTCACGCCACTCTTTGGCGCTGGTACAGCCCGCCCGCCGGATCCCAGAGAATCCTGCCCCTTATTTCTAATATTCACCAATACAAATCTAATTCTCTGAACACTACCTTTATTTTCTGAACACGCATGCATCTGGTTTATTGAAAAACAGGCAGGAAAAAATAAGTAAATCAAACTGAAAGCATTAAATATTTTTGGAGGCATTTCAATTTAACCTGGACAAGGCCGTAAAACCAATGTTATTTGAAGAAGCTGGTTGCAAATATTCCTTACTCTTGTCTCCAAAGTAATTGTTTAATTTCATTTGGGCTTTTCAGACACGATGACATGAAAGCAGCAAAGAAAGCTGCAAAATAACTTGTGTGTGAAAGGCAGCTTTCCTTCCCAAGCGCTCTCATTAAAATGATGAAAAGCTTTCACTTTCCATTGTTAGCGGTCTTTCTTTCCTTCAACAATGATGAGTTGGGTGAGGAAAGAAAGCAAACCTTTCTATGTCAAATTGCAGTGGCAGAGGCCATCAGTGAATGCCCAACAATTCCAACCCGCACAAAAACAGACATGATTATCTGAATGCGGCCAACGTGTTTCATTTTTGCGAGCACAGATTATCATTAAAAGATGTAATTTCGAAGTACAGTTGTCAATATGATAATCCTTGCAGCTTGGCATAAGCTTCACGCCCTCGAAGTCTGGTGGAAACCAGTGCAGATAAAGGGGGGAAAGAAAGTAAAATGGAGATATGGGGCGAAATTCTCCCCCAACGGCGGGATGCCCACCGACTGGCGCCAAAGCCGGCGCAAATCAGACGGGCATCGCGCCGGCAAAAAGGTGCGGAAGTCTCCGCATCTTTGGCGGCCTAGCCCCAACATTGAGGGGCTAGGCCGACGCCGGAGGGATTTCCGCCCCGCCAGCTGGCGGAAATGGCGTTTGTTGCCCCGCCAGCTGGCGCGGAAATGCGGCGCATGCGCGGGAGCGTCAGCGGCCGCTGTCAGTTTCCCAGCGCATGCGCGGGAGCGTCAGCGGCCGCTGTCAGTTTCCCGCGCATGCGCAGTGGGGAGAGTCACTTCCGCCTCCGCCATGGTGGAGACCGTGGCGGAGGCGGAAGGGAAAGAGTGCCCCCACGGCACAGGCCCGCCCGCGGATCAGTGGGCCCCGATCGCGGGCCAGGCCACCGTGGGGGCACCCCCCGGGGTCAGATCGCCCCGCGCCCCCCCCCAGGACCCCGGAGCCCGCCCACGCCGCCTGGTCCCGCCGGTAAATACCAGGTTTGATTTACGCCGGCGGGACAGGCAATTCCTGGGCGGGACTTCAGCCCATCCGGGCCGGAGAATCCAGCGGGGGATCCCGCCAACCGGCGCGGCCGGATTCCCGCCCCCGCCCAATCTCCGGGAGCGGAGACTTCGGCGGGGGCGGGGGCAGGATTCACGGCGGCCAACGGCCATTCTCCGACCCGGCGGGGGGTCGGAGAATGACGCCCATGGTGTCCAATCCTTCCTGTTAACGGGCCGTAGGAGATATCAGCAACCTTTTAACCCTGTCAGTGAGAAAGGTAGAAAAGAATAGACCCCAAAACAAATTTAAAAAGCTTGTTAAAGAATTGAAGAAGCATGAATTAATCTTTAAAACGTTGTGATCTGCCAATTAAATCACCAGTGTGCAAAGTTCCTGTTAGCTGCATGTTGGATCTAAACACAAAGAAATCTGCAAGAACGCAAAATCCACCCTGGTCTATTGTCAAGCATCGCATTCATTTCCCATTCTTCCTCATTAACAAAATCCCATCTTCCAGTATTTTCACTCCAAAGTCATTCCTCTCCCTAACCCCTGTGAAGACACTGGACTACTTGTGAAAGTGCCGGCTCCATTGGCGCTGCTTGTGCTCCTGTATTTTGGTCAACTGATCTTTCCTCAGGAATGTTGACAGTGAGAGTTGGTTTCTCTGCAGCTAAGTTCTGCTAACACACTCAGTAGATGACGGATAGCACTTACAGACCTTTTACTTTTACCTCTGTGGTGTTATAGGTATTACGGTACCTGAGAGGCTAAAGTACCATTGGTAGAACCTGTATGCTTGCTATTGGCTAGAGTGTATAATAGCTCCGCCCTGATAGGCGGGGTATAAGAACCCGTGCCACCCCAGCAGCCCTCATTCTGTACCTGAGCTGCTGGGGGAAACATCTAGCTTATTAAAGCCTTCAGTTGGACTTACACCTCGCTTTAGTGGTCATTGATCGTGCATCAACCTCCTTGAGAGATCCAAAAAGGTAACTTATCAGAGATCAACTTGTATGTGGAGGCGGAATGTGTGTTGAAATGGTTCTGAATGAGTACTTGGCAGATTTTCTGTGCATCAAAGAGAGGGACAAAGCAGGTATCTTAGTTAACCTGGAGGAGTGTGACATATCAGATGGGATGAACATAATGAGGGAGGATATATTAAGGTATTTAGCATCCTTAAAAATGGAAAAAAGTCATTCAGCCCAGTTACATGTATCCCAGTGTAAGAGTTTCCATTTGGCCTAAAGGTTCTAGCCTTTACTTTGGATATCACTGGTACAGAGCAACTTGGAGACTGTACCACTAAATGTGGTACACCTTATTAAACTACTGAGCAATAGTGCATGCTCACGATAATATTAGTTATTTTGTTTCCCTGTGAGCCGGAGTCCATCTTAGTGATCGATCTGCCTATGAGCCCTCTGTCTGTGACCTCTGGATGATAGACCAGGTCACTGCAGCAACAGTGGGCGTGATTTACTGGTCGTGTCCCGGCAGAATAGGTGTAATGACCATTGGTAATGCTGGAAGGAGCCTCTCGCGAGATCTCCCGGCTACGTCCCATCCCGAATCTGGTGGGACAGGGCTGATATATCACACCTTTTGTAAATTACCCCATAATGGTTGTGACCTAGACTTGCAGAATTAAGTGAGCTTAAAAGCACACTTGCCAGGGTGCCCAGATGGCACTGCCAGGCTGACAGGGGCACTGCCAAGGTGTCAGCTGGCATTTTGCCCATGCCGGGGATCGAACCTCGGGTGCCTGCCCGTATGAGGTGGGGTTCAGGGGGAGCTCGAGGGCCCCCTTATAGGTGAGTTGTGGCTTTGGGGAGTGGTCACTGGCGTGCATTGGAGGGTTGAAAGATCAGAGCGCCATTTAAAAATGGTACCTCGATCTTTTCCTGCACTGTGGAGCTCCGCTCGTTGGGGCTCCTCAGTGCAGTAAAGATGTAAAGTTCAGCCCCTGCGGCGTTCCCCACTGGGTCATGAAAACACAACAGCGAGCCGTTAGATTGCAGCCACAGAAATGACCACACACTAAACAGGACTCCGCTGTCTTTTTTCGTTAAATCACGCCCAAAGTCATTGTGTACTCTTTGTTTATTCTGTTATTTTGGCTCTGGCTTTGTGCCAAATAACCTAATACCTGTTTTTAACCCATTAAGTTGGTCTTTTATTACCTCAGTGTCCTTCCAAGGACAATTTAGTGAGTTCACAGTTCCTTCTCCAGATGCCTTCTGGGTGGTGTAGTGATCTCTGTATGTGCATGTACATAAGGAGTTAATGTGTAATCAGTAGCACCAGATGATCACTAGAGGGCCGGACCAAAAGGGGTATAAAGGCAATCACATCTCTCTCTTTTGGATGGACTGTGGCCAGGACAGGAGTATCAGATTAGCTCAGATGGTTAGTGTAGTCAAGCATTGTTTCTGTAGTTAGATCTTGTTAACCTTATCATTAGTATCAATGCTAAAGTAAAGAACTCACTCATTTATTGTTGTAGTTACTCAATAAACCTTTTGTTACTACTGGACGAGTTTGAGTCTTCTTCATCGAGATTCAGAAGACCTCATCAGTAACCAAGGTATGAGTAACACATATTACACTCCGTAGTATATCAAAACACATAGAGAAGTGTTATAAAAGATAATACAGGAGCGTAATAAAAGATGGTACCAGGCGTGTTGGCTTTAAAAGAACGAGTTAGATTAGGTTAGACAAAAAGAGAAGAAAATTCAAACTGGATATTCGATTGAGGAAGACTTCACAGCAGATGCATCCTCGATGACTAAACGATTCGATGGAACACGTTCAAGTATCAATGCAACTGAAAACTGACGGAAACTTAAGTAATAACTGGAAAATGTTCATACAAAATTTCCAAGTATATATGGCAGATAATGATTAAAACACGGTCTCTGAAAAAAGGAAAATAGCACTACCACGCGGAATAGCAGGACATGAAGCTATAGAGATCTATAACTCCTTTAATTTCTTGGAAGGTGAAAACTAAATTTAAAGTGAATATCGCAAAATTTGAAGAACACTATAAAGTCAGTCTGGTGAGATGCAGGAAAAATTTAACTTTCATCATAGGTGCCAGAGAAACTGAGAGCCCATCAATGATTTTATTACAGACACCTCAAGTTAATCGCACAAGGCTGTAATTATGCTGATTTCAGAGACACTATGATAATGGATCAATTAATTTATGGACTATTTGATAAAAATTTGAGGTAAAAAATTTCACAAAAAAGTATTTAACATTAGAAATCGCTGTACAAAAATGCCCTGCTTATGAACAAAAACAAAATGAATACTTTGAGTCTTTACAAACACAGAATCATTATCTAGAAAACAAATTCCGTAAAAAGGGAGCGAAAACTTAACACGAGGTGAATGCAGTATCTCACTCGATGCAACAGCACATTTTGGATGGCAGCCATCTTGAGCAAGAGTGTTCCGGCCAGTACGTGCATGCGCACTTCTAAAAAAGAAGAAAAATGGCAAAATACACATACGCACATGCGCAGTTGCAAAAAGAGGGCACAGTAAAGGAAAGTTGACTGCCGCATACGCATCGATTCCTACGCTTTACTTCACGAGCGTCATGATGTCAGAAGACCCGGACCACACCCACTTAAAGGGGAAATGCCCGAAAATTAAAATAGGTATTTTGAAGCTACAAAACCCAATTTCCTTACCTCGAAAGACAGAACAATGCCTGAACTTCAACCAGCAGTTGAAAATAACCTCCGCAGCACCCTGGAACAAGCAGTTTGCACCATCCAAAGTGAAGAGCATAATAACAAATCCAAAACCAAAGAAGATGATTCGTTCATTGAACATGAAGAGCACAATAACGAATCTGAAACAAAAAGAGATGATTTGTATATTGAAGAATACTACTCAGGTATGGCTGAGTTCTTCGGATATGATGATCATAGCATCAGCAACATGGTTGAAAAGCACAATACGAATCTACTCATGGTAGATGAATCCAATGCCATGATGCAATGGCAGATCGTTGAAAAGTACTGAC
Organism: Scyliorhinus torazame; assembly: GCF_047496885.1. NCBI lineage: Eukaryota > Metazoa > Chordata > Chondrichthyes > Carcharhiniformes > Scyliorhinidae > Scyliorhinus > Scyliorhinus torazame. The sequence continues at coordinate 58,377,832 of NC_092728.1, forward strand.
CGACTCCGTTGAGAGAACACAAATCGACTCCAAAGAGAGAACAATGCACGACGTCACACAGAGAGCGATGAAAGACTCCACTGAGAGAGTGACGGAAACCTCCACAGAGACCTCGTTGACAGACTCCAGAATGGAAGCAATTAAAGACTCCAGAGTGCTAACCGTGCACGAAGAAGACTATGAAGGTCTATCCACCTTATCTGAGCAACCAGAAGCAGATTAGAAAAGTCTACCAAGCTCCCGTGAACAACAAAAAGACTATGAAAGTCTACCCAGCACACATGAACGACAAGAAGACAATGAATGTCTACCAACTGTATGTGAGAATAGTGACACAGTGATCACAATCGACAGACAAGATGTGCAAGATCATAGCAAGACTGACAGATCTCAGCTCGTATGTACAGAAGCACTCAACAATCAAAGTGAGACCACTCTTGAATTCAGTGAGACCACGTCAATTAAAACCTCATCTACTCTAAACTACCCACAAGAAAATGAAATCTTGAAGATTTTGACTCCAGAAGAGCAGCACCACGAAATCAATGATGATTCAAGTGAACCAGAAATGACTCCAGAAGAGGAGCACCAAGGAATCAAAGTGGAATCACATCAACCACAAATGACTGATGTCACCAAGATCAATGCAACATCAGATTATTCTCACAATCCTCAAAAAGAAACGCTCAATGAAACATCAGGGGCGGGATTCTCCACTCCCGCGCCGAAGTGGCCGCGCCGTCGTGAACGCCGTCGAGGTTCACGACGGCGCGAAACAGCCCCGATCCTGACCGATTCAGGCCCTGACAATGGGCTAGGATCGGGGCCGCGTCATCTACACGCGCCAGGCCTTGTCGCCCGCGTAAAGGCGCCGCCACATAGATGACGCGGCCGGCGCCGCAAAACTGGCATCATCCGCGCATGCGCGGGTTGGCCAGCGCCAACCCGCGCATGCGTGGTTGCCGTCCTCTCTAAGTCCGCCCCGCAAGAAGATGGCGGACGGATCTTGCGGGGCCGTGGAAGGAAGGAGGTCCTCCTTCAGAGAGGGTGGCCCGACGATCGGTGGGCACCGATCGCGGGCCATGCCACATTTAAGGTACCCCCCGTTGCAGGATCCCCCCTCCGCCCCCCGCAGGCCACCCCCCCCCCAGCGTCCACGCACCATTCACGACGGCAGCGACCAGGTGTGGACGGCGCCGGGGGGAACCCGCCGTTTTGGCCTGGCTGCTCGGCCCATCCGGGCCTGAGAATAGCGGGGGTGCTGGAGAATCGCCATTTTGGGTGTCTCCGGCGATTCTCCGGCCTGCGGCCCGCGGAACTCGTCGGGGCCATTCCCACCGCTTGGGAGAATCGCGGGAGGGCGTTGGACCGGCATCCCGAGGAATTTTGCCGGCCCAGGTGATTCTCCCAACCGGCGCGGGAGTGGAGAATCTCGCCCCCGATACCACAAAGGATACTGACACCAATAACTTTGAGAATGACTCGAATTATCCACACAGAACAGTCATTGAGTGAAACAAGAACAACAAAAACCACAAGAAGCCCAACAGAAACAAGAACAACAACAGCAACAACAAAAACAACAAGTAGCACAACATGAACAACAACAAAAACTACAAGAACAATAACAAAAACAACAACAAAAAGCATAACAAAGACAACAACAGCAACAAGCACGGCAAATGCAGCAGGAACAACAATGGAAATGACAAAGACAGTAACAACAAGCACGACAAAAACATCAACAAGAACAACAACAAAAACAACAAAGACAGAAACGACAGAAACAACAACAATGAAACAACGACCTGTACAACATGGTACAACTCTGCACATGAAGGACAATGCAACAGCGCTCTCCAAAACAATTACAAGAGTACAAACATACCACGACAACGAATCTCACAAATTCACATTTGCTCCACAACAGACAAGCAAACCAGCTTTCAAGGCAAGTGACATACAGAATCAATACCGCAAGCACAGGAAAAAGTCCAGGTCAGACAAGGCAGATGACATACATAATCAATACTACAAGCACAGGAAAAAGTCCTCGTCAGACAACAAAGATGTAACGCAGAATCGCTACCACAAGCATAGAAAAAAAACGTCAAAATTACACAACAAAGTGACTCAACCATTCAAGCTCCTCATGATGACTTGTTGGTTACTTAAACACTAGAACACTGACGATGTCCACAAACAAATGACAACATCAACATCACCACTTCAACAACAGAAGAAGAAAGCAACTCAACCGAATAAATTCATAAAGTTTGGACTCATAAATATTAATTGGCTTTGTATAATCATCAATATCATCACAACTTGTACATATCATCATTTATATACCTGTTTCAAGCAAACAAACAAAACACCTAAGAGACTAAATGTATTAACATTTGACTGATTAACTCATTGATTTTATGTACTGCATTTGCGAACTGCATCCATTATGTTTGTTCAATTTTCTTTACAACATACAGAAAATATGTAACACAAGAAAAAAAGGGGGATGTAGTGATCTCTGTATGTGTATGTACATAAGGGGTTAATGTGTAATCAGTTGCACCAGATGATCACTAGAGGGCCAGACCAACAGGGGTATAAAGGCAACCACATAGGGTCTCTCTCTCTCTCTATCTTTTGGATGGACTGTGACCAGGACAGGAGTATCAGATTAGCTCAGATGGTTAGTGTAGTCAAGCATAGTTACTGTAGTAAGATCTTGTTAACCTTATCACTAGTATCAATGTTAAAGTAAACAACTCAAGCAATTATTAATATAGATATTCAATAAACCTTTTGTTACTACTGGACGACTTCATCGAGATTCAGAAGACCTCATCAGTAACCAATGTTTGAGTAACACATATTACACTCCGTAGTACATCAAAACACACAGAGAGGTGTTATGAAAGATAATACAGGAGCGTAATAGAAGAGGTGGGCATCCCTTGCAGGAATCCCTTGGCCACGCTTGAAGTAACAAAGCCATTGACTCCACTTTGTTATCTCCAATACTGTTATCAATCTCCAAAATTGAGAGCAGGAGGCATGTTTATCAGTTTTAATGAGAGAAAATCTTTTCCCTGATGCAAACTCCTCTGCAATTAAACACATTTTGCAGCACTTTCTCATTCTTGAACACCTTGGTCGTGGCTAAATTAACCATCATGCTTTGCTCTACACTCACACTGCACAGTTCCCTTGATGTCTTCAGTCTTGGGTTTTACTTTCAGCTCCATGTTCCATCTTCCAGGCAAATTGTGTACTCAGGGTCACACCACAACCAGGTGGCAAACGTAAATATAGAAGATGCAAATAAAAGTTACAACATTAAAAGGTGATTGTGCATTAAGAGCTAAATATTACGTTGGCTTACACCGGTTGCTAAGGAAAGCACAGAAACTCTGATCATCATTTCCAATTCTCCCTGGCGACAGGCATGATACTGGAGGGCTGCAAACATTTTACCCCGTTTAAAATGAGAGGAAATCTTAGCCCAAATAATTAGAGGCCAGTCAGCCTAACTGCAGTGTGAGGAAAATGATTGGGGGGGGGGAAATCTGAGAAGGTTTAAATTATCATGTATAAAGGCACAGCTTGATAAAGGACAGTCAACATGGATTTGTTGAGGGAACATTGGGCTGGATTTTCCATTATTGGGACTATGTCCCCACGCCGGCATCAAAACTGTGGAGTTTCACGCCAGAAAAACTGGCGTGAAAGGACCACTAATTTCCACCCCTGCAGGTGGCTAACAGAGACCCGGAGTAAATCTCACAGCTTTTGCTGCAGATACGGGCCCCCGCATTTCCGGGTCGGAGGTTGCGCATGCGCATGGCGGCGGTCTCCAGCGGTCACGCTGTGCTCCATGGCGGACTCGGATCGCGGAGGCACCCCCCAGAAAAGAGAGCCCCCCCCCCACCGATCGGCCGTGCACCCGACCCTCAAACCCCGCACAATCATTCCCCGGCCGCCTATAAGGCCCCCCACTGGCCTCCGATCAGCCCACCCCCGACCAGGGCGGCTGCAGACTGAGTCCGCAGCCGCCACGCAAGTATCCCGACTGGCAATGGCAGATTAGTTCCAGGCGGTCAGGAACTCGGTGGGACGGGGCGAAGAATGGCGGAGCGGGGCTCTGGCAATGGCACCCGGGGACGCGGCTCACTCCCCGGTGACGATGCTTTTCGGTGACAGGAGAATCGCTGAACCGCCGCCGGTTTTGGCATCGAACCGGATTCTCCGCCCCGGCGCCGGCCGCGATTTCAGTATCAGGGTGCGGAGAATCCAGCCCTTGTGTCTGGTCAACATGATTGAATCTGTTGAGGATGTCGCAAAGAGGGTCCATAATGTTCGAATGCTTGATATTGTTTACATGGAGATTAGTATGATCTTTGACAAGGTCTTGGGTGGCAGACTGATCATAAAATTAAAAGCTCATTGAATCCAGAGGCAAGTGGCAAGTTGGATTCAAAATTGGTTTCATGATAGGAAGCCACACGTTTATGGTCATTGCTTTTGTGACTAGTAGGCTGTTTTCAATGAAGTTCCAGAGGGCTCAGTAATGGTGTCCCTTGCTGTTAGTGGCACATGTATCAATGACTTCGACTGAAATGTAGGCTACATGATTCAGATGCTGCGAAAATTATCCATCTGGCTTCTAGTTAGGAAAAAGCTGGAAACTGCAGGATGATATCAATGGACTGGTCACGTGAGCAAACAAGTGGCACATGGAATTCAAACTGGAAAAGTGTGAGGTCGCACACATGAGGCAGACAATCAGTACAGTGGATGGTAGGATTCTGAGGAGTGTAGTGGGGACCTTGGATGTAATTCCAATACAGATCCTGAAGAAAGCAGAAGAGAGAGATAAGGTGCTGAAGAAGGAATGCTGGATAGTTTCCTTTGTTGGTCGAAGACTGGCGTATGGGAGCAAGGGGATTACGTTAGAACTGTAAAAAAATCCAGCTGAGTTGCAGTTTGAATATTGTGTATAGTTTGCGCGTTTTAGGAAAAATCTGATTGTACTAGAGAAGGTGCAGTGAAGATTTACAGAGGTGTTGCCAAGAAAAGAGAATTTCAGCAATGAAGCAAGATCGGATATACTGTTTAATAAGGACACAGAGGGCTGGATTCTCCGACCACCCCCCCCCCCCCCGTCGGGTCGGAGAATCGCCGGGGGGGGGGACGGCGTGAAACCCGCCCCGCCGCTCCGACGCCGGCTGCCGAATTCTCCGGAGCCGCGTCGGTCTGGGGCCATTGGCAGCGGCCGCCCCGGCGTTTCTCCGGGCCCCGATGGGCCGAACGGCCGCCCGTTTTCGGCCTGTCCCGCCAGCGTGGTTTAGACAAGGTCCATACCGGCGGGTCCTGGCTTGGAGGGCGGCTTGTGGAGTCCTTGGGGGTCGCAGGGGGGGGGGGGATCCGGCCCCGGGGGGGTCCTCAGGGTGGCCTGGCCCACGATCGGGGCCCACCGATCTGCGGGCGGGCCTGTGCCGTGGGGGCACTCCTTCCCTCCGCGCCGGCCTCTGTAAGGCTCTGCAATGGCCGGCGTGGAGAAGACACCCCCTGCACATGCGCAGGAAACATGGCAGTGGTTCTGTGCATGTGCCAGAACAAGCTGGCGCTCCTGCACATGCGCTAACTCGTACCGGCTGCCGGAGGCCATTCAGCGCTGGTTGTAGCGGCGCCAACCATTCCAGGGCCAGCCTAGCCCCTGGAAGGGAGGAGGATTCTGCACCTTCCGGGCAGCCCGACGCCGGAGTGGTTCACGCCACTCTTTGGCACCGGTACGGCCCACCCCGTCAATTGCGGGAGAATCCCGGCCAGAGGGTCCGTACCGAGTGTTAAGAACAAAGCTTTATTTACACAACAATATGTACTCTACCCAGTAGATAGTTGATGCCTTACTGGCCAACCTTATATACAGTGCCTAAATGTGAAACTCCGCCCCTCTCGGGGGAGCTCGTACTCCGCAAGGAGCATGGGGAATGTTGTACCCTCAATAACGACGCGAGAGAGTATAACGGTAAAGAAGGCTTTAATAAGCTAAGAACTAGCCTGGTGCTGAGACAGGTGCTTACTGGGTGCCGCCGCTGGCACCTTATATACGACTCCCAGGTGGGCAGAGTCCCCCAGGGTTCCAAGCCCGGTCTTAAAGGGGACATCACCTGACATGATGATAAGGGTACAGTAATACAATAACCGTTCATCACATTCAACCCATGTTTAAAAAAATGAAATCCGGTGGGGGTGAAGTGGAATCATAAGTCCATTCGTTTTGGTGGCCTAATCGACCTCCTCAGCTTGGGCGGTGGTGCGGTGGACACGGACATCTTAGTTGAGGGTACGTCCGGGAGCACGGTGGTCGGAACCTTGGTCCGGGTTGGGGTAGGGGACCGGGGTGCAGGGGAAATAGCTGGGTCTGGGGGAAGCGGTGCCGGGGCCGGCAGGGGATGTAGAGAGGGGGGCGCTAGAGGCACGCGCGGTCGGTGTCCACCAACGGGGAGTGGGACCGGGGAGGGGGGTAGTGGGTGCCGGATCCCGCAGGGGAGCTGTGAGGGAGGGGGCGGCTGTAGTGGGGGAACCAGCGCGCGCCACATCCCGGAGGGAAACTGTATCTTGCCTGCCATCAGGGTACTCGACGTAGGCGTATCAGGGGTTTGCATGTAATAATCGGATCCTCTCGACCAGGGGGTCCGTTTTATGGCTCCTCGCGTGCCTCCGGAGAAGAACAGGTCTCGGAGCCGTCAGCCAAGGTGGAAGCGAGACCCCGGAGGTGGACGTCCTGGGGAAGACAAACAATCGGTTGTGAGGGGTCTCATTCGTGACCGTGCAGAGGAGCGACCTAATGGAGTGTAGGGCGTCGGGTAGGACCTCCTGCCAGCGGGTGGTTGGGAGACTTCTCGACCGTAGGGCCAGAAGGGCAGCCTTCCAAACTGTCGCGTTCTCCCTCTCCACCTGCCCGTTTCCCCGCGGGTTATAACTGGCCATTCTGCTCGATGCGATGCCTTTGCTGAGCAGATACTGACGCAGTTCATCGCTCATGAACGATGTACCCCGGTCGCTGTGGATATAAGCGAGGAAACCAAACAGGGTGAAGATGCTGTGCAGTGCCTTTACAACGGTGGCTGAGGTCATGTCGGGGCAGGGGATAGCGAATGGGAAGCAGGAGAACTCGTCGATAACGGTGAGGAAATAGGCATTGCGGTTGGTGGATGGGAGGGGGCCCTTGAAGTCCACATTTAGTCGCTCAAAGGACCCGAGGCCTTCACGAGACGAGCCTCACCTGGCCGGTAGAAGTGCGGTTTGCACTCCGCGCAGATCTGGCAAGCCCTGGTCATGGCCCAGACCTCCTCTGCTGAGTAAAGTAGGCTGCGGGACTTGATAAAGTGGATGAGCCGGGTAACCCCCGGGTGACAGAGGTCATTGTGGATGGCTTGCAGGCGGTCCTCTTGCGCGCTGGCGCATGTACCGCGAGACAGGGCATTTGGGGCCTCATTGAGCTCCCCTGGATGATACTTGATATCGTACGTGTAGGTGGAGAGTTCGATCCTCCACCTCAAAATTTTAGTGTTTTTTATTTTGCCCCGTTGTGCGTTATCAAACAAGAAGGCTACCGACCGTTGTTCGGTGACGAGGGTGAACCTCCTACAGGTGAGGTAGTGCCTCCAGTGCAGCACAGCCTCCACAATGGCTTGTGTCTCCTTCTCAGCTGCAGAGTGCCGAATCTCGGAGGCGGTGAGGGTCCGGGAGAAGAACGCCTGCCTGGTTGAGGGTAGCAGCCAGGGCGATGTCTGATGCATCGCTCTCTATCTGGAAAGGGATAGTTTCGTCCACCGCGTGCATAGCGGCCTTGATGATGTCGGCCTTGATGCGGTTGAAGGCCGATCGGGCCTCAGCCGACAGGGGAAATATTGTGGTCTTTATGAGTGGACGGGATTTGTCCGCATATTTGGGGACCCACTGAGCGTAATAGGAGAAAAACCCAAGCATCGTCTGAGGGCCTTGAGGCTGCGGGGGAGGGGAAGTTCCTTAAGGGGGCGCATGTGGTCGGGGCCTGGACCTAGGACCCCATTTTCCACGACATAGCCAAGGATGGCTAGCCGGGTTGTGTGGAAAACGCATTTTTCCTTGTTATAGGTCAGGTTGAGGGCTCGGGCGGTCTGGAGGAACTTTTCGGGGTTCGCGTTATGGTCCTGCTGACTATGGCCGCAGATGTTGACGTTGTCCAAGTACGGGTATGTAGCCCGCAAGCCGTACTGGTCCACCATTTGGTCCATCACCCTCTGGAAGACGGAGACCCCATTTGAGACGCCGAAGGGGACCCTGAGGAAGTGGAAGAGCCGGCCGGCTGCTTCGAAGGCAGTATAGAGGCAGTCTTTCGGTCGGATAGGGAGCTGGTGGTCGGCGGATTTGAGATCGACCGTGGAAAATACCCGGTATTGGGCGATCCGATTTACCATTTCTGCAATGCGAGGAAGGGGGTACGCATCGAGCTGCGTGAAGCGGTTTATGGTCTGGCTATAATCCACGACCATCCGTTTCTTTTCCCCGGAGCGGACTACCACCACTTGTGCTCTCCAGGGGCTGTTGCTAGCCTCGATGACACCCTCTGCCAGTAAACGCTGGACCTCTGACTTGATAAAAGTCATTGTCATGATATTCAGATAAACATCATGGTGCAAACACACATACACACTGATAGACAGATCAACGGACTATTCAATACACACGCAACATCACAGCCAATCACAAGCAAGAGCAGACACATTATAAAACGGGGAACATGACACTTCCGATTCATTCCAGCAGGAGACAGCTCAGGACACAGAGCTCACAGCAAGTCACTCAGATATTCACCATGTGCTAAGTGCCTCTCCAAGATAGTGTTAGGGCTGGGTCCACAGAATAGAGGGTAGAACGAACCACAGTAACCAGTTTACAAATGTTTATATTGTTAGTAATAAAACTGAGTTGCACCTTCCGCAAGCCTGTTGGTTCATCTGTGTAGCAGAACATCCAACACGACATCGTACCAGGATTGGAACCCACTAACTGTGAGACATACCTACGCATCCTCAGGAATCTGCCATTCTGCGCCATGGACACCATCAGCCCGCCGCAGCCGCTCCAAATCGCTGGAAACCTCGGCGTTAACTGGAAGTTGTTTAAACAGCGCTTCCAGTTCTTCCTGGAAGCCACAGAAAGGGAGGATGCTTCGGACACCAGGAAAATCGCCCTCCTCCTCTCCACGGCAGGGCAACACGCCATCCACATCTACAACTCCCTGGTGTTCGCGGAAGGTGAGGACAAGACGAAGTACAAGACGGTCCTTCTCAAACTCGAGCAACACTTCAGCGTCGAGGTAAATGAGAGTTTCGAGAGGTACCTCTTCCAGCAGCGCCTGCAGGGTAAGGATGAGCCTTTTCAATCTTTCCTTACACACCTCCGTATCCTTGCGCAGTCCTGCGGTTACGAGGCCACCTCCGATTCCATGATACGGGGCCAGATAGTTTTTGGGGTCACCTCGGGCACCCTAAGCCAGCAGCTCCTCAAGATAAAAAGCCTCACCCTAGCCACCGCCATCGAAGCCTGCGTCCTCCATGAAAACAGGACCAGCCGTTACTCCCAATTCCAGGCGGCCGAATCGGCATGGCAGGGGTCCTACGCGGCCAAATCGGTAAGGCAGGGGTCCTATGAGGCCGAGCGGGTCCAGTCCATCGAGTTCCTCCCGGCCCGCGGCCTGGAAGAGGGCGGCCATTTTGTGCGCTTTTCGCGGCCTCCCGAGCTTGTACGCGCCAAAAGAGACGCCGATGCAGAGGGACGTGACGCGCAGGCGCGCTCTACGCAGGACCGAACTGCACATGCACAATGGCGCAACGAACGCCATGACGCCACGACGTGCAGCAACTGTGGATCCGCACATTTAAAGCGGCAATGTCCAGCAAAGAACCGACAATTCTTCAGCTGTGGCAAGATGGGCCACTACGCTGCCTGCTGCCGAGCAGCTCAACCTGCCAACGCTCCCCAATTCCGACAGCCTCGCAGGGACGTGCGGACCCTTCAGCCTCCATACTCCGAGTCATACCCGGACGATATACAGACCGGCGATACAGACAACTGGGAAGCCTTCCGCGTTGCAGTCATCGACAGGAACCGGGTGTCTCCAAGCAAGACCCAACAGCCGATGCTAGTGAACAGTGTCAATCCGGGTGATGAATGGTGTGCCACCCTAACGGTCAACTGATCACCAATCACATTCCGTTTGGACACTGGTGCCTCCGCCAACCTGATAGCATGGTCAGCCTTCTACGCCTTGAAGGTCAGACCACCAATTCGGCCATCCCGTTGTGAGATGGTCGACTACAACGCAAACGTTATCCCGGCCATGGGATCCTGCCAGCTCCAGGTGATGCACAATCCGTACACAGCCACACTGTCCTTCGAGATTGTTGGTTCATCAAAGGACTCCCTGCTCGGCACACAAACGTGCAAGGTTCTCCACCTCGTTCAGCGGGTACACGCTCTGTCTCCAGAAGGTACGTCAGACGTCCCGGATGCTGAATTTAGGGCACAGCTCCACTCGCTCCTCGCCCACAATCAGGAGGCATTCGAAGGCATGGGCACACTACCCTATACCTACAGAATTTGGCTTAAACCGGATGTCACCCTGGTCATCCACGCACCACGTAGAGTCCCAGCACCACTTAAAGACCACCTCAAGCAGCAGCTGCAGGATCTCCAGGACCAGGGAGTGCTATCCCGGGTCATGGAGCCCATGCCATGGGTCAGCTCCATGGTGTGCGTTAAAAAGTCGGCTGGCGAACACCGGATCTGCATCGACCCGAAAGACCTGAACAACAACATCATGAGGGAACACTACCCCATACCCAAATGGGAGGAGATCACGAGCGAAATGGCCCGGGCTAAAATTTTCACAAACCTTGATGCCTCGAAGGGGTTTTGGCAGATCCAACTGGATCAGTCCAGCAGGAAGCTGTGCACCTTCAACACTCCTTTCGGCAGGTTCTGCTATAACAGAATGCCGTTTGGCATCATCTCGGCATCCGAGGTATTTCACAGAATCATGGAACAGATGATGGAGTGCATCAAAGGGGTGTGCGTCTATGTTGACGACGTCATCATCTGGTCCACCACACCACAGGAGCACATCAGTCGTCTACAGCGTGTCTTCGCGCGGATACGGGAACACTGCCTGCGCCTCAACCGAGCCAAGTGCTCCTTTGGCCAAACTGAGCTATAGTTTCTGGGGGACCATATATACCGGTCGGGAGTGCGTCCGGATGCAGACAAAGTGAGTGCCATTACAGCCATGCCGCAGCCGGCAGACAAGAAAGCAGTGCTACGCTTTCTAGGCATGGTCAACTTCCTGGGGAAGTTAATTCCCAAACTTGCCTCCCACACAACGATCCTTCGCCACCTAGTAAAGAAGTCCCCGGAGTTCCAGTGGCTGCCCGCACACCAGAAGGGATGGGAGGAGCTCAAAATTAAGCTCACCACAGCCCCGGTATTGGCGTTCTTCGACACCTCTCGGGACACGAAGATCTCGACTGATGCCAGCCAGTCCGGCATTGGGGCGGTACTCCTGCAACGGGACAACACTGCATCATGGGCCCCGGTCGCCTATGCCTCGCGGGCCATGACCCCCACAGAACAGCGCAATGCACAGATCGAGAAGGAGTGCCTGGGTTTGTTGACCGGAATAGATAAGTTCCACGACTACGTGGATGGTCTCCCCCAGTTTACCGTGGAAACCGACCATCGTCCCCTGGTCAGCATCATACATAAAGGCCTGAACGAGATGACCCCTCGCCTCCAGCGCATCCTGCTCAAGCTCTGGAGGTACGACTTCCAACTGGTCTACACCCCGGGAAAGGACCTCATCATTGCGGATGCCCTATCCAGAGCAGTGAGCACACCGCACGACTCGGAGGGGTTCGTCTGTCAAGTTGAAGCGCAGGTGGCCTTCACATCGGCCAATCTGCCAGCTGATGATTCAAGACTGGCCCGTATTCGCCGGGAGTCTGCGGCTGACCCCCTTCTACAACTTGTGATGCGCCACATGACGGGAGGGTGACTCAAAGGACAGTGCCCACAATTCTACAATGTCCGGGACGACTTGGCCGTCATTGACGGTGTCCTCCTAAAGCTGGACCGGATTGTGATTCCACACAGCATGCACAAGCTGGTCCTCGACCAACTACACGAAGGCCATCTCGGGGTTGAGAAGTGCAGACGGAGGGCCCGAGAAGCTGTATACTGGCCGGGCATCAGCGATGACATTGCCAACATGGTGCTCAACTGCCCCACCTGCCAAAGGTTTCAGCCAGCGCAACCCCCTGAGACGCTTCAGCCCCATGAGTTGGTGACGTCCCCCTGGGCGAAGGTGGGTGCGGACCTCTTTCATGCGCTTGGCAGAGACTACGTAATCATCATAGATTACTTTTCAAATTATCCAGAGGTCATACGCCTGCACGATTTGACATCGTCCGCTGTCATCAGGGCATGCAAAGACACCTTCGCTCGCCATGGCATTCTGATTACTGTCATGTCGGGCAATGGGCCCCGTTTTGCAAGCCAAGAATGGTCTTCTTTTGCTGCTTCGTATGTCTTTACACACATGATGTCCAGCCCTCTGCATCCCCAGTCAAATGGCAAGGCGGAAAAGGGCGTTCATATCATCAAGCGGCTCCTCTGCAAGGCTGCTGATGCCGGATCGGACTTCTGCTTAGCCCTGCTGTCCTATCGCTCGGCCCCACTAGCCACTGGCCTCTCACCAGCCCAGCTGTTGATGGGTCGCACCCTCAGGACCATTGTGCCATCCATTCTTGTCCCTACACTTGACCACGTTCCAGTACTGCAAAGGATGCAACAGCAGCGTGCTCAGCTGAAGGTGGCACACGACACTCGGGCAACTGATCTTCCTGCCTTGGTGCCTGGAGACAACGTCCGCATCCACCTACCAGAGGGTGGCTGGTCGGCAACTGCCGAAGTTCTCCAACGCGTGGCTCCCCGCTCGGTCCTGGTTCGCATGCCTGATGGCTCCATTCACCGGCGCAATCGCCGGGCTCTTCGCTTGCCTCCGCGCTCGCTACGTGATCATACACCAGTGCCACGCCCTCCTGTTGCTCCTGATGTCGAATTCATGGAGCTTCCTGCCACCATGCCCATTCCTCTGCTGCCTGTGGCCAGGCCCATTCCTCAGCCGGTGGATCCTGACCCACCCTTGAGGCGGTCAAACCGAATTCGTCACCCACCTACTAGGCTGGACTTATGAGCCTGTTTGAACATTGGACTCACTAAAAGTTTTATGCCACTATGTTAATAAGTTTCTATTTTGTCGTTTCAGGAGTTTGTTTTGATGCTTGATGTTTACACTTGTTTTGCTGATGGTACAACCTCGTTGCTATGTTACACCTGGCACCTTGCTATGTATATAGTTTAGCCTCATGTACATGTTGTAGATATTGCACACACACACATTCAGCTGCACTCAGTGCACATCTATATTTAATACCACATAGGCACATATTCTTGTAAAAAGGGGGGATGTCATGATATTCAGATAAACATCATGGTGCAAACACACATACACACTGATGGACAGATCAACGGACCAATCAATACACATGCAACATCACAGCCAATCACAAGCAAGAGCAGGCACACTATAAAACGGGGAACACGACACTTCCGGTTCATTCCAGCAGGAGACAGCTCAGGACACAGAGCTCACAGCAAGCCACTCAGACATTCACCATGTGCTGAGTGCCTCTCCAAGATAGTGTTAGGGCTGGGTCCACAGATTAGAGGATAGTGAACGAACAACAGTAACCAGTTTACAAATGTTTATATTGTTAGTAATAAAACTGAGTTGTACCTTCTACAACCGTGTTGGTTCATCTGTGTAGCAGAGCACCCAACACGGCAGTCATGTCTTGGGCACTGTACCGCCGGCTCCTGGTGGCGACAGGCTTACAGTCGGGAGTCAGGTTCGCGAATAGAGAGGGGGGCGCGACTTTCAGTGTCGCAAGGCTGCATACCATGAGGGGGGGGGCAAGGGTCCGGCGGCCTTCAGTGTCAGGCTTTGGTGGCTGCACTGGAAATCCAGTCCGAGCAGCAGGGCGACGCAGAGGTGAGGGAGGATATACAGTTTGAAACGGGTATATTCGGCACCCTGGATCGAGAGATCTGCAATATAATATCCCTTGATTTAGACCGAGTGGGACCCAGATGCGAGGGCTATGGTTTGGGACACGGGATGGGTGCGCAAGGAGCAGCGCCTTACCGTTTCTGGATGAATAAAGCTCTCCGTGCTCCCGGAGTCGAAAAGGCATGGAGTGTCACGCCCGTTGACCTGGACCTGCATCGTAGAGTTTTGCAGGTGTTTTGGCCACGTTTGGTCGAGGGTGATCGCTCCCAGTTGCGGGTAGTCCGAGTCCTCAGCCGAGTCGGATTCGGAAAATGGCCGCCGCCATCGAGCGCACGTGTCGGGTCGATAAGCTGGCCGCCACCAAGATGGCCACCCCCCATGATTCGCACAAGGCAGATGACGCATCAGAAGGGGGAGTGGCGGGTCAATGCGCAGCCGCGTTGCGAGGCCTGCGGGCCTGTGAGCCTGATTTTCGGGCCTGCTGTTCTTTGTGTTTCTGGCCCTTGGGCCTGGCCAGGCAGACCCTGTCAAAATGCCCCTTCTTTCCGCAGTCACTGCAGATGGTGGAGCAGGCTGGGCAGCGTGGGAGTGGGTGCTGGCCCTGCCCATAGAAGTAGCACGGTGTGCCCCCGGTCTGGGTGTGTCGCGGCGCGGCGCAGGCCGGTAACGTGGCCGAGTCTGGGGAAGTCTGAAGGGGGCTCGTAGGGTCCGTGGGGTACGTGCCTAAATTATGTCGGGCCACTTCCAGCGAGGTGGCGAGCGTTAGCGTGTCCTGGAGGTCTTTTGCCCCGTTTTCAAGTAGCCGCTGCCGGATGTAGGTTGAGCGGATGCCGGTCACGACAGCGTCTCTGATGTGCATGTTCATATGGATTTCCCCCGTCACATCCTGATTGTCACAGTCCCTGGCGAGCGCGGTTAGTTTTTCTACGAATTCGTCTAGTGTTTCTCCCGAGCGCTGCTGGCAGGTAGAGAGCAGATGCCGGGCATGTACCTCGTTGATGGGTTTGACAAACCGCTTGCGTAGTATCTCGACCACCTCTTCATAGGTAGTCGCCTTTTCGAGCGTGGCGGAGATTCTGTGACTCACCCGGGCGTGGAGTAGGCGCAGCTTGTGTGGCCCCAGGATAGGAGTCTCTGAGGAGTCCAGGTAGGCCTCGAAGCATCAGAGCCAGTATTAAAAAATTTCCTTTGCCTCCTGTGTCCGTGCTTCCAGATTGAGCTTTTCTGGTTTTTGGCCTGCGTCCATCCTGATGTAGTTTAGCTTATTAAATTGTTGTATCCTCAATAACGACGCTAGAGAGTAAAACGGTAAAGAAGGCTCTAATAAGCTAAGAACTATCCTGGTGCCGAGAAGGGTGCTTACTGGGTGCCAGCTGCAAGGTGGCCCCTTATATATGACTCCCAGGTTGGCAGAGCCGTAGGCGGAGTTCGCCAGGGTTCCAAGCCCGGTCTTAAAGGGGACACCACCTTACATGATGATAAGGGTACAGTAATACAACAACCGTTAATCACAGGGAAGAAAAGTATTCCCACCCCATAGATCCTGTACAGGATATTACAGGCTGGGATTTAGTTCTTTGGAACAGAGTAGAGATTAATTGAGGCTATGAGGCATCCAGATAGAGTGGATATTGAGATCCTGTTTCAGTTAGCAGAGAGGTCAATAACCAGGGAGCACAGATTTAAAATTAATGGCAGAAGGATTAAAGGGGGGGTGAGGGTGCGGGGCTTTGGAACTCACTGGTTGAAAATGTGGAAGAGGCAAATCCCCCGTTGTAATTTGAAACACTTGGATATGCAGTAAAGAATCTGCAACCTACTGGGCTGTAGAAGAAGTGTTGAAGGTGCGATTAGAATGGATAGGTCTTTTTTAGCCACATGCACATGTTGGATTAAATAGTCTCATTCTGTACCATATAGCTTTCTATTTTTCTGACGCACATCAGTAATTGAATATTACATTTTTTTGATCTGCGACTTAATTATTCAATTTCTTAGCGAATTGAAGCATTAAGGAAGCCACCAGTTGGTTCAAATAGTTGCTGCAAACAATAAAAACACAGTTTTGATCTAGATATAGAAGACTAAACATATTTTGATTATTAGGGAAGCAAGAAATTATGTTAGACATTAGAAGTATCACACTGAGAGTGTGTTCCGCGACTTGTTCATCTTGCAAGATATTGACCAAAGCCTATTCAACAGTACCTTATAAATGGTTTTGTTTCTCAGTTGAGCCCAATTCAGATTTTGCTTTTGTTTCGAAACTAAAACTAAAAGAAAACTCTGAAGACACATTTCTGGCCCCTCCTTAGCTTCAAGGAAGTCCTGGCACTCAAGAACTTGTACTCAGTGTATCACGACAGTGATGGAATTGGGACTTACTTTTCTGCTTCGATCGTGGTCACATCAACCACACCTCACATCCAGTGCGACATGAAGCCTTCCCTTCATCATAAAGTTTAGCCTTTTTAAAGCTGAAGCTTGCTGCCCCCTAGTCACTATCTCAATGAATTCTGCATTTTTATTTAATCTTTTCAACCTCAATGCTGTCCTTGGCTCTTCATCTTTGTTCCTCCATTAAAAAAAGCTAAGGCCCCTTTGGGCACTTGAATAAAGACTGATTGTTGTCAGCCCCACTGTCAATAAAGTATTCCCTGTGAAAAGTACAGTGTGATTTTGACCACAAATTGTCACAAATATTTAACTTCAAAGAGCGCTAATGTCACAAAAGATTATTCAGATTGCTTGGATTCAAAATATAGCTGATATACTGCAGACGTGACGAATATGCCAAATGCAACATACCATTTCACGATTTCTAAACCTGAAAGAAATACTGTACAACAGACCACCATGAGCAAACCTCAAGGGTCAATGGAAAGATGATGATGCAGCATGATGTTCTGTGATGTTTGACTTCGCCAAAATCATTATCCATACCCTTTTTCACCTCTTTTGCAGTGGAAGGCACATCATCTTTAATGTAAGTGGAAACATTCCAGATCTCTATTGGTCAGATCTAGAGTTGCGGAGTTAAAAAGACAGGGTCCTCATTAGAGAAGCAAATGGAAGCGCTTTAATCAGAATAGTCTGCCACAAGCACATATCTGTTCCCATCGTAATGCGGCAAAATCAAACAAAATCTGTCCAGTTACTCAAAAGCAAGTCACAAACATTTCCCTTTCAACAATCTGGAAGCATAGATTTCTTTTCCCACCAAGGTGTTAAACTGACCTTGACCAGGTTGCCTGCAAATCAACAAACATTGCAGTGTGTCATTGCAGAGGTGCCGTGGGTCATTCGTCTTCCTCCAAAGATAATGTGGGCGATAAGGTTTTGGACCTCAGATTTCAACTGATGTGAAATAAATGCATAAACTAGCTGGGCCCAAATGTAAAATTACGAAATTTGTAGCTGACGCCACAACAGAGGCCACAATAGGAACAAGAAACATTGTTATGGGTTTGTATTATTTTTGGAAATGGGAAATGAGATTCCATACCGGCAAATGCACTGCACATTGCATGAGATAATGTGCAACATTTGGGTGACAAAGAAAGTAGCAGCGAACATACCACTGCAAATGACCAGTCAATGTGGCAAGGCAATTTAAAAAATATGCGGGGATATAAAGTCAGAAGAATGAAATACATGTGCTCTGAGCTTATCGAAGATTAAACTGAACATATTAGGCGTAGTTCTCAAGCAAACAATAAAGAGCAAATAAGAGGGACAACGAGAACTATTTTAATGGGAAAAGGGCATGAGTTGGAATTAAAGCTGAAAACATTCAACCTAACAAAAACAGTTAAAAAGGTGACCTCACTTAAAGGGCTCTTTTAAAATGGATTCTCCTGAGAAATTTAAAATAAGGTAAGAGAGCAGAACTGGAAATCACGGATAGAATCCAGTGGAAATAACCTATACCAACTATCAGAAGGAACTGCTTCAAACAACAGCTGATGGTGCAAGTCTCTGGTCCAAGCTGAGCAGAAAAGTCAGATTCAGCTTTTATTTCATTGCATATCAGAATTTTAGCTCTTGTTTTGGGGGTTGAATCATGCCTCGTCCCAACAAATTGTAAAAGCAGTCGGGTGCGATTTTACCGGAAAAAGTCGATGTCCGATTTTGGTCGTGTTTTGTGGGGTCTTTCTTGACCGCTGCAGCGCCAAGAAACACACCGCTTTACAACAGTACTTTGCCATTTTGATTTGGTCTCAGAGAGTTTCTCTCCACCAAGGCCGTACTAACAGTAATTTCCTGCTGGCAAATGTTCCTCGCACATCGGGGCATCATTCTGTCCGGTGGCCAACATCTTTCCCACCCCCCCTTTCAAATCCTCCCCTTCCCCCCCAACCTTGGGAGACCCGGTAACCACCCCGTCACCCACCTCCATCTGGTAAGGCCCTCCCCCCCAGCCCGATCCCTGGCACTGTTACCCTGGCACCACCACCCTGGCACCATGGCAGTGCCCCTGACAGCCTCACAGAGCCACCCAGGCACCCAGTGTATCACTGCCGGGGTGCCCGAATGACACTGCCAGAGTGACAAGCTAGCAGTGCCAAGGTGCACAGGTGCCAGAGGGAGTGTCTGGGTGCCACCCTACCCTGTCCCCGACCTGTCGGGGGTCTCTAATGGCCTGAGAGACCCCCCAGGTGCCATTACAACTGGTCCATGTTTGTGGAAATGAGAACTAAATGGCACCCTAGTGAGGTCTCCTAGGCGAGGCCTTTAAATCCCGGATGCCGGGACAATCCTGCAAATTCATATATAAATGAGCCGAATGGCTCATTTAAATGTATAGACCTGGATCACGCCCAGTGATTTTGTTAAATCTCGTGAGGTTTTTCGAGCGTCACTAATGGCCTCACCCCAACACCAAGGCCATTAAATTGTGCCTGACATCTCCCCTTTAACAAGGAAAGTTCTCAAAAATATCTGTGTCACTAGGGGAGGCACAGTGGTGCAATGGTTGGCAATGCTGCCTCATTGCGCCGAGGACCCCGGTTCGATCCCAGCCCCGGGTCACTAGCTGTGTGGAGATTGCGCATTCTTCCCGTGTCTGGGAGGGTCTCACCCCTACAAACGCAAAGACGTGCAGGGTAGGTGGATTGGCCATGCTAGGTTGCCCCTTAATTGGAAAAAAAGAATTGGGTACTCTAAACTTATAATTTAAAAAAATCGGGGTTACTAGTATGCCATGACTGATTAAGACAAGTGCTATTTCCATTTAATAGAATTTTACAATTTTACTCAAAGTCCTTCCTGCCAGTTCTGGTCCTGCTGACGGCGACCGCTGCAGCAGGTTCCTCGGTGGTGGGGCGGGTGAGCCACGCAAAACGCCATAGACTTTGACGGGGCTGGAAGATCCCACTGTTGGCCAATGATGAGCTGCCTCTGGGGGCATGGGTAGAGGGGGAGGGATATTCCAAATATTTTCTGACCAAAGGTTGGATTGGTAAATATCTGTGATAATAAGACATAGGAGCAGAAGTAGACCATTCGGCCCATCGAGTCGTTCCGCTAGTCATGGAGATCGTGACTGATCTGATATGGATATCCTCAACTCCACGTTCCGACCTCATCCCCATAACCCTTGATTCCCTTACTGATTAAAAATCTTGTCTATCTCAACCTTGAACACACGTAGCGACCTAGCCACCACAGCCCTCTGTGGTAAAGAATTCCACAGATTCACCATCCTCTAAGAGAAGCCAATCCTCCTCATTCCTGTCTTAAATGGGTGACCCTTTACTCTGAGATTATGTCCTCTGACCCTAGACTTTCCCACAAAGGGGAAAAATACTCTCAACATCTACCCTGTCAAAACCCCCTCAGAATCCTATGGGTGAGATTCTCTGACCTCCCTGCAGTGTGTCACTTGCCGGCGGGAGGAAGCCCACTGTGGGCTGGCAGTGGGATCTTCTGGTCCTGTCACTGGAGAGTTCTCATTGAATTCACCCAAAACCCATGGCAGGTGTGTGCTGTTGGCAGGCCGGAAGATCCCACCAGCGTAAACTGCCGGATCATCTCACCCAATATGCCTTGATAAGATCACCTTTCATTCTTCTAAACCCCAATGAGAACAGGCCCAACCTACTCAACCTCTCCTCATCAGAAAATCCTTCCATATCCGGGATCAACCGAGCAAAACCTGTCTGGGCTGCCTCCAATGCCAGTATATCTTTCCTTAGCTAAGGGGACCAGAACTGTTCACGGCATTCCGGGTGTGGTTTCATTAGTGCCTTGTACAGTGTCCACAAGATTTTCCTATTTTTATACTCCAGTTTTGAAATAAGGAGCAGCCTTCCCTATTACCTGCTGAATTTGAATACGAGCTTTTGGTGATTTCAGCATTCGGACCCCCAAATCTCTGTGCTGCATTTTTCTGCAATCTTTGTCCATTTAAATAATATTCGGCTCCTTTATTCTTCCCACCACATTTTCCTACATTATATTTCATTGCCAAGTCTTTGCCTACTCGCTTAACCTATCTAGATCCCTCTTTGGGCTCTTTGTGTCACTCTTACCAGCCTTCCCACTTATCTTTGTGTCATCTGAGAACTTGGCACTAGGACATTCACTTCCCTCATCCAAGTCCTTAATATAGGCAAGCCATGATGGCACAGTGATTAGCTATGCTGCCTCACAGCGCCAGGGACGCGCATTTGATTCTGGCCTGGGCTGATTGCCTGTGTGGAGTTTGCACGTTCTCACTGTGTCGGTGTGGGTTTCCTGTGGGTGCTCTGGTTTCCTTCCACAGTCTAAAGATGTGCAAGTAAGGTGGAGTGGCCATGCTAAATTTCCCTTAGTGTCCTGGGATATCCAGGTGATTTGGGGTCTATAGGGAAAGGGTGGAGTGGGCGGGGGAGTGGACCTGGGTAAGGTGCTCTTTCAGAGGATCAGTGCAGACCCTCTGGGCTGAATGGCTCTTTCACATCCTTCCCTATTCTTGAATTGCCAAAAGCTCAGTGCACCAGTTTTCTTTTGTACAAAGTCTCAGTTCTTTAGAAAAAAGGTATTTGCCTCTTGGAAAATAAAAATAATTGTGAAAATGGCAGAGCTTGAAGGCATAAACATGACATTATCTTAACAGTCACTCTGTCCAATAAATCTTTATTACAGAAAATTAATTGACATTTGTGCTGCTCTGAAGTTCAGATCATTGATCATTCTTTCCATTTTCCAGAGAACAAGAATTGACTGGAATATTACATATTTTGCTCTTTGAGGTGTTTTAGTTTCAGCTTTTATATTGCGCATTGTCTTTATGATCCAGTTAAGAGCAACAAAAAGCAAGAATAGCTCTTTGGCCCCCGCACAATTTTGCAATCATGAAAAGAACTTTAATAGACAAGGTCTCGATTTTTGCAATGATTGAGAGCCTCGCCATTGTTGGGAAACCGCAGACTTGCCCACAAATCAGAGGCCCCTCGCCTGAATATGACACCCAGCATTTCTTTTGCAGGGGCAGGAATAGGGGTGGGCCATGTTTTGCAGGTATATGTTTCATAGAAATCAGCTGCCCGTATAAATAAATAGCTGCCTCCATTCAAATTGGATTTTGGTCTTGCAGGTGTCTGAAATGTGACGTGATCAGAGTTGACCTGGTAGGACCAAGTATGAACTTTATAGTTTTCTTTGGCTAGCCGTGGTATCACTTTGGAGAGGTGCAGGTACCCCTGAAGAAGTTGTTTTGTTCTTCACCCTCGTCTTCCTCATCCTCCTAATGCTCTTGTTCCTCAGCTGCTCAACATGGACAGGTCTCCTGTAACTATAACCAGTTGTATGTCAATTAAATTAACAGAAGGTCCTTTACAACCTGTCACACCACACCCTGTAGACTTTTGCAATTTGAAGTAACGACAGAAAGCATCAGACAATTCTAGAATTGTAACAATAGCCATTGTGATGCTGATGAGATGTTTGCATATGGAATATTTATGTTGAATTCCAATTTCAATTTCAATTTATGTAAAATGACTGTTAAAGCAAGCAAAGATAGTGACTGAAGAAGGCTGCCACAGATCACCTGACAAGTCTGAAATTGCATGTTGGTCCAAGTTTCCAATGTGGATTACAATTTAAGGACATGCTTATGGAATTCCACACCTGATGTCAAAAATTACTTAAAAGATGCACTGGCTCTCACTATTTGTATTATTAGAGCTATATTCCAAGCTATTAGGTGGGGACAGAAACTTTACCAAGACAATGGCTACAGAGAAGGTGCTGATATGGTCTTCCTGGCTCAACACAGGGAAGAATGGTCCATTCAGACGTGATAGTTGAGATTTTAAAAAACTAATCACCGAGGTCATAGCACAATTGCCAAGGTCTGTACAGACATGAACTAATAAATTACCATCTGTGGAATACTCAAATAAGTATGGGGAGAAATGTTATGTGACCAGAATGGCCAGTTTGAAATGTCTTTTATTGCAACAACCTGGTTGGTTTTTGGAAGTCTGAAGAGGAATTCTGGAAATGGATAAGTAACACATGGGTGGAAATTTACCCTATTTTATTGAAGCGTCAGGCTCAGACTGAAAACTCTCCAGCTGCACAGATCAATTATCACTACAGATCTTGAGCCTTTTTGAAGAACATAAATGAGTAAGAGTGGTTTAAGCCATTAATGTGTCAGGGTGGGGTGGTACCTGATAGATACGGAACCTGGCTCCACAGAGATCGGAGCACCAACTTTAAAGAGTGCCCTGATCAGCACTGAAGATTTACCCTTCTTCCCACGCAGGACAATGATTGGGGGCTCTCTCCCAACACACATAAATGGAACCAGCCCCCCCCACCCCCCCACCCCCACCCCCACCACCACCACCACTGGAACTGCCCCAGCACAGATTGGCACTTCCATGTTGGAACTTCCAGGGTGACAGACAGGTTGGCATTGTGGTGCCAACTGGCAATCCCACCCTGCTCCAGGGGGCAGTGCCAGTGCAAGTCCCCTCCCCCTTGGGGCTCTACTTACCTTTGCGCTCCCGGAGGTATCCACTCAATTGATTCAAGTTTCCAAAAAGCTGTTATAAACCTCGCTGAAGTGATGTTACATCGGTGAGGTCTGAATATTTAGTGAGGGGGAGATTATATGGCGGGGTGGGCGGGCTGTTAATAATTTTTAAATGTGCTCAAGTGCATTTAAATGACAATTCCGTGCTATGTGTATGTGAACCTCGTGACATCCCTGGCAAGGAACAAAGAAAATGTTTCCCGATTGTCTCTGGGTTTGCCGTCCATGTCGCCGTTCTCTCTGATGGTGATCACAGGCTGAAACTTGCCCTCTATCTCTCCCTCCCCATTCTCTCAAGTTCTACTTGGAATACACCAGAGAGATAAAAATCTCAATCTATATCATAACAATCTAATAATCTTTATTGTCACATGTAGGCTGACATTAACACTGCAATGACGCTACTGTGAAAAGCCCCCAGTCGCCACATTCCGGCGCCTGTTTGGGGACACGGAGGGAGAATTCAGAATGTCCAAATTACATAACAGCACGTCTTTCGGGATTTGTGGGAGGAAGCTGGAGCACCCGGAGGAAACCCACGCAGACACAGGGAGAACGTGCAGACTCCGCACAGACAGTGACCCAAGCCGGGAATTGGGCCGAAGGGAACTTGTCAACTTATATGAAGCTGAGGACAACAGAGACATGCGGGAGGACACTCCAAACCCCCAAAGTAACATTTCCAGGAGGAAAACGAGGACCATGAGCAAATGACTCAGAAACAGTGAGCTCTCTATTTTATATCTTTTATCAATGAATCTTTGCTTGGTCAGAAGTTAACCCCTTCTACCATAACTTGTGAGTGTGGTTGTGAAACAAATGTCAGGACATGTCTTTAACTTTTTAACCCCCTCATATCATCTGCCAGCAAAATAAAAACTAACCCTTTTTGTGTTTAAACTCAAGAAAGCCTTTTGGACTGTGTTATTTGCAATTAGCATGCAAACAGTTAAGTACAGGCATTGAATTAATACCTTCATCCTTATAAAAAAAAAACGTGTTCCAATCAGTTGAGGATTGGGATAGAAATGGCGAGTCCTGACATTTGTCCTCACTCTGTGGTAACACCATAAGAAATCAACCAGCAACTAATCTTTGGATCGTTGTGAGCCCTGAACTAACACAGTTGGAGAGGTTGTGGGAGCGGGGGCGTCTTTGTGCTGCTAAATGTGTGCTGCGTAAGGTTAAGAAATGGTAATTAGCTGGAGAATTGAGCTTCAAAATAGCATTGCAAGCGCATAATCAGTGCTGCACATTGGTTCTGATGAAGGGTCTTCAACCTGAACTGATGCCAGAGAACAGAATATAAGATGAGCATCAAAATGTTTTTCTTATTTGTGGGATCTTGCAGTGCGTAAATTTGCTGCCACGTTTACTCCCCTCACAGACAGAATTTGTGTCCCTCACCAATTATGATCAGTATCTTGTTATGTGTCATGTATGCGTTTGCTTACCCTCAGAGTGAGAACGTCAATTCAATAATCCCTGCAGCAAGCTTTTTTTCTGAGTTTTAAAACAAAGAGGTTGTTTATTGTCAAACGCTTAGCCCGGATTTTTAAACGCGACCTCTCACTCACAGGTCTTACATGCACAAACATTAGATACAGATGAAGATAAAGCAATGGGGTTATAATCATATCAGTCTCTTTTGTGACAGACCTATAGTTTCTTCACACTAGAGCTGCAGAGAAGGTCTTGTAAAGTGATGGTGTCTTCTTTTTTATTCATGGGATAAAGGTATTGCAGGCTAGGCCAGCATTTATTGCTCATTCCTAATTGCCCTTGAGAACGTAGTGTGCAGATTTCTTGAACCGTTGCAGTGCATGTGGTGTAGCTACACCCAGATCACACATCTTGTAGATTCTGCACACTGCTGCTACTATGTACCATCGAATATTTAAGGTGGTGGATGCAGTGCCATTCAAGGGGGCTGCTTTGTCCTGGATGGTATTATGAATCATGAGTGTTGTTGTAGCTGCACTCATTCAGGAAAGTGGAAAGTGCTTGATGACACTCCTGATGTGTGCCTTGTACATACTGGACAGGCTTTGGAGAGTCAGGAGCTGCGTTCTCATTTAAGAATCCACAGCCTCTGCCCTGTGCTTGTAGTCACAGTATTTATATACTGGCCATTTATAGACTGGGTATTTATATATCAGGGCAGCACGGTAGCATTGTGGATAGCACAATTGCTTCACAGCTCCAGGGTCCCAGGTTCGATTCCGGCTTGGGTCACTGTCTGTGCGGTGTCTGCACGTTCTCCCCGTGTGTGCGTGGGTTTCCTCCGGGTGCTCCGGTTTCCTCCCACAGTCCAAGGATGTGCGGGTTCGGTGGATTGGCCATGCTAAATTGCCCATAGTGTCCAAAATTGCCCTTAGTGTTGGGTGGGGTTATTGAGTTATGGGGATTAGGTGGAGTTCCTGGTTTATGGGGATAGGGTGGAGGTGTGGACCTTGGGTAGGGTGCTCTTTCCAAGAGCGGGTGCAGACTCGATGGGCCGAATGGCCTCCTTCTGCACTGTAAATTCCATGTCATTCTATGTAATATGGCAGGTACAGCTCATGTTCCGGTCAATGGTAACCTGAGGATGTTGATTTTGGGGATTTCAGTGATGGTAATGCCATTGAATGTCATGAGGGGATGATTATATTCTCTTGTTGGAGATGGCCATTACCTGGCACTAATGTGGCACACATGTTCGATTCTAATTCTCTTCCTGCACCCAGTGGTGCACTAAGGTAGATTTCTGTCTATTTCCAAAGCTAGTTATTCCTAGAACTGTTCGCTAGTCTGTCCCCAGAGGCCTATAGCTTGAGGAAAGCCATCCAACACCATGTGTGGCTGACCAATAGTCTCCACAAAACAGCTGTAGCTTCCACACAACAGCGGCAGCCTTGATTCATTCATGTCCCATTATTGATGAGTGACTCTACTGCTGAAACCCCAATGTTTATAAACAGCAACTACATCAAGCAGTAATAAGTGCATTCCAATCACTAAATGCATTCCCATCACTCAACCGTTGGTTTGCAATATACTTACCTCTCTTTGATGTGGTTGATGTTTGTAAACTTGGGGTTTCAGTACTTAGAGAATCACTCATCCATGAAAGGAAATGAATGAATCAAGGCTGCAGCTGTTTTGTGGGAGCTGTCAATCACAGCCCACCAAAAAAAAACAACCGCTGTAAAGATCAAGAGGAAGGCTCGAGGGCAGGCAAAAGTTGAACCGTGACATCACAGCCTGCAGGTAAGGGATTGGCTAGTGACTGGTTAGTAATTTTTCTTTTATTTTCCCTCAGGTGTTATCGTGCGGGGCACAGAGGTTGCTGAGTGAGTGCTTGCTGAGAAGGGGAGTGAATAACAGGTGAGCTCTTTCTTTCTTTTTGTTTTTTTATCTAGAGGGGATGGCAGGGAAGGTAGTGCAATGTTCCTCCTGCAGAATGTTTGAAGTGAGGGACGCCGTCAGTGTCCCTGCTGATTGCATCTGTGGGAAGTGCGCCCATCTCCAGCTCCTCAGAAACCGCGTTAGGGAACTGGAGCTGGAGCTGGATGAACTTCGGATCATTCGGGAGGCAGAGGTGGTCATAGATAGAAGATTCAGGGATGTAGTTACTCCGAAGAATAAAGATAGATGGGTGATGATGAGAGGGGCTGGGAGGAAGTAGTCAGTACAGGGATACCCTGTGGTCGTTCTCCTTAGTAACAAGTATACCACTTTGGATACTGTTGGGGGGAGAGACTTACCAAGGATAAGCCATGGGATACAGGTCTCTAGCACAGTGTCTGTCCCTGTTGCTCAGAAGGGAAGGGGGGAGAAGAGCAGGGCTTTAGTCATTGGAGACTCCATAGTTAGGGGGATAGATAGGAGATTCTGTGGGAATGAGAGAGACTCACGGTTGTCTCCCAGGTGCCAGGGTGCGTGATGTCTCGGATCGTGTTTTCAGGATCCTTAAGGGGGAGGGGGAGCAGCCCCAAGTTGTGGTCCACATAGGTACCAACGGCATAGGTAGGAAAAGGGATAGGGTTGTAAGGCAGGAAGCATTCCTGTTATTCCTTCCAAAGTGAATCGCCTCACACTTCTCTACATTAAACTCCATTTGCCACCTCTCAGCCCAGCTCTGCAGCTTATCTATGTCCCTCTGTAACCTGCTATATCCTTCCACACTGTCGACAACACCACCGACTTTAGTGTCGTCTGCAAATTTACTCACCCACACTTCTGCGCCTTCCTCTAGGTCATTGATAAAAATGACAAACAGCAACGGCCCCAGAACAGATCCTTGTGGTACGCGACTTGTAACTGAACTCCATTCTGAACACTTCCCATCAACCACCACCCTCTGTCTTCTTTCAGCTAGCCAATTTCTGATCCACATCTCTAAATCACCCTCAATCCCCAGCCTCCGTATTTTCTGCAATAGCCTACCGTGGGGAACCTTATCAAACGCTTTACTGAAATCCATATACACCACATCAACTGCTCTACCCTCGTCTACCTGTTCAGTCACCTTCTCAAAGAACTCGATAAGGTTTGTGAGGCATGACCTACCAATTCACAAAGCCATGCTGACTATCCCTGATCATATTATTCCTATCTAGATGATTATAAATCTTGTCTCTTATAATCCCCTCCAAGACTTTACCCACTACAGACGTGAGGCTCACCGGTCTATAATTGCCGGGGTTGTCTCTGCTCCCCTTTTTGAACAAAGGGACCACATTTGCTATCCTCCAGTCCTCTGGCACTATTCCTGTAGCCAATGATGACAGAAAAATCAAAGCCAAAGGTCCAGCAATCTCTTCCCTGGCCTCCCAGAGAATCCTAGGATAAATCCCATCAGGCCCCGGGGACTTATCTATTTTCAGCCTGTCCAGAATTGCCAACACCTCTTCCCTACGTACCTCAATGCCATCTATTCTATTAGCCTGGGTCTCAGCATTCTCCTCCACAACATTATCTTTTTCCTGAGTGAATACTGACGAAAAATATTAATTTAGTATCTCGCCTATCTCTTCAGACTCCACACACAACTTCCCATCCCTGTCCTTGACTGGTCCTACTCTTACCCTAGTCATTCGCTTATTCCTGACATACCTATAGAAAGCTTTTGGGTTTTCCTTGATCCTACCTGCCAAATACTTCTCATGTCCCCTCCTTGCTCGTCTTAGCTCTCTCTTTAGATCCTTCCTCGCTACCTTGTAACTATCCATCGCCCCAACTGAAACTTCACACCTCATCTTCACATAGGCCTCCTTCTTCCTCTTAACAAGAGATTCCACTTCTTTGGTAAACCACGGTTCCCTCGCTCTACGCCTTCCTCCCTGCCTGACCGGTACGTACTTATCAAGAACACGCAGTAGCTGATCTTTGAACAAGCTCCACTTATCCAGTGTGCCCAATACTTGCAGCCTACTTCTCCAACCTATCCCCCCCAAGTCACGTCTAATGGCATCATAATTGCCCTTCCCCCAGCTACTACTCTTGCCCTGCGGTGTATACTTAGCCATTTCCATCACTAACGTAAACGTCACCGAATTGTGGTCACTGTCCCCAAAGTGCTCTTGTACCTCCAAATCCAACACCTGGCCTGGTTCATTACCCAAAACCTTGCAGGAGTGTACCGGCAGGCAGGAAGGTGGTTCAAAGTGTGTCCTCTTCAATGCCAGGAGCATCCAGAATAAGGTGTGTGAACTTGTGGCATGGGTTGGTACCTGGGACTTCGATGTTGTGGCCATTTCGGAGACATGGATAGAGCTGGGACAGGAATGGTTGTTGCAGGTGCCGGGGTTTAGATATTTCAGTAAAGGGAAGGTGGTAAAAAAGGGGGAGGGGTGGCATTGTTAGTCAAGGACAGTATTACGGTGGCAGAAAGGACGTTTGATGAGGACTCGTCTACTGAGGTAGTATGGGCTGAGGTTAGAAACAGGAAAGAAGAGGTCACCCTGTTAGGGGTTTTCTATAGGCCTCCGAAAAGTTCCCGAGATGTAGAGGACAGGATTGCAAAGATTATTCAGGATAGGAGCGAAAGCAAGAGGGTAGTTGTTATGGGGGACTTTAACTTTCCAAATATTGACTGGAAACGCTATAATCCAAGTACTTTAGATGGGTCTATTTTTGTCCAATGTGTGCAGGAGGGTTTCCTGACACAGTATGTAGATAGGCCAACGAGAGGCAAGGCCATATTGGATTTGGTACTGGGTAATGAACTAGGACAGGTGTTAGATTTTGAGGTAGGTGAGCACTTTGGTGATAGTGACCATAATTCGATTACGTTTACTTTAGTGATGGAAAGGGATAGGTATATCCCGCAGGGCAAGAGTTATATCTGGAGGAAAGGCAATTATGATGCGATGAGGCAAGACTTAGGATGCATCGGATGGAGAGGAAAACTGCAGGGGATGGGCACAATGGAAATGTGGAAATGTGCAGGTCCTTGATAAGTATGTACCTGTCAGGCAGGGAGGAAGTGGTCGAGCAAGGGAACCGTGGTTTACTAAAGCAGTCGAAACACTTGTCAAGAAGAAGAAGAAGGCCTATGTAAAGATGAGACATGAAGGTTCAGTTAGGGCGCTCGAGAGTTACAATCAAGGATCAAGGATAACCCTAAAGCTTTCTATAGATATGTCAGGAATAAAAGAATGACTAGGGTAAGAGGAGGGCCAGTCAAGGACAGTGGTGGGAAGTTATACATGAAGTCCGAGGAGATAGGAGAGATGCTAAGTTAATATTTTCCGTCAGTATTCACACAGGAAAAAGAAAATATTGTCAAGGAGAATACTGAGATTCAGGCTACCAGACTAGAAGGGCTTGAGGTTCATAAGGAGGAGGTGTTAGCAATTCTGGAAAGTGTGAAAATAGATAAGTCCCCTAGGCTGGATGGGATTTATCCTAGGATTCTCTGGGAAGCTAGGGAGGAGATTGCTG
This sequence comes from Scyliorhinus torazame, assembly GCF_047496885.1. NCBI lineage: Eukaryota > Metazoa > Chordata > Chondrichthyes > Carcharhiniformes > Scyliorhinidae > Scyliorhinus > Scyliorhinus torazame. The sequence continues at coordinate 58,407,969 of NC_092728.1, forward strand.
AGCCTTTGGCTTTGATCTTTAAGTCATCTTTGTCTACAGGAATAGTGCCAGAAGACTGGAGGATAGCAAATGTTGTCCCCTTGTTCAAGAAGGGGAGTAGAGACAACCCCAGTAACTATAGACCAGTGAGCCTTACTTCTGTTGTGGGCAAAATCTTGGAAAGGTTTGTTAGAGTTAGGATGTATAATCATCTGGAAAGGAATAATTTGATTAGAGATAGTCAACACGGTTTTGTGAAGGGTAGGTCGTGCCTCGCAAACCTTATTGAGTTCTTTGAGAAGGTGACCAAACAGGTGGGTGAGGGTAAAGCAGTTGATGTGGTGTATGTGGAATGAAGTAAAGCGTATGACAGGGTTCCCCACGGTAGGCTACTGCAGAAAATACAGAGGCATGGGATTCAGGGTGGTTTAGCAGTTTGGATCAGAAATTGGCTAGCTGGAAGAAGACAAAGGGTGGTGGTTGATGGGAAATGTTCAGACTGGAGTCCAGTTACTAGTGGTGTACCACAAGGATCTGTTTTGGAGCCACTTCTGTTTGTCATTTTTATAAATGACCTGGAGGAGGGCGTAGAAGGATAGGTGAGTAAATTTGCAGATGACACTAAAGTCGGTGGAGTTGTGGACAGTGCGGAAGGATGTTATAAGTTACAGAGGGACATAGATAAGCTGCAGCGCTGGGCTGTGAGGTGGCAAATAGAGTTTAATGCAGAAAAGTGTGAGGTGATTCATTTTGGAAGGAATAACAGGAAGACAGAGTACTGGGCTAATGGTAAGATTCTTTGCAGTGTGGATGAGCAGAGCGATCTCGGTGTCCATGTACATAGATCCCTGAAAGTTGCCACCCAGGTTGAGAGGGTTGTTAAGAAGGCGTACGGTGTGTTAGCTTTTATTGGTAGAGGGATTGAGTTACGGAGCCATGAGGTCATGTTGCAGCTGTACAAAACTCTGGTCTGGCCGCATTTGGAGTATTGCGTGCAATTCCGGTCGCCGCATTATAGGATGTGGAAGCATTGGAAAGGGTGCAGAGGAGATTTACCAGAATGTTGCCTGGTATGGAGGGAAGATCTTATGAGGAAAGGCTGAGGGACTTAAGGCTGTTTTCGTTAGAGAGAAGAAGGCTAAGAGGTGACTTAATAGAGGCATACAAGATGATCAGAGGATTGGATAGGGTGGACAGTGAGAGCCATTTTCCTCGGATGGTGATGTCTAGCACGAGGGGACATGGCTTTAAATTGAGGGGAGATAGATATAGGACATATGTCAGAGGTAGGTTCTTTACACAGAGAGTAGTAAGGGTGTGGAATGCCCTGCCTGCAACAGTAGTGGACTCGCCAACACTAAGGGCATTCAAATGGTCATTGGATAGACATATGGACTATAAGGGAATAGTGTAGATGGGCTTTAGAGTGGTTTCACAGGTCAGTGCAACATTGAGGGCTGAAGGGCGTGTACTGCGCTGTAATGGTCTTTGTTCTATGTTCTATGTTCTACTACTTGAAATGAATGAATGGCTTGCAGGTAATGGATCTGAGGGGTTTAAACACAGGTCACAGTTGTTCTCCTTCCACGAATGGACAGGTGAAGCTTTCAGTTTAGTGTTACAGCTGTATTTACTTTCATTGACCCTGTCTGGACTTCTCTCTAACAGGCAGGGATCTCATTTCTGGGGGTTCTCTTTAATCAGGGGGTCCCAGTGGGGAATGCCTTTTGTCGGGGGGTCCCTTTTGTCAGGGGATCTCTGTGTGGGGCGGGGGGCACTTTTAGTTCGCGGGTCTCTGTGGGACGGGTGTCCCTTTAGTTAGCGGGTCTCTGTGGGATGGCTTCCTTTAGTTAGGGTGTCTCTGTGGGGCGGGGGTCCCTTTAGTGAGGGGATCTCTGTGGGGCGGTTTCCTTTAGTTAAGGGATCACTGTGGGGGGGATTCCTTTGGTTAGGAGGTCTCTGTGGGGAGCGGGGTCCCTTTAGTTAGCAGGTCTCTGTAGGGGGGCGTTCTTTTAGTGAGGGCGTCTCTGTGCGGGGCTTCCTTTAGTTTTGGGCTCTCTGTGGGAGGGGGGTTCCTTTAGTTAGCGGTTCTCTGCGGGCATGGTTCCCTTTAGTTAGAGGTCTCTGTAGGGGCGTACCAGATGGTGGGGGGTCTCCCTATTTGGGAGGGTGTTCCCCATTAAAGGGATCCCTGTGGGAGGTGTCCCTATTAAGGAAGTTTCGGGGGGGGGGGGCGTCTGCTTATTACAGGCATCTCTTGGAGGGTTCTCCTGTTTTAGAGGTCTCTGGGGGAGGCAGATACATGGGGTAGCTCTTGTCGAGGAGGGATGGGCAGGCAGTGCATTGGGCGGGGGTGGGGGGTGGGGGGTGGGGTAGCCCTCAGGTGGGCTTTGGGGGCAACTACCTGAAGGAGTTACTCCTTGGCCCACTGCGAGGTCCACCATGTCAGGCCCACGTTTGGGGACACTTGTAGTAACCCCCGCTCACATGATTCCCATATGGCGACCGGAGAATCACGGAGGGCCGGAGATTAGTGTGCCAGGCCCACTAAATGGATGCAAATGAGTCACTAAGACCTATTTACATTCATTCAATTCCTCCCGCTGGTCATGGGCATGAAACTCGGCTTGCGGGGGTTCGGAGCATCGTGTTCGGATCAACGCTCGCTGACGCCGTCTGTTGATCCCAATTTTTCGATTCCTTCGTCCCATTGGGAAATGCGCTTCAGGCGTCCCGGGATGGACAATTCACCCCTCCGTGAGGTCATGAAAACTGATATGTAATACAAGTCTTTCATTAAAAACTGCTGAATTCATGAAGTACCCCAACAATGTTTTCTCCAATGGGAGTGCTGAAATGGGAATGTGATTTGAAATTCATACTCAGGGTTCCCAAAATTTTCCTCCACAAAACTCTTTTAAACTTCCAAGAGTACTGACGGAACTCCTGAGAAACATTCTTATTATGTGAAGAGTTAAAACACAAAAAAATTTGTGTTTTTATACAAAAGGTTCAAACATACAAAAACTATTGAAAGGATTTCCCATTTCTTTTATATATACATGTATACATTCATCACAAGCACATAGACACATGCCCCAAAAAGCACCCAAAGAAAGCACACTCACTCTCATCTCGCTCTCTTCTTTCACACACACCTGCATCCTCTCTTACACACACAGACGCACACATATACACTTACACTCCCAGCTCTCTCTCTTTCTGTCACTCTCTTTCAGATTAACCTCTCTGTATCACTCTCACACACACAATCCCGCCTCTCTCTCTCTCTCACACACACACACATTCCCAACTCTCTCTCACATACATATACCCATTTTTCTCCCTCTCACAAAAACTCCCACCTCTCTCTCACACACGCTCACCTACTTCTCTCTCTCAAATATGCACACCCACCTCTCTCTTTCTCACACACAAAGCAACACTCTCAACTCTCTCTCCTACCCAAACTCTCTCTCTCCCACCCACAATCCCACATCGATCTCATGAATGCATAGTCGCCTCTCCCTCATACACCCAGTACGTTAGCAAGCCCCAGTATGTTGATAGTGGGGGAATTCAGCGATAGTAATGCAGGACGTCAAGGGGCGATGGAATAGAAGGAGCATTTATGTGGAAGCGAAGGTCTCTGCACATAATTTCTCACTCCTGCTGTTCCTCAAAATGTTGCAGAAAGAAGAGGCAACCCGAATGAAACTTACTGCTGTCATCTGACCTATCTCTATGAACATTGTCAATCACCTTTCCCACAGGTGAGATCAGTTCTAATTGAGGGACTGGGAGTAGGAGTCAGACTCTACCAGGAGCTGAAATACATTAACAGTGTTGACGTCTACTTGGGGTTCAGCCCTCATAAGTGGTGACCCCCTATTCAGTTTCAGAAAAACTTTTGCAATCCAAGTTTATGATATCAAGTGGAACATATCTGAATGATGTGTGGATTGTCCATTCTGCCCAATCCATGCATAGTGTATTATTGAATGCATATATTTTTTTCTTTATTTTGTTTAATGGGATTTTGGCATTGCTGTTAAGGTTGCCCATCCTTAATTGTCCTTGAGTGGCTTGCTGAGTCATTTCAGAGGGCAGTTAAGAGTCAAGCACATTGTTGTGCGTCTGGGACGGCACAGTGTTACAGTAGTTAGCACTGCTGCCTCAGAGCGCCAGGAACCTGGGCTTGATTCCGATCACGAGCGACTGTGTGGAGTTTGCACATTCTTCCCGTGTCTACGTGGGTTTCCTTCGGGTATTCCGGTTTCCTCCCTGTGGTATTATCAGGTATTGCAGTACCCGAGAGGCTGAAGCCCATTGGTTAAACCTAGGAGTTTACCATTGGCTGTATAGTATGTAACTCCGCCCTGACAGGCGGGGTATAAGAACCGGTGCCGTCCCAGCAGCCCTCATTCTGTACCGAAGCTGCTGGGGAACAGTTCTAGTCTATTAAAGCCTTCAGTTATGTTACAACCTCATTTTAATAGTTATTGATCGTGCATCAATTTAATAGACTAGAACTTAAGCTGAAAGGTTGGATCTCCGAATCAAGCCGGAGTGTCTGCAACTCAGCCCCCACGCAGAGAACTCGGTGATTTTCAAGCACTGGCTGGCGTGTTTTAAAGGCTACTTTGAGAAGGCCGGAGGCACACCCTCAGGGGAGCAGAAACTGCATCTCCTGCACTCAAGGGTAAGCCCTCGGATCTACACCCCCATCGACGACGCGGAGGACTTCGATGCAGCAATCGAACTTTTAAAAGGACATTATATCCGCCCTGTAAATCAGGTCTATGCACGTCACCTGCTTGCAACAAGACGGCAAAGCCCCGGGGAATCGTTGGAGGAGGTCTACCACGCGCTACTGGTGCTGGGCAGAAACTGTGGCTGCCCGCAGGTTTCGGGGAGCGAGCACACGGACCTCCTAATCCAGGATGCCTTCGTAGCAAGTATGAGCTCCTCAGAGATCCGCCAGCGTCTTTTAGAAAAAAACACCCTGGGACTTAGAGAGGCATGGGCCCTGGCGGGGTCCATGGACGTTGCCTCCAGAAACGCACAATCCTACGTGCCCGACCATGCGGTGGCCCCCTGGGCAGCGTGGCATCCCGCAGCGGCAGCCCCACAGACTTTCCCCGTGTCCCCGCAGGCCTGCGCTGTAAGACAGGTCTGCCAGGCACGAGCGGTGGCTGCAGTCTCCAGCGGCGACTCCGGACCGCCGCAGCAATCTTCTCTTCGGACCCCAGGCGGCCAGCAGTCACCGCCACCTCCTTATCCTAGGTCCACGTGCGGCCCACTGACGCCGCCATCTTGTTCCTCGGACACCACGCTGGACGGATGAGCGCCGCCATTTTGTCCATCCCCGACCACCATGTGCGACCCATGGGAGACGCCATCTTGGATGGGGCCCCAGGACCCCAGCACGGCCGACTACACACTGCCCGATCAAAATCCGCAACTACTGCATCTAGCCTCGGTGACTCTGGACCAAAATCGACCTCGGACACTCTCAACAGCAATGACGACGGTCTTCATCAATGGCCACGAGACGTCCTGCCTGATCGACTCTGGGAGCACGGAGAGCTTTATACACCCCGACATGGCAAGGCGCTGTTCACTTGTTACCCACCCTGTAAATCAAAGAATCTCCCTGGCCTCCGGTTCACACTCAGTGGAGATAAAGGGGTGCTGCCTCGCAAACCTCACGGTGCAAGCCAGGAAATTCAACAATTTCCGCCTTTATGTTCTTCCACACCTCTGCGCGGCTACACTCCTGGGGTTGGATTTCCAATGTAACTTGCAAAGTCAGACCTTCAAATTCGGCGGCCCTAAATCCCCCCTTACTGTCTGCGGCCTCGCGACCCTTAAGGTCGACCAGCCTTCCCTGTTTGCGAACCTCACCCCCAATTGCAAACCCGTCGCCACCAGGAGCAGACGGTACAGTGCCCAGGACCGCACCTTCATTAGGTCGGAGGTCCAAAGGCTACTGAGGGAAGGGATCATTGAAGCTAGCAACAGTCCCTGGAGAGCCCACGTAGTGGTGGTAAAGACCGGGGAGAAGCATAGGATGGTCATTGACTACAGTGCAGCTGGAGGCGTTCCCTCTCCCCCGCATATCCGACCTGGTAAACAGGATCGCGCATTATAAGGTCTTCTCCACGGTGGATCGCAAGTCCGTCTACCATCAGCTACCCCTCCATACTAGTTACTGCAAATACACTGCCTTCGAAGCAGATGGGCGGTTCTATCATTTTTTAAGGGTTCCCTTTAGTGTCACTAATGGGGTCTCGGTCTTCCAATGCGAGATGGACCGAATGGTTGACGGGTACGGCTTGCACGCAACGTTTCCGTACCTCGACAACGTCACCATCTGCGGCCATGACCAGCAGGAACACAAAATCAACCTCCGAAATGTTCTCCAGACCGCTAAAATCCTTAACTTAACGTATAATAAGGATAAATGCGTATTTAGCACCGACCGGCTAGCCATTCTCGGCTACGTGGTGCGAAATGGAGTGATAGGCCCCAACTCTGAACACATGCGCCACTCATGGATTTCCCCCTCCCTCACTGCCCCAAGGCCCTGAAACGTTGCCTCGGGTTTTTCAGTTATTACGCCCAGTGGGTCCCTAACTACGTAGACAAAGCCCGTCCCCTAATCCAGTCCACAACCTTCCCCCTGTCGACGGAGGCCCGCCAGGCCTTCAGCCGCATCAAAGCAGACATTGCAAAGGCCATCGACGAGTCCCTCCCCTTCCAGGTCGAGAGCGACGCGTCCGACGTAGCTCTGGCCACCACCCTCAACCGAGCGGGCAGATCCATGGCCTTCTTCTCCCGCACCCTCCATTCTTCCGAAAGTCGCCATTCCTCGGTCGAAAAGGAGGCACAAGCCATAGTAGAAGCTGTGCGACATTGGAGGCATTACCTGGCCGGCAGGAGATTCACTCTCCTCACGGACCAACCGTCGGTGGCTTTCATGTTTGATAATGCACAGCGGGGCAAGATAAAAAACGGCAAGATCTTGCGGTGGAGGATAGAACTCTCCACCTACAACTACGAGATCTTGTATCATCCCGGGAAGCTGAACGAGCCTCCTGATGCCCTGTCCCGTGGCACATGTGCCACCGCACAAGTGGACCGCCTCCGAGCCCTCCACGAGGACCTCTGCCACCCGGGGCACACTCGCTTTTTCCACTTTATTAAGACCCGCAACCTGCCCTACTCCATCGAGGAGGTCAGGACAGCCAACAGGGGCTGCCAAATCTGCGCGGAGTGCAAACCGCACTTTTACCGCCCAGAGAGGGCGCACCTGATAAAGGCTTCCCGTCCCTTTAAACGCCTCAGCATGGACTTCAAAGGCCCCTTCCCCTCCACCGATCGCAACACGTACTTTCTGAACGGGATTGGCGAGTACTCCCGGTTCCCATTCGCCATCCCCTGCCCAGACATGACCGCAAGCACCGTCATCAAGACCCTCCATGGTATCTTTACACTGTTCGGTTTCCCCACGTACATACACAGTGATAGGGGGTCCTCCTTTATGAGCGACGAACTGCGTCAATTCCTGCTCAGCAAGGGCATCGCCTCAAGCAGGACGACCAGTTACAACCCCCAGGGAAATGGGCAGGTAGAGAGGGAGAACGGAATGGTCTGGAAGATCGTCCTACTGGCCCTACGGTCCAGGAACCTCCCAGACTCCTGCTGGCAAGAAGTCCTCCCGGAGGCCCGCCACGCCATCCGGTCACTGCTCTTTACAGCCACCAACTAGACACCTCACGAATGTCTCCTTGTTTTCCCCAGGAAGTCCTCCTCCGGGACCTCGCTCCCGACTTGGCTAGCAACACCCGGACCCATCCTGCTCCGAAAACACGTGCAGGCGCACGAGTCGGACACGTTGGTCGAGAGGGTCCACTTGCTGCACGCTAACCCCCAGTACGCCTACGTGGCGTTCCCTGACAGCCGGCAAGATACGGTCTCCCTACGGGACCTGGCGCCCACCAGAACCCCACTCGCACCCGAACCACCACCCCCGCCCCCCCTCCACAGCACCTCACTGGAGGGTCAGTCCTCCCGCCACCCCTGCCTAGGCCCTCCCACCCACCAGGTGCCCCCCTCTCAGGTCAACCGTTTGCCCCACCAGCAAGGGGTGATGAAACTGCCATGGAGGCCGAAGCCACGCTCCCGGAGTCGCAGATGCCTGGACCCCCACCGGAATCACCACCAAGGCTCAGACGATCCAGGAGGACGACCAGGCCACCCGACCGACTGATTGCTTCAGTATAACCGATCTGTAACTGTAAATAAACACTGACTGTATATATCTTCCACAAATGTAAATATTCTCTACACCCTGTAAGGAGGTATCACGGTACCTCCATATCTGATCATACCATGTTGAATGCAATTGTAACCACTGGCCACCACCCCTGCTGGACTCTTTTTTAGCAGGGGGTGAATGTGGTATTATCAGGTACTGCAGTACCCGAGAGGCTGAAGCCCATTGGTTAAACCTAGGAGTTTACCATTGGTTGTATAGTATGTAGCTCCGCCCTGACAGACGGGGTATAAGAACCGGTGTTGTCCCAGCAGCCCTCATTCTGTTTCGAAGTTGCTGGGGAACAGTTCTAGTCTATTAAAGCCTTCAGTTATGTTACAACCTCGTTTTAATAGTTATTGATCGTGCATCCCTCCCACAGTCCAAAGATGTACAAGTTGATGGACTGGATATGCTAAATTATCCCTCACTGGGGTTACAGAGATAGGGTGGGGTCTATGTTAGGGCGTTCTTTCAGAGGGTCGATGCAGACTCAAAGGGCAAATGGCCTCCTTCTGCACTGTAGGGATTCTATGGAGTCACATGTAGGCCAGACCAGGTAAGGTCAGCAGATTTCCTTCCCTAAAGGACATTAGTGAACCAGATAGGCTTTTACAACAATCAACAATAGTTTAATGTCACTCGGCTTGTAATTTCAACTTTACTACAGGATAATTGAATTCAAATTCCACTAGTTATCAAGATGGGATTTGAACCTATGTCCCCAGAGCAGTAGCCTGGAATCATCCAATGACTTTACCATTACACCACCATCTCGCTAGATAATATGTACACTATTGTCATGCATTGATTTAAAGGTTCTGTGAGAGTTGATGGCGGGACTTCACCAGCCATTCGCTGGCTGCCGGATTCTCTGGTCCTGCTAGCAGTGCATGCCCGTCCTCAGTTTTCCTGACAGTGTGGGTGACTTCAATGGGAATTCCCACTGACAAGCAGCAGGAACATAGAATCCCGCTGTGAGTGAATCTGCCTCTTGAATGGAGGTTGGAGGCAGCAAACCCAGCAACTAAAGGAAGGCAAAGACTTTTGCATAGAAGAGGTAAGTACTTTTCCAGTGCTACTCGTGGCCCAGAAGGTCATTTCCCCTCAGCCCACCAAACAAACTGGCTTCCCTCCATGTAATCAACCTCCCACCCCCAAAATCGGAGAACGTACCCTCCACCCATTTCTTCAGTGATCGGATCTCCCCATGACCACTGATCTCCCCATCTCTGCCCCCAATCTCTCTCTGACCCTAGCATTCACCCACAACCCTCCAAACTTGGTTGTTCCCTGCCTCAAACTCAGAACATCTGAGTAGCAGGAAACCTATATATCTCTGGACTGTGGTTTCTTCTGCGGAGATCGCCGCTTGTCAGGTATGTCAATGCGTTACACCACCAGGTGGAGATCCTATTAAAACTTCAAAATGTTTGGGGTGACCAGATCTCCTCTCGCAGTCTTTAAGATTCAGGCCAGTAAATATGTTGGGTTCTTTGCCTCTGAACTTACCATACTCAAGGCTGTTGGAAGTCTTCACAGTGACTTGTGTCATGTGGAAAGAATACATCTTTTCATTCAACATTGAAGCAGCATCTTTTGAGGCCTCTAGTGCACTGATTTTTCCATTCCTTCCATTTATTCAATCGGAAAAATTAGCTTGAGTTCATATTGCATTGCTATATAGTTCATGTGAAGGATGTGTGTATCAATGTCTGTTGTCTTTGTTCTTTAAAGGATATGTTCTCTCGTACATTGCACACCTCACTGCCATTGCCCCATGTCATTCATTGCAACTTTATGGTTAAGGCTTTGTCATTTCCATTCTATATATGAGGTTGAGGTAAGGAATTGTACTGTGGGAAGGGGGTTATCCCCAATGTGGACTGGAAGTGGAAGAGTCCTTCCTGTTTATTTTCTTTGTTCTCATTTATTTTATTTTATTATTTTGGTCCGTGGACCCAGAATCAGGATGTGCCTTTAAGTTGAATAAAAACCTGTTTGCCAGGACACTGTGTTCCCAGGTTTTGGCTGGTTTAGCTCACTGGGCTAAATCGCTGGCTTTTAAAGCAGACCAAGGCAGGCCAGCAGCATGGTTCAATTCCCGTACCAGCCTCCCCGAACAGGGGCTGGAATATGGCGACTAGTGGCTTTTCACAGTAACGTCATTGAAGCCTACTCGTGACAATAAGCGATTTTCATTTCATTTCATTTGTATTTTGGAAAGGTGAAGCCAGACTCTTCATCACTGAGTGGGTCTTCGGAACCAGCAGGGAGTTGGTTCGATTGGTTAACTGGCAACTGGAGGGTTGGCAGGGACAGTATTCTGCCTGACAACAGTTAGTGATTGGTTTCTGCGTGATGCTTTCTGAGAGAACTGGGCAGAAGTATTTAGATCTTGGAAATGAAAGGAACTCTCTCTTTCTCTCACTCTCTCTCTCTCTCTCTCTCTCCCTCTCTCCCTCTCTCCCTCTCTCTTTCCTGCTTGCTGAAATGAATGTTCTGAAAGTAGTGAGTGCCTGGCACATCCTTTGTTGTGAACCTGAAATGATGCTGAGTCTGGAGAGAAAGTAGACAACCTTGCCAGAGAAAACCTTCTCAAGCCAAGAAGGAAGAAATATCAAATGAAAGCCTGAACTTCATAAAAACATTGACTGGAAGTCATCCTGATGCATCAAAGATATAATTCATAGAATCATAGAATTCCTGCAGTGCAGAAGGAAGACATTCGGCTGATCGAGTCTGCACCGAACCTCTGAAGGAGCACTCTACCTAGGCCCACATCTCTACCCTACTCCCAAAATTCAGGAACCCCATCTAAGGGGCAATTTAGCATCGCCAATCTACATAACCTGCACAACCTAAGACTGTGGGAGGAAACCGGAACACCTGGAGGAAACCCACTCAGACACGGGGAGAACATACAAACTCCACACAGTCACCGGAGGCAGGAATTGAACCCGGAACCCTGCCGCTACAGTGCTAACCACTGTGCCACCATGCTGTCCCACTTGGAATCTCCTGATCCTTATTCTTTTACTTTTGTTGATATTTTCTTTCTCTATCCACCCCTTCCCTCTCTGTGTTGTTTGTCCGTGTGTGTGTATAGAGAATGGTGCGAGTTATGAAGCGGAGGTTTGAAAAAGGTGCAGTAGATAGTCAGGTACTGTGGTGTTGGGTGTTCTAACACACAGAAGAGCCAACACAGTTGCATATGGTACAACGCTTGTTTATTTAAACTCACTATTTACAACTTGGTCTTTGCACTCTGCACGTGGGGGGCTCCCTGCTTGTGGTGTTTCAACAGCTCTTTCATGCTTCCTTCTCCCCAGACCTACTGACCTCCAGGTGTCGTGCTCGTGCTTTTTATGTGGTTGGTGTTCTTGTCTGTGATTGGTTGTGGTGTTGTGTACTCTGATTTGCCTGTTAGTGTGTCCATCATGATGTGTGTGTTTGAATATCATGACATCCCCCCTTTTTACAAAGATATGTGCCTACGTGGTAATAAATATGATCGTGACGTGAGTGCATCTAAGAGTGTGTGTGTGTCGTGTGCAGCATGTGTCTATGACGGAACTATGTACATGGGGCGATGTCGAGTGCGTCACATGAATCCAGTTGTACCATAACATAACAGAAATGCGAACGAGAGAAGAAGAAAAAAAATTTTGAACAGTTGTCCAGTCAGACGACATCTGGAACGATAAACAACAACAGGTTATCATGTAAAATTGTCCAACTTATTAAACATATGAACTGTATTATAAGTCCATTCTAATGGGTTTGCGACGAATTCGGGTTGACCGCCTTAAGGGTGGATCAAGAACCACCGGCTGCTGTGCAGGCATGGCCATGGGTGGCGATGGAAAGGGCGTGATGTGCGGCAGCTCCACAAAGTCATCCTCGGAAGCCTGTTGAGGATCTGGCGTGTTGTGTGGCTGTGAACGTGGAAGTCGGCGAAGGGCGCGCCGATTGCGGCGACGCACGGAACCATCCGGCATGCGAACCAGGAACGAGCGGGGAGCCACTTGTCGGAGGACTTCGGCCGGTGCTGACCAGCCACCATACGGTTGATGGACGCGTACTTTGTCTCCGGAGGACAGGGGGGGCAGGTCCGTCGCTCGTGTGTCGTACCGACCTTTCTGGCGATCACGCTGCAGTTGCATGTCCCGAAGAACCGCCTCATGGTCTGTTGTCGGTGCCAGGACGGAAGGTACCGTCGTCCTGAGGGAGCGACCCATTAGTAGCTGCGCTGGCGAGAGGCCCGTGGATAACGGGGCCGATCGATAGGCCAGCAAGGCAAGGTTAAAGTCCGATCCGGCATCAGCCGCCTTGCACAGGAGCCGCTTTGCGATGTGGACACCCTTTTCAGCCTTCCCGTTCGATTGTGGATGCAGAGGGCTGGATGTCACATGAGTGAAACCATATGCTGCGGCAAAGGACGACCATTCACGGCTGGCAAAACAAGGTCCATTGTCTGACATGACAGTCCTTGGAATGCCATGGCGAGCAAACGTTTCCTTGCAGGCCCCAATGACTGCGGACGACGTCAGATCATGGAGAGGCATGACTTCCGGGTAGTTTGAGAAGTAGTCTATAATAACAATGTAATCTCTGCCGAGCGCGTGAAATAGGTCAACACCCACCTTCGCCCAGGGGGACGTCACCATCTCGTGTGGTAGAAGTGTTTCCGGAGGTTGCGCCGGCTGAAACCTCTGACAGGTTGTGCAGTTGAGCACCATGTTGGCTATGTCTTCATTAATACCCGGCCAATATACCGCCGCCCGGGCCCTTCGTCTGCATTTTTCGACACCCAAGTGGCCTTCGTGTAGTTGACGAAGAATCATCTGGCGCACACTGTGTGGAATGACGATCCTATGCGATTTCATAAGGACCCCGTCTATATTGGTGAGATCATCTCGCACATTATAAAACTGGGGGCACTGCCCTTTTAGCCACCCTTCCGTCATGTGGCGCATCACTCGCTGCAGCAGAGGGTCAGTCGCCGTCTCTGCGCGTATGTGAGCCAGACAAGGATCATCAGCTGGCATATTTGCTGCTGTCAGAGTCACGTGTGCCTCAATTTGACGCACGAACCCCTCCGCATCTGGTGGTGTGCTCACTGCTCGGGAAAGAGTGTCCGCCACTATGAGTTCCTTCCCCGGAGTGTAGATCAGTTCAAAATCGTACCTCCTGAGTTTGAGTAAGATGCGCTGGAGGCGAGGAGTCATGTCGTTCAGGTCTTTGTTAATGATGTTGACCAGGGGGCGGTGGTCAGTTTCGACCGTGAATCGTGGCAGGCCATACACATAGTCGTGGAACTTGTCCAGTCCAGTTAACAAGCCCAGGCATTCTTTTTCGATTTGCGCGTAGCGCTGTTCGGTAGGGGTCATGGCTCGTGAGGCATACGCAACCGGGGCCCATGATGACGTGCTGTCTTTTTGCAGGAGTACCGCTCCAATACCAGATTGGCTGGCGTCTGTTGAGATCTTTGTAGGGCGAGTCGCGTCAAAGAAGGCCAGCACTGGTGCCGTGACCAGTTTGTGCTTGAGCTCCTCCCATTCCTGCTGATGCGACTGGTGCCAGTTGAATTCCGTCGATTTTTTTACGAGATGGCGCATGTTTGTTGTATGAGAAGCCAGGTTGGGAATGAACTTCCCAAGGAAGTTGACCATGCCCAGGAATCTTAAGACAGCCTTCTTGTCAGCCGGTCGTGGCATGGCTGTGATGGCGCTAACCTTGTCTGCATCGGGACGGACCCCGGACCTTGAGATGTGGTCCCCGAGGAATTTCAGCTCCGTCTGGCCGAAAGCACACTTCGCACGGTTGAGACGCAGGCCATTTTGCCGTATGCGGGTGAAGACACGTCGAAGACGATGCATGTGTTCCTGCGGAGTGGTGGACCAAATGATGATATCGTCCACATATACACGTACCCCTTCGATGCCTTCCATCATCTGCTCCATAATGCGGTGGAATACTTCAGATGCCGAAATGATGCCGAATGGCATCCGGTTGTAGCAGAATCTGCCAAAAGGGGTGTTGAATGTGCATAGTCTTCGGCTGGCCGGGTCCAGTTGGATCTGCCAGAATCCTTTGGACGCATCCAATTTAGTGAATATGTTGGCTCGCGCCATCTCGCTGGTGAGGTCTTCTCGTTTCGGGATGGGATAGTGTTCCCGCATGATGTTGTTGTTCAGATCTTTTGGATCTATACATATACGGAGCTCGCCAGAGGGCTTCTTTACACAGACCATGGAGCTGACCCATGGCGTGGGCTCCGTGACCTTGGATAGGACCCCTTGGTCCTGAAGAATCTGCAGTTGTGCCTTGAGGCGGTCTTTGAGAGGCGCAGGAACCCTGCGAGGTGCGTGAACGACAGGGATGGCGTCCGGTCTGAGTCGAATCTTGTACGTGTGTGGCAATGTCCCCATGCCTTCAAAAACCTCCTGGTTGTGAGCGAGGAGGGAATGGAGATTCGCGTGGAACTCAGCATCCGGGAAGTCGGATATCTCATCTGGAGAGAGAGACATGATGCGCTGTACCAGGTGAAGGACCTTACACGCTTGTGCGCCCAGTAACGAGTCCTTTGATGAGCCCACAACTTCGAAGGGGAGTGTGGCCGTGTACCTCTTGTGAGTCACCTGTAGCTGGCAAGATCCTACGGACGGGATAACGTTCCCGTTATAGTCAACCATCTTAAGCCGGGATGGTGTGATGAGTGGTTTGACCTTCATGGCCTGGACTGCAGAGTAAGCAATCAGGTTGGCGGATGCGCCGGTGTCCAGACGGAAGGCGACGCGCGATCGGTTGACCGTCAGGGTGGCACACCACTCATCGTCTGGATTGATGGCATTGACCTTGTTGACATCAATGACGGCAACTCTGAAGTCATCCTGGTCATCTGCATCACTTAACTGGAAGTCTTGATGCGTGGGCTGGACGGTCCTGACTCGTGTGCGAGGTTGTCGAGGATGCGCCGGATCCATGGGTTGAGCCGCACGACAGCGGGCTGCGTAGTGGCCTATCATGGCACATCTGTTGCACTGTTGGTATTTTGCAGGACATTGCCCTTTTAAGTGTAGACCTCCACACTTGCTGCACGTCATGACGTCACGGCGTTCGTTGCGCCACTGCGCATGCGCAGTGCGATCTTGCGGTGGGCGCGCCTGCGCAGTGCGTCCCTCGTTGTGGCCGTTATTCTTGGCGCGCACCTGCGCGGGAGACCGCGAAAAGCGCGGGAAGCGGCCGCTGTCGTCCGGGCCGTGGGGCGGGAAGAAATCGACGGCCTGGATGCGTTCAACGTCGTGGGCGGCCTGGCTTGCCGATTCGACGGCTGGGGACCCCCTCCGTGCCAACTCGGACGCCTGAAATCGGGCAAAACGGCAGGCAGCATTCTCATGGAGGACACAGGCTTCCACAGCAGACGCTAAGGTGAGGCTCTTTATTTTAAGAAGCTGCTGGCGTAGGCCACTGGAGGCAACGCCAAAAACAATCTGGTCCCTGATCATGGACTCTGTGGTGGTGCCGTAACCGCAGGACTGCGCCAGAATCCGGAGGTGCGTCAAAAAGGGTTGAAAAAGCTCCTCCTTACCTTGCAGGCGTTGCTGAAAGATGTATCTTTCGAAAGTTTCGTTTACTTCAGTTTGAAAGTGCTGGTCCATTTTGAGGATGACCGTGTCATATTTGGCCTGGTTTTCGCCTTCCTCGAACACCAGTGAATTAAAGACATCATTTGGGTGGGGGCCTGCGTAGAAGAGGAGCATTGCAATCTTCGAATCATCCGAGACATTCTGTTTTTCGGTGGCACGGATGTACAGGTCAAATCGCTGCCTGTAGAGCTTCCAGTTGGTGCCTAGGTTCCCCGTGACTTGCATCGGCTGCGGTTTGCCGGTGTGGTCCATGTCCAGAATGGCAGGTTGGTAGGCAGGTATCGATCCACTCCTGTACCATGTGGTGTTGGGTGTTCTAACACACAGAAGAGCCAACACAGTTGCATATGGTACAACGCTTGTTTATTTAAACTCACTATTTACAACTTGGTCTTTGCACTCTGCACGTGGGGGGCTCCCTGCTTGTGGTGTTTCAACAGCTCTTTCATGCTTCCTTCTCCCCAGACCTACTGACCTCCAGGTGTCGTGCTCGTGCTTTTTATGTGGTTGGTGTTCTTGTCTGTGATTGGTTGTGGTGTTGTGTACTCTGATTTGCCTGTTAGTGTGTCCATCATGATGTGTGTGTTTGAATATCATGACAGGTACATTTCCTGTCTGTAAAATTATAATGCTGTACATAATAAAAGGTACCTGTGTTAAGGTTGCAAACCTGGTGACTGTACTTTATTGGGCTCAACTAGGCACCTTGGGTATTTTAAATAAAATCTAATTTCACCTGTGTTGCGACTCCGGGTCACGTGGGGCTGGAATTAACCGTGCACTAGCCCACGGTGTCATGATTTTCAGGAGCCAATCAGAATTAGACATGTTCCTATCATGTGTTGGGGATGTTATCATTAGAAGAGGATCCAACAAGGTGGACAATTTGCATTCCCTCAGTTAATTTTCTTTGATTACTCTTTTGAGGCAAGAGAAATGTTGCTGGTTGTTCTCAGTGCACAGCAACTTGACATTAGTACAGGCCTCTAGGGTTCTTAAATAAAATGCTCGTTTTCATCAGACAGCTTGAAGAAATATATTGAGCGCTGAGGCCTAATTGTTTCCTTGACCTCCTGTTCATTGTTGAACATTATTCTGTCTTTCTGCTATCATGAACTCTCAGCTCTGGCTTGGAAGATCTTTCCTTAATTGAAGGCTAAACCATGTACCATTGTTCCCACATTTGCATGTTCCCTACTTAAACCTATCATCTTAATTCAACATGGAAGCGGCAAGGGCAGTGATGGGCAACCTAGGCTAGTGAGTAGGCCGCATGTGTGGCCCTCCTTCATCTCTGTGGGCCGCAAGAGTGAAATTGGGTTTCTTCATAAACTATGGGGCGGGATTCTCTGATCTCCCGCAGGGTTGGAGAACCACCGGAGGCAGCGTAAATCCCGCCACGCCGCTCCGACGCTGACCGCCATATTCTCCGGCAGTCATAAAAGCGGGCCGACGGGAATCGCGCTGCGCGCCTCGCAGAATGGCGAGAATCGGCACGACGCAATGGGCCCCGGGGCTGCTCCGAATCTCCAGCCCGCATGGACCGAAGTCCTGCCAACGTGACCACAGGTCACACTGGCGTAAATCAAACAACTTTTTTAACGGCGTCAACCAGTAATGCTGGCTGACGCCGGCGAGCGCGGAGGTAGGGGTCGGCGTGGGGCGGCCGCTGGAGAGCAGACGGCACGGCTGTAGGTGTGGGGGGGAGGTGAGGGCGTCGCAGGTGCCGGTGGACGGTGTTCCCCAGGGCAAAGGCTGCGTGACGGTGATCGTGGCCGGTGCCGGGGGTGGGGGTGGGGGGCTGGGTTTGGGTTGGGGAGGGGATGGGGGGTGCTGGGAAGGGGAGTGCCGAGCACGGGAGCGCCGGGGAGGGGGGGCGCTGTGGATGGGAGTGCCGGGGAGGGGGGCTGCTGGGGAGGGGAGTGCCGAGGATGGGAGTGCCGGGGAGGGGGTGGGGGTACCTGGGGGTGGGAGTGCCTGGGAGGGGGTGGGGGTGCCTGGGGATGGGAGTGCCGGGGAGGGGGAATGCTGGGGAAGGGGGGGGGGTGTTGCTGGGGATGGGGAGTGCTGAGGATGGGGAGTGCTGGGGAGGGGGAGTACCAGGGAAGGGGAGTGCTGGGGAGGGTGAATGCCTGGTTGGGAATGCCGGGGAGGGGAAATGACGGGGATGGGGAGTGCCGGGGAGGGGGAGTGCCAGGGAGGGGGAGTGCCAGGGAAGGGGAGTGCCGGGGAGGGGGTGTGCCTGGTTGGGAATGCCGGGGAGGGGGGATGACGGGGAGGGGGAGTGACGGGGACAGGAGTGCAGGGGAGGGGGAGTGCCGAGGAGGGTGGGGTGCTGTGGCGGGGTGGTGGTTGCCTGGCCAGGTGCCAGCTGGCAACAGACGCGACCATGCAACCCATGGCACCTGGCTGCGAAGGGGGGTACGGGCAATGATGACATGTCATCTATCCCCACACCCGCAGACCGTTATGTTTGGGCATCACCGAGCGATGTTGGCCGCCGTGGCGTGAGCCGCTCGTCTACATATTGCCCTATTGAAGCTGGAGCAGGAACGTGCCAGGGAGGTGGCGGAGGCTGCCGCAGAGGTGCATGCCACAGAGAGGCAGGTGGTAGCCGCCCAGGCTGGAGAGCCACCCGCCCGACAGGACGAGGAGGAGCAGGAAGTGGTGGTGCCACAGGGATGGAGGCTCCCGATGAGGCCCCGTGAGTACCGGCGCAGCTCGGCATACCAAGACCTCATGGATTGGGCATGCAGGAGGAGACTCCGGATGAGCCGGGAAACCATCGCCCATATCTGCCACCTGATGGCACATCTGGCACTATATGGGACTAGGGAAGGACACCCTGTCCCGGTGGCTGTCAAGGTTACGGTGGCCCTGAACTTCTACGTCACGGGGTCATTCCAGTCACCGAGTGGGGACCTGTCCGGCATCTCGCAGGCATCGGTGCACCGGTGCATCCGTGCAGTGACCGACGCCCTGTGTGCCATCGCAGGCTGCTACATCCAGTTCCCTGTGGACCGGACCCACCAGGATGCCCGGGTAGTGGGATTTGCTGCCGTGGCCAGGATGCCCATGGTCCAGGGGGCGATCGATGGGATGCACGCCGCCGTGCGGCCACCAGCGGATAACAGGGGTGTGTTCACGAACAGGAAAGGGACCTACTCCATGAACATTCAGGTGGTCTGTGACCACCGCATGAGGATCCTGCACGTCTGCGCCTGGTACCCGGGCAGTGTACATGACTCATTCGTATTGTCGCAATCTTTCATCCCCACCATGTTTGAGGGATGCCCCCCCCCCGCGGCTGAGGGGCTTTTGCTGGGCGACAAGATTATCCATTGTGGTCGTGGCTGATGTCGCCCATACGGTGGTCACAGACTGACGTGGAGAACCGCTACAACGATACCAATGCAGCGACCAGGGATGTGATCGAGAGGTGCTTTGGGCTGCTGAAGCTGCGCTCCAGGTGCCTGGACCGCTCTGGAGGGGCCCTCCAGTACCCGTCGGAGAGGATCGGCCGCATAGTTGTGGTCTGCTGCGTCCTGCACAACATAGCCCAGCAGAGGGGCGATGTGCTGGAGGCAGAGGAGGGGGTGGAGCAACACAACGAAGGGCAGGCCTCCCCAGATGAGGAGGATGGGGGTAATGTACAGGACAGACGGGCTGGACATGGACGGGAGGCTACCCACCGTTACCCGCTGGGCCAGCGGGCACGGGACGGGTTGATAGCCGCACGGTTCACAGACTAGGGGGGGGGGAAATCGCCGAGTATGGGCACGGACAGCACAGTACGGCACCAGCCAACCACCCTCACCCCACTGACCACGAACGACCCTCATCCCATCCACCACCAACCACCCTCACCCCACCAACCACCCTCACCCCACCAACCACCCTCACCCCACCCACCACTAACCACCCTCACCCCACCGACCACCAACCGCCCTCACCATGCCCACCATCAACCATCCTCACCCCGCCCACCACCCTCACCCCACCCACCACTAACCACCCTCACCCCACCCACCACCAACCACCCTCACCCCGCCCACCACCAACCATCCTCACCCCACCCATCTCCAACCACCCTCACCCCGCCCACCACCAACCACCCTCACCCTCACACCGCCCACCACCAACCACCCTCACCCCACCCACCTCCAACCACCCTCACCCCGCCCACCACCAACCACCCTCACCCCACCCACCACCAACCGCCCTCACCATGCCCACCAACAACCATCCTCACCCCGCCCACCACCAACCACCCTCACCCCGCCCACCACCAACCGCCCTCACCATGCCCACCACCAACCATCCTCACCATGCCCACCACCAACCACCCTCAAAGCGCCCACCACCAACCACCCTCACCCCACGGACCACCAACCACCCTCACCCCGCCCACCACCAACCACCCTCACCCCACGGACCACCAACCACCCTCACCCCGCCCACCACAACCACCCTCACCCCGGCCACCACCAACCACCCTCACCCCGCCCACCACCAACCACCCTCACACCGCCCACCACAACCACCCTCACCCCGCCCACCACCAACCACCCTCACCCCGCCCACCACCAACCACCCTCACCCCACCCACATCCAACCACCCTCACCCCGCGCACCACCAACCACCCTCACCCCGCCCACCACCAACCACCCTCACCCCACCCACCACCAACCACCCTCACCCCGCCCACCACCAACCACCCTCACCCCACCCACCACCAACAACCCTCACCCCGCCCACCACCAACCACTCTCACCCCACCCACCACCAACCACCCTCACCCCGCCCACCACCACATCATCAGCATGCACATCACCCCTCCAATGCACATCCACCTGCGGCACGACAGGCAGGGCTCACACAGTCGCCAGTGGAAGCGGATCTATTGCAGGCCATGGAGGATGATGACAACCTGCTCTGCGATGAGCTCCGGTCTCTACATCGTTGGACAATGTCTGACTCATGGCCACAGTACCACCCTCCACCCGGACCGTCCCTGCATGCGGCCGTGACCCTGCAGCACATGGTCTCGTCGTCTGCCCGGGGAGATGGCGAGGGCAACTCGGGGGAGGGGGCACACTCACCTGAGCCCGATGTCCTATCACCCCTCACACACACACTGGCACTCACCAACCATCCCACCCCCGCAAACATCGGACAGAGCACAGAGGCAGCTTCTGTAGGTGTGGAAATGATTTTAATGACAAACTGTACATACATGTGCCCTAGACCCTATTACTAGTCTGTGCCCTGCACACGTGCCAACTTACTCAGTGTCTAACTTTCTGGCCTTACGGGCCCTATGACTACGTCTAGGTGGTTGCCCTGATGGTACTGCAGAACTGGAGGTGGACTCCTATGATTCCTGCCCTTTGGTGGCCGTTTTCTGGGACGGCCCGGCCTGGATGGGGCAGGCTGCACCTCGGGCGATCAGGATGGTGTACTGCCAGCCTGTCCTGCCCGTTGCTCACCAGATGCACCTGGGACCGAAGGGGGGGAGTCCGAGGTGTCACGATTTCCGGGACCTTCACTGCAGGAGGACCCGGAACCGGCTCCAGCACCTCCTCTTTCCTCGGGGTGCCCCATGGCCCCCGGGCCTCTCCATGGGTCGGGGGTCTGACTGGATCCAGCACCCGAGGCACCCCCAGCACCTGGCGCTGCCAGTCCTGGAGGCCCGCCCTGGTATCAACAAGGGTCTGCAAGTTTGCAGCCATGGAGCTCAGGGAGTTGGCCATCCCTATTTGTGTCTGGGCGACGCCGGCCAGCACCTGAGCAATGGCGCCGATGCCCTCAGCGATGGCCTGCTGAGACTGGGCCATGGCCTGTTGAGACTAGATCATGGTCTGCAGAGACTGGCCCATGGCCTGCTGAGACTGGGCAACTGCATTGAGCGCCTCTGCGATCTGCAGCTGGCTCTGGCTCATGGCTGCCTGTGAGAGGGCAGCCATGTTATGGGCCGCAGACGCCACCTGCATGGAAAGCCCCAGGCCTTGCATACTGCTACCTGTGGTGATGTGCATCAATGTAAATACATGTAGGCTAGCTAGACACTAGAGGGAGCACCAGTGACATCACACACACGCACTCAACCAATAGATCAAGTAGATAGGACATGACCAACAGACATTCACGATTCACAAGGAGGTGACACGACCACAGGGGGGCATTACACCAACCCATATATAAAGGACACCACACACATGATCTGCCTCTTTCCAGTGGAGACAGTCAGTGAGTAGAGACACAGGGTTGATTCAATATTACACCCACCACGTGGATTGCAGCAACTGGTTAGTCAGTCTGGGTAGCTATAGTAGGATTAGCAGTAGTGCCGAACCCGAGTAATAGAAGTGTCAATAGTTTAATAAACGTGTTGAAGTTATCTCCACGTCTGAACCTTCCTTTGTCAAGTGCACCACAAGGAAGCCGCTTATGTAACCTACAACATAACAAATCACTACCCATTTCTCACACCGTCGCTCCCATTGCCTCCACCGCGGACGCCACCCGTGCGGTGTCGGCCTGGGTGGCACGCATAACTGGCACCACTCCCTGCTCCTGCACGCGGGTGGACTCCTCCACCTGCGTCTGCAGCTGCCACAAGCCGGCCGTCACCCCCTTCGATCGTCCCTGGGTCCGTGACTGCATCGGGTCTATGGGTGGGTGTGGTAACTCCAGGAACCCAGGACCCATCTGGGTAGCAGATGGTTGCTGGGTCCGGGCTGCCCTCCAACCGTCCGGCTCCTCGGCTGCTCCTACCTCCACCTGCTGTACCGGGATGGCTGTGTTGTGCGCACCAGATAATGTACCAGATAGGCCTGACAGGCCGGGTCTATCCCTGTCTTGTGGGCGCCCTGGCACGTCCTGCGGGCGGTCAGCATGCGCAAGAACGGGTGGGTCGATGTTGGTCCTACAATACACAATACAGCATGCATGGTTAGACACGCAGACGGGGAAGGGGATGGGGGGTGGGGGGAAGGGGGGATTGAGGGAAGGGGGTGGGGGGAAGGGGGGATGGGGGAGCGGTGATGGGGGGAAGAGCGGGAGGGGGAATGGGAGAAAGTGGAGGGTGAAAGGGGGATGGGGGCTAAGGGGGAAAGGGACATGGGGGGAAAGGGGATGGGGAAGGGGGGATTGAGAAAGGGGGATGGGGAAAGGGGGAAGGGGGATGGTGAAAGGGGGATGGGGAAAGGGGGAATGGGGGATAGAGGGAAGTGGGGATGGGGAAGGGGGATGGGGAAGGGGGGATGGGGAAAGGGGGATGGAGAAGGGGGAATGGGGGATGGAGGGAAGGGGGATGGGAGATGCGGAAAGGGGGGATGGGGGGGTGGCGAAAGGGGGGATGGGGAAGGGGGATGGGGGATGGTGAAAGGGGGATGGGGAAGGGGGAATGGGGGATGGGGGATAGAGGGAAGTGGGGATGGGGAAGGGGGGATGGGGAAGGGGTGATGAGGAAAGGGGGATGGAGAAGGGGGAATTGGGGAAGGAGGGAAGGGGGATGGGAGATGCGGAAAGGGGGGATGGGGGGGTGGCGAAAAGGGGAAAGGGGGGATGGGGGAAGGGGGATGGGGGAAAGGGGGAAGGGAGGATGGGGAAGAGGGAATGGGGGATGTGGAAAGGGGGATGGGGATGGGGAAAGGGGGACGGGGAAGGGGAGGGGTGAAGGGGGCAGTGAGGAGGAGTGGGGGGGCAGGCAGTGGGAGTTCTCACTTGGTGGTGCGCCCCCGACCTCTGCATCCGCAACCTCCCGGTCCTCGGGTCCGCCTGCAAGGTCCAGGGTCCTCTCTTCATGAACGGTGAGGGGGCGCAATTAAGATGGTCCCCCTCCGGTCCGCTCACGCTCCCTGTTGTTATGAGCGCGCTTCTCCTGTTGTGTGTTTGGGGGGGGGGGGTGGCGGTGACAGGGTTAAATGGCAAAGTGTTAGGCGGACATAAACATGCAGACCAGTGGTTGTGTGTATGTTGCCATAGGTTCACACCCCATCCTGCCAATGCAGCCTGCATCGGTGGGTGCATCCATGTAGGTTTCAGCTAGGGCTGTGCCGCCCATCAAGGGGTGCGGGGGGGGGGGGGGGGGGGAGGAATAAGTGGGGTACTCACCCTGGCTGCCCTGACTAGGTCATTGACCTTCTTGTGGCATTGGATGCCTGTCCTGGCTGTTACGGCCACGGCGCTGACGGCCTCTGCCACCTCCCTCCACAGGCGCCGGCTGAGGTGTGGTGCGACCCTGCGGCCGTGTCCGGGATACAGGGCCTCCCTCCTCTGCTCCACTGCATCCAGGAGCGCCTCGATGTCCCGTTCCTGGAAGCTCGGTGCTGCTCAGCTGGCGGCCATTTTGCTGGGTCTCCGGCGGTGGCGTCTTTTGTGCTGCGACGCTGCGCGGCATCAATGACGGTGCGCGCGTCTGTGACGGGTGACGCTGTCGCGATTGGCGTCAGGCCGCTGCTGGCCCCTTCCGGGTCGGAGTGATGTTCCGGGGTGGCATATGTTATGACATATTCAGCATGTATTAAATGCATTCAATATTATTCAAGGATCATGGGAGGGATTCTCCCGCAATCGGCGGGATGACCCGACGCCGGCGCCAAGAACGGCGCGAACCACTCCGGCGTCGGGTCATCCCGCCGATTGCGGGAGAATCCCTCCCATGATCCTTGAATAATATTGAATGCATTTAATACATGCTGAATATATGTCATAACAAATTGTAGAAAATGCTTATTCATTTATATACTAATAGAATTGTCATCAACTTCAAGTGGTTAAAAATAAAATAAATATTTCCCCTTAATTGGATGCTGAGGGAGCACACAGCACTCACAGTCAATGTTGTGTGCAATCAGTTTGCATCTTACTTCGCTCATCCTTGTTTTACGTGAGTATCACTTCAGCCAGACCAGTCGGAAAAAAGCTTCCCCAGTATGAAACCAGTGGAATGTGGCAAGTGTAATAACCCTCACGAGGCCCAATTGATTTTCACGTGAGATTCGTGGAATATGAGTTTCCCCGCTAGTGGGCAGAGGCCCATTAACTGGGGCTCGTGGAAATTGCCTGATAAAAGCCGGCAATTGGAACCACCTAAAAACAGCAGTCCCATTTGGGACCTTGGAACTGTAAGCCGCATTGCGGCCTTTACTTTTGTTAATAAATAAAACTTCTTTTGGATTCACCTTCTCGGGCCTGCTGTGTTTTTATAGCAACAGTCAACAAGACATCCCGTGGGCCGCACTCAGAACCCCTTGGGTTGCAGGTTGGCCACCATTGCATTAGGGTGAAAGTAACTGGCAGCTCACAGTGCAGATTCTTATGATCAGGACACGCGCATGTTTCTGAGTGCCTGGGTGTAGTGTTTTGAACAGCTTGCCTTCTCTGGAGTCATACTTGGGACGCGAGTCTGATCTCTTCTTGATACATTGAAATTGACGTGTTGCAATTTCACCCTGGTTCCTATTGGTCATGGATTAGCAACCCAAGGTACCACAAAAGTTTCAATTTCACCATGTGTTCTATGCATGGCTAACTTGGAAAGAGGATATTGTGGAGTGTTTGGGTTGGGCCAATCTTCTGAAGTTGTGTTCAAAGCCCTGGTTGGGGCAGAGAAGAGGTTAACTATTCAATCTGAAGTTACTTGCTGTTGCTCTGGGCAGATGTTCCTTCCATCATTGATATTCTAGCCTATGGGACGAGGAAAGAAAAATTGCTTCAGAGAATAATAGATTGAGAATATTTTCAATTAATAATGACACGAATGGTCAATGGAATTTTCGACGTGAAACACAGTAAATTTTGCTCAGCAATACAATCTTTAAATGCAAGGTTGTAGGTCGCGATTCTCCCAGCCTCCGCTCTGAAATCGCGCTTGGCGCGGGGGCGGAGAATGGTGTCTCAGACCCATGATCGGCTCAAACGCCGGGACGCGATTCTCCGGAGACCGAAGAATCGGCGCCAGTCGCGCATGCGCAGGCGATGCTGCGCCGGTCAGGGGCCGTTGATAGAGGCCCCCGCGGCGATTCTCCGCGGTCGGCCAAGTTCCCACTGTGTTCTGCTGGTGATGTTCCCGTATGGTTTCACCCGGCGTGAGCTTGGACTCGCGGCCGTGGTGGCCGTCCTAGTGGGGGGGTGGGGGGGGGGATCAGACTCCGGGGGGGACCTCCACAACAGCCAGGCCCGCAATCGGGGGCTACCGATTGGTGGGCGGCCGTGGTAGGGGGGCCTATCTTCTTCCGCGCTGGCCGCTGTGTGGCTCTGCCATGTTTCTCTGGCGCAAAACCGGCCGCCGCGGGCATGCGCGGAGCCGCGGCCGGAAGTGCAGAGCCCCGTATCGGCAGCAGGAGCTGCGGAGCGCACGCCGGGGCGCTGCTATCTCTGTTGAAGTCGGAGAATCACACCTGACTTTTTGAAAAAAGTCTGGAGTGATTCGCGCCCGTTTTCCGGTGGGCGTGGAGACATAGTCCCATTTTAGGAGACTCCCGGCCATAATCTTCTGTAGCTCACAGTCTGCGAAACATTCAAGAAAACAAATTAAGTGGGAGATGAACAAGTATTCCATTATCCTTCGTAGATTTGAGCTTTTCCCAGAAAATGAATGAATTTCAATCCCCGAAAGGCTCCTAAGGATTCTAGAAAATGCCGGAATTACAGCAAGTAATAATGGAATTTGATTCATTCACTCGCTGTGAATTAGTGGCCCTGATAATCGACTGTTAGCTTCTCAGTATTCTCTCCACAAATTATGTACCATCTTGAAAGTCACAGTGGAATTTCCATACGTTGTTTAAAATTCTTTCCTGTGGAGCAGGATTCATTTTTGCGTCTGCTGGAACATTGAAAATAAATGGATCATTCCTCAGAATCCCTGTGGTTTCTTGAAACCAGGCCAGGTCTGTAAATGGAATGGCACCTTGAACTCTCTGAGAAAGCATCAGCTTCAAATCCAATTTTGCAGAATGATAGATAGATCGTCCTTCTTTAAAAATTTTCTTTGATGTTTATGTCTGTAAATTTGGGGAATGTTCTACCCCGACCACACTATGGCTTTGAGCCACTTTTGTCTGAAATAATGTGAAAATAGCTTGAGCGGGATTCTCCAAGCTGCCAGTCCCGTTTTCTAGCATGGTGGGATCCTTTATCTTTTGTGTAAGGTGCCATCTTTCAAGCTGTTAAAACAAGTCCATCTCTGCTCTCTCAGGTAGTCATAAAAGATCCTCTGGTGCTATTTCAAAGAAGAGCTGGGGAGTTATCCACTGTGTCCTAACCTGTGTCCTGCATCCACGGGCAGCTCGATCCTTTGTCCCGGCAGCCAGTCAATGGGGTTTCCCATTGTGGCCATCCCATGCCAGCGGGAAACCCGTGGGCATGGGTGCGCTACCAACGAAGCAGACAATCCCGCCGACGTAGAATCCCGCAGCTTTTCCTGACAGAGCCATGCAATTCCTAGTCAGAGCACGAAAATCAGCCTGGCAAGGGGCGAAATTCTCCGGAAACGGCGCGATGTCCGCCGACTGGCGCCCAAAACGGCGCAAATCAGATGGGCATCGCGCCGCCCCAAAGGTGCGGAATGCTCCGCATCTTTGGGGGCCGAGCCCCAACCTTGATGGGCTAGGTCGGCGCCGGACGAATTTCCGCCCCGCCAGCTGGCGGAAAAGGCCTTTGGTGCCCCGCGGAAATGACATCTCCGGGCGGCGCATGCCCGGGAGCGTCAGCGGCCGCTGACAGCTTCCCACGCATGCGCAGTGGAGGGAGTCTCTTCTGCTTCCGCCATGGTGGAGACCGTGGCGGAGGTGGAAGGGAAAGATTGCCCCCACGGCACAGGCCCGCCCGCGGATCGGTGGGCCCCGATTGCGGGCCAGGCCACCGTGGAGGCACCCCCCAGGGCCAGATCGCCCCGCGCCCCCCCCAGGACACCGGAGCCCGCCCGCGCCGCCTTGTCCCGCCGGTAAGGTAGGTGGTTTAATTTACGCCGGCGGGACAGGCATTTTAGCGGCGGGACTTCGGCCCATGCGGGCCGGAGAATCGAGCGGGGGGGCCCACCAACCGGCACGGCGCGATTCCCGCCCCCGCCGAATCTCCGGTGCCGGACACTTCGGCAACCGGCGGGGGCGGGATTCATGCCAGCCCCCGGCGATTCTCCGACCCAGCGGGGGGTCGGAGAATCTCGCCCAAGGTGTCGCTTTTACAAGATGAATTGATGTAGTTTTGTAATATCCCACACAAGAGCTACGGGGCAGGAATGCTTGTCTTCCTGGTGCTCCTCGCGGAGTATGAGCTCCCCCACTAGGGGATGGGTATCTCAATTAACCATTGTGTATAAGGTCAGCCAATAAGTCACCGACCAGAGAGGAACCCCGTCGGAGTCTACAGGATAGACTTTATATCGTTGTGTAAATAAAACTTTGTTTCTTGTTTTACTCGGTGCGGACCCCCCCTGTCCTTATTAAAATCTTGTACAAAGACAATATGAATTGTAAAAATGCCTTGGGCTTTAGTCCCATTTTACAACGGTTATTTTATCTTGAGGAACTTCAAAGTACTCCAACTTCACCTCACTAAACTAGTAATTCAGGGGTGTCGACTAATTATCTGAACAATGCGAGTTCAAATCCCATCATGGCAAGTTGAGAATTCCAATCCTATACTTCTGGACCGTAGGGCCAGTAGGACTGTCTTTCAGACCGGACCGTTCTCCCTCTCTACCTGACCGTTCCCCCGGGGTTTGTAACTGGTCGTCCTGCTCGAGGCAATGCCCTTGCTGAGCAGGAATTGACGCAGTTCGTCGTTCATGAAGGAGGACCCCCTGTCGCTATGGATGTATGCGGGGAAACCGAACAGTGTAAAGATGGTGCAGAGAGCTTTAATGACCGTGGCCGCCATCATGTCGGGGCAGGGGATGGCGAAGGGGAAACAAAAGTATTCGTCCACCACGTTTAGGAAGTACGCGTTGCGGTCGGTGGAGGGGAGGGGGCCTTTGAAATCCAGACTGAGGCGCTCAAAGGGACGGGAAGCCTTTATCAGGTGCACTCTATCTGGCCTGAAAATGTGCGGCTTGCACTCTACACAGATTTGGCAGTTCCTGGTGGCTGTTTGGACCTCCTCAAAATAGTAGGGGAGGTTGCGGGTCTTCACAACGTGGTAGAATCGAGTGACCCCCGGGTGGCAGAGGTCCTCATGGAGGGCTTGGAGACGGTCTACTAGGGCATCGGACGGCTCGTTCAGCTTTCCGGGACGATACAAGATCTCATAGTTATAGGTGGAGAGCTTGATCCTCCACCTCAAGATCTTGTCATTCTTGATTTTGCCCCGCTGTGCATTATCGAACATAAAGGCTACCGACCGTTGGTCAGTGAGGAGAGTGAATCTCCTGCTGGCCAGGTAATGCCTCCAATGTCGCACAGCTTCCACTATGGCTTGGGCTTCCTTTTCCACTGAGGAGTGGAGGATTTCTGAGGCGTGGAGGGTACGGGAGAAAAAGGCCACGGGTCTGCCCGCTTGGTTGAGAGTGGCCGCTAGAGCTACGTCGGAGGCGTCGCTCTCGACTTGGAAGGGGAGGGACTCGTCAATTGCGTGCATCATGGCCTTTGAGATATCCGCTTTGATGCGGCTGAAGGCCTGGCGGGCCTCTGTCAACAGGGGGAAGGTAGTGGACTGAATTAATGAGCGGGCCTTGTCTGCGTATTGGGGAGCCCACTGAGCGTAATACGAGAAGAAGCCCAGGCAGCGTTTCAGGGCTTTGGAGCAGTGGGGGAGGGGAAATTCCATAAGGGGGCGCATGCGTTCAGGGTCGGGGCCTATCACTCCATTGCGCACTACGTAGCCGAGGATGGCTAGACGGTTGGTGCTAAACACACATTTTTCCTCGTTATAGGTGAGGTTCAGGGCGTTAGCGGTCTGGAGGACTTTGCGGAGGTTGGCGTCATGGTCCTGCTGGTCATGGCTGCAGATGGTTACATTGTCGAGGTATGGGAACGTGGCCCGCAAACCGTGCTGGTCAACCATTCGGCCCAACTCCCGTTGGAAGACCGAGACTCCGTTAGTGACTCCAAATGGGACCCTTAAAAAGTGGTAGAGTTGCCCATCTACTTCGAAGGCCATGTACTTGCAGTCACTCGGGCGGATGGGAAGCTGGTGGTATGCGGACTTAAGGTCCACGGTGGAAAATACTTTGTACTGTGCAATCCGATTGACCATGTCGGATATGCGGGGGGGAGGGTACGCATCTAGCTGCGTGTACCTGTTGATGGTTTGACTATAGTCTACGACCATCCTCTGCTTCTCCCCGGTCTTTACAACTACCACCTGGGCTCTCCAGGGACTATTGCTGGCCTGGATTATGGCTTCCTTCAGCAGCCGCTGGACTTCAGACCGGATAAACGTTTGATCCTGGTCGCTGTATCGTCTGCTCCTAGTGGCGACGGGTTTTCAATCCGGGGTGAGGTTCGCAAACAAGGAAGGCAGTTCAACCTTGAGGGTCGCAAGGCTGCAGATAGTGAGAGGGGGTATAGGGCTGCCGAATTGGAATGTTAGGCTCTGGAGGTTACATTGGAAATCTAACCCGAAGAGAGTGGGAGCGCAGAGTTGGGGAAGGACATAAAGCCTATAATTCTTAAACTCCCTCCCTTGCACCGTTAGGTTCGCAATGCAGAACCCTTTGATTTCTACGGAATGGGATCCCGCTGCCAGGAAAATCTTTTGGGTGCTCGGATGAATGAAAAGAAAACAGCATCTTACCGTATCTGGGTGGATAAATCTTTCCGTGCTCCCAGAGTCGATCAGACATGGCATTTCGTACCCGTTGACCAGCACCGTTGTTGTTGCCGTTTGGAGCGTCCGGGGCCACAACTGGTCCAGGGTCACCGAAGCCAGTCGTGGTTGTTGCATCGGGGCGTTTTCTTCAGACCCCGTGGAGCCGTCTATGCTGGGGTCCTTGGCTATCAGCCAAGATGGCGGCGTCCATGGATCGCACGCGGTCGGACAAAATGGCCACGCCCATGGATCGCACGTGGCCGGGGGGGGTCACATGATGGCGGCGCCCATCCTCCCCGCGTGGCGTCCGGGACCCAAAATGGTGGCACCCATTGGCCGCACATGGATCGTTGGGAGGGTTGAGTCTGCTGTCCCCGTTCTCCCCCGGAGATTGCGGCGACCCCCCGGGACTGGCACACCGCTGAGTAGTGCCCCTTTTTGCCGCAACTTTTACAGATGTCCGAGCGGGCCGGGCAGCGCTGCCGGGGGTGTTTCGACTGCCCGCAAAAATAGCAGCGGGGCCCACCCGGGTGGTCTGGTGCTCTGGCCGCGCAGGCTTGCGGAGGGGTGGGGGGTGCCAGGGAGTCGGTCGCAACGGGGGTCCATGGAGCCGAAGGGGTTGCCGCGCGGTCGGGGCCGTAGGCGCGGGCATTTTGTGAGGCCACGTCGAGGGAGGCCACAAGGGCCCATGCCTCCGTGAGCCCTAGTGAGTCTCTCTCCAGCAGTCTCTGGCGGATTTGGGATGAGGTCATGCCTGCCACAAAAGCATCCCTGATTAGGAGCTCCGTATGTTCGTTTGCGCTCACCGATGGCAGTTGCAGTTCCTTCCCAATATCAGCAGCGCGCTGTGGAACTCGTCCAGCGATTCTTCGGGGATTTGACGTCTCATCGCGAGTTGGTGGCGTGCGTAGACTTGGTTTACGGGCCGAATGTAGCCCCCTTTCAGCATGGTGAGCGCCGTCGGGAAATCCTCTGCGTCTTCGATGAGCGTGTAGATCTCCGGGCTCAGCCTGGAATGCAGGACCTGCATTTTCTGGTCTTCTGTGGTCCGGCCGGGGGCCGTTTGGAGGTATCCCTCGAAGCACGCTAGCCAGTGTTTAAATACGGCCGCTGAGTTTGCTGCATGGGGGCTGATTTGCAGACACTCAGGGGCGATCCGGAGCTCCATAGTCTTTTTAAGTCTGCTTCATAAATTGTGGCACAATCAATTACTCATGAGTCGAGAAGTGATGAAGTCAATCGAGGCTTTATCAAGCAAGACTTGTTCCCCAGCAGCTCAGTTACAGATTGCGGCTGCTGGGAGAACCCGGGCTCTTATACTCCACCTTACTGGGTGGAGCCAGGAGGCGGCAGATCCAATCAGGACCCAGTGTCTGTCTACCAATAGCCTCTCGGCGTCACAGGCACCGTACTACCCCTAATACATACCACCACAATTACCACAGGATCTTTTATAACTACCTGAGAGAGCAGACAAGGACTTGTTTTAACATCTTACTTGAAAGATGGCACCTTCCACAATGCAACACTCCCTCAGTGCTGCATTGGAATGTCAGACCTCTGTGCCATGCCTGATATGCTATCAGGGAAGGGAACATGCTGCCCTTATCCAGCCTGGCCTATATGTTACTGCATACCACCATCAAAGGCATTTGACTCTTGTCTGCCTTTTTAAGTGGCAAGCCTCTCAGTTGTATTAAACACTGCAAAGAATCCTTCACTATGCAAGCTGCAGTGATTCAAAAAGTGTGTACATTGCCAGCTTTTCTGGGCAGTTAAAGATTGGCAATAAATGCTCGCATTACTGGTGATATTCACATCTGGACACTGCATTAACAAAAAAACCGTTGGAAATTATGACAGCATTATCGACAAGGGTCTGAAAGTTAGCGGCCATGGAGCACAGGGACTGGGCCACCTCCCTCTGGGACTGGGCCACCTCCCTCTGGGACTGGGACACCTCCCTCTGAGACTGGGCCACCTCCCTCTGGGACTGGGACACCTCCCTCTGAGACTGGGCCACCTCCCTCTGGGACTGGGCCACCTCCCTCTGGGACTGGGCCACCTCCCTCTGGGACTGGGACACCTCCCTCTGAGACTGGGCCACCTCCCTCTGGGACTGGGCCACCTCCCTCTGAGACTGGGCCACCTCCCTCTGAGACTGGGCCACCTCCCTCTGGGACTGGGCCACCTCACTCTGGGACTGGGCCACCTCACTCTGGGACTGGGCCATCTCCCTCTGGGACTGGGCCACCTCCCTCTGGGACTGGGCCACCTCCCTCTGGGACTGGGTCACCTCCATAGAAACATAGAACATAGAACAATACAGCGCAGTACAGGCCCTTCGGCCCACGATGTTGCACCGAAACAAAAAGCCATCTAACCTACACTATGCCATTATCATCCATATGTTTATCCAATAAACTTTTAAATGCCCTCAATGTTGGCGAGTTCACTGCTGTAGCAGGAAGGGCATTCCACGGCCTCACTACTCTTTGCGGAAAGAACCTACCTCTGACCTCTGTCCTATATCTATTACCCCCTCAGTTTAAAGTTATGTCCCCTCGTGCCAGCCATTTCCATCCACGGGAGAAGGCTCTCACTGTCCACCCTATCCAACCCCCTGATCATTTTGTATGCCTCTATTAAGTCTCCTCTTAACCTTCTTCTCTCCAATGAAAACGACCTCAAGTCCATCAGCCTTTCCTCATAAGATTTTCCCTCCATACCAGGCAACATCCTGGTAAATCTCCTCTGCACCCGCTCCAAAGCCTCCACGTCCTTCCTATAATGCGGTGACCAGAACTGTACGCAATACTCCAAATGCGGCCGTACCAGAGATCTGTACAGCTGCAACATGACCTCCTGACTCCGGAACTCAATCCCTCTACCAATAAAGGCCAACACTCCATAGGCCCTCTTCACCACCCTATCAACCTGTGTGGCAACTTTCAGGGATCTATGTACATGGACACCTAGATCCCTCTGCTCATCCACACTTCCAAGAACTTTACCATTAGCCAAATATTCCGCATTCCTGTTATTCCTTCCAAAGTGAATCACCTCACACTTCTCTACATTAAACTCCATTTGCCACCTCTCAGCCCAGCTCTGCAGCTTATCTATATCCCTCTGTAACCTGCTACTTCCTTCCACACTGTCGACAACACCACCGACTTTAGTATCGTCTGCAAATTTACTCACCCACCCTTCTGCGCCTTCCTCTAGGTCATTGATAAAAATGACAAACAGCAACGGCCCCAGAACAGATCCTTGTGGTACTCCACTTGTGACTGAACTCCATTCTGAACATTTCCCATCAACCACCACCCTCTGTCTTCTTTCAGCTAGCCAATTTCTGATCCACATCTCTAAATCACCCTCAATCCCCAGCCTCCGTATTTTCTGCAATAGCCTACCGTGGGGAACCTTATCAAACGCTTTGCTGAAATCCATATACACCACATCAACTGCTCTACCCTCGTCTACCTGTTCAGTCACCTTCTCAAAGAACTCAATAAGGTTTGTGAGGCATGACCTACCCTTCACAAAGCCATGCTGACTATCCCTGATCATATTATTCCTATCTAGATGATTATAAATCTTGTCTCTTATAATCCCCTCCAAGACTTTACCCACTACAGACGTGAGGCTCACCGGTCTATAGTTGCCGGGGTTGTCTCTGCTCCTCTTTTTGAACAAAGGGACCACATTTGCTATCCTCCAGTCCTCTGGCACTATTCCTGTAGCCAATGATGACATAAAAATCAAAGCCAATGGTCCAGCAATCTCTTCCCTGGCCTCCCAGAGAATCCTAGGATAAATCCCATCAGGTCCCGGGGACTTATCTATTTTCAGCCTGTCCAGAATTGCCAACACCTCTTCCCTACGTACCTCAATGCCATCTAATCTATTTACCTGGAGCTCAGCATTCTCCTCCACAACATTATCTTTTTCCTGAGTGAATACTGACGAAATATATTCATTTAGTATCTCGCCTATCTCTTCAGACTCTACACACAACTTCCCATCCCTGTCCTTGACTGGTCCTACTCTTTCCCTAGTCATTCGCTTATTCCTGACATACCTATAGAAAGCTTTTGGGTTTTCCTTGATCCTTCCTGCCAAATACTAATCATGTCCCCTCCTTGCTCGTCTTAGCTCTCTCTTTAGATCCTTCCTCGCTACCTTGTAACTATCCATCGCCCCAACTGAAACTTCACACCTCATCTTCACATAGGCCTCCTTCTTCCTCTTAACAAGAGATTCCACTTCTTTGGTAAACCACGGTTCCCTCGCTCGGCACCTTCCTCCCTGCCTGACCGGTACATACTTATTAAGAACACGCAGTAGCTGATCCTTGAACAAGCTCCACTTATCCAGTGTGTCCAACACTTGCAGCCTACTTCTCCACCTTATCCCCCCCAAGTCACGTCTAATGGCATCATAATTTCCCTTCCCCCAGCTATAACTCTTGCCCTGCGGTGTATACTTATCCCTTTCCATCCTTAACGTAAACGTCACCGAATTGTGGTCACTGTCCCCAAAGTGCTCACCTACCTCCAAATCCAACACCTGGCCTGGTTCATTACCCAAAACCAAATCAAATGTGGCCTCGCCTCTTGTTGGCCTGTCAACAAACTGTGTCAGGAAACCCTCCTGCACACACTGTACAAAAAACGACCCATCTAATGTCCTCAAACTATATCTTTTCCAGTCAATATTTGGAAAGTTAAAGTCTCCCATAATAACTACCCTGTTACTTTCGCTCTTATCCAGGATCATCCTCGCCATCCTTTCCTCTACATCCCTAGAACTATTTGGAGGCCTATAGAAAACTCCCAACAGGGTGACCTCTCCTTTCCTGTTTCTAACCTCAGCCCATACTACCTCGGAAGATGAGTCCCCATCTAGCATCCTCTCCGCCACCGTAATACTGCTCCCTCTGGGACTGGGCCACCTCCCTCTGGGACTGGGCCATCTCCCTCTGGGACTGGGCCACCACCCTCTGGGACTGAGCCACCTCCCTCTGGGACTGGGCCACCTCCCTCTGGGACTGGGCCATCTCCCTCTGGGACTGGGCCACCACCCTCTGGGACTGAGCCACCTCCCTCTGGGACTGGGCCACCTCCCTCTGGGACTGGGCCATCTCCCTCTGGGACTGGGCCACCTCCCTCTGGGACTGGGCCACCTCCCTCTGGGACTGGGCCACCTCCCTCTGGGACTGGGCCATCTCCCTCTGGGACTGGGCCACCTCCCTCTGGGACTGGGCCACCTCCCTCTGGGACTGGGCCACCTCCCTCTGGGACTGGGCCACCTCCCTCTGGGACTGGGCCATCTCCCTCTGGGACTGGGCCACCACCCTCTGGGACTGAGCCACCTCCCTCTGGGACTGGGCCATCTCCCTCTGGGACTGAGCCACCTCCCTCTGGGACTGGGCCATCTCCCTCTGGGACTGGGCCATCTCCCTCTGGGACTGGGCCACCACCCTCTGGGACTGAGCCACCTCCCTCTGGGACTGGGCCATCTCCCTCTGGGACTGGGCCATCTCCCTCTGGGACTGGGCCACCTCCCTCTGGGACTGGGCCAATTCCCTCTGTGTGACGGGGGTGAGACGTGGGGTGGTGAGGGTGCTGGGGTGGGGGGTGAAAGGGGTGTGGGATGAGAGGGGTTGCGGTGTGAGGTGTGGGGGTTTGGGGTGGGAACACATTTGTCGTGAGGGCCCGCAACTAGGCAGGGGGTGTCATTGCATGGCGCGCCGACCTCCTCACCGGCGACCTCCCTCTTCTCCGGCCCGTCGACAATATCTAGTGTTCTCTGCTCGGGCACGACGAGGATACGCAGGTCTTGTGGTCCCCCTCCGGTCTTCTCCCGCTCCTGGTGATTATGCGCGGACTTGTCCTGGGGGTGCAAACTGTAGCGCACAAAGACTCCGTGAGACGAATAGAGTGAAGTCGATGAGGCTTTATTAAGCGTGTCTGTTCCCCCGCAGCTCGATAGTAGAATGGCCTGCGGGGGAGGACTCCGGCTTCTTATACTCCGCCTTCAGGGCGGAGCTAGAGGTCATCGGCCAACCAGGACCCGGGATCTGTCAGCCAATGACATTAGGGCTTCCAGTCCCACATGACCCCTAATACATACTACCACATTCACCCTTTGTCAAAAATGAACCCGGCGGGGTGATGCTTCGTATGGTGGTAAGGGTTTACAGGGCTGGTCCTGGGAGGAAAAAACATTCACATGGCAATACAGTATTGTACAATTTTGTCCTGTTTCAACTATTTACAGAAGGTATCGGGAGAAAAGCAAAATGTTCTTGTGAAAAGTCCATATATTGATTTAGATCGACGCCACGAGACGGTCGGGCGGTCTGGTCGTCCGTGTCGATCGCCTCGGCACCGGTGGTGGTGGTGGTGGTGCTTGTACCGGTGTTGTCGTCTCCGGGAGCCTTACGGTTTCAGCTTGGGCATTACTCTTGGTCGGGCCTGAGGGGAGGGGAACCGATCCTCCTGGGAATGGGGCGGTCGCGGGGTGCGGCGGTGGCAGGAAGGGGGGGGTTGGGTGAATGGTGTCGGGGGGGTGTGTGTGTTGCCGGCGGGCGCCAGATCCCGCAGGGAGACCATGTCCTGTCGGCCGTCGGGGTGCTCCACGTAAGCGTACTGCGGGTTCGCGTGGAGGAGGTGAACCCTTTCGACCAACGGGTCCGCCTTATGTGCCCGCACATGCTTTCGGAACAAGATTGGTCCTGGGGCCGCCAGCCAGGTCGGCAGCGACGTTCCAGAGGAGGACCTCCTAGGGAAGACAAGGAGACGCTCATGAGGCGTTTGATTAGTGCTCGTACATAATAGCGACCGGATGGAGTGGAGAGCGTCCGGGAGGACCTCCTGCCACCGTGAAACTGGGAGGTCCCTGGACCGTAGGGCCAGTAGGACGGCCTTCCAGACCGTGCCGTTCTCCCTCTCTACTTGCCCGTTCCCCCGGGGGTTGTAGCTGGTCGTCCTGCTCGAGGCTACGCCCTTGCTGAGCAGGAACTGGCGCAGCTCGTCACTCATGAAAGAGGACCTCCTGGCGCTATGGACGTATGCGGGGCAACCGAACAGTGTGAAGATGGTGTTCAGGGCTTTAATGACTGTGGCCGCAGTCATGTCAGAGCAGGGAATGGCGAATGGGAAGCGGGAGTATTCGTCCACCACATTGAGAAAGTATGTGTTGCGGTCGGTGGAGGGGAGGGGCCCTTTGAAATCGAGACTAAGGCGTTCAAAGGGGCGGGAAGCCTTAATCAGGTGCGCACCATCCGGCCTGAAAAAGTGCGGTTTGCATTCCGCGCAGAGGTGGCAGTCCCTTGTGACTGTACGGACCTCCTCTAAAGAGTATGGGATATTGCGGGACTTGATAAAGTGGAAAAACCGAGTGACCCCCGGGTGGCAGAGGTCCTCGTGGAGGGTTTGGAGGCGGTTAATTTGTGCGTTGGCACATATGCCGCGGGATAGGGCATCGGACGGCTCGTTCAGCCTTCCGGGACGATACAAAATCTCGTAGTTGAAGGTGGAGAGCTCAATCCTCCACCTTAAGATCTTGTCGTTTTTGATTTTGCCCCGCAGTGCATTATCGAACATGAAGGCTACCGACCGTTGGTCGGTGAGGAGAGTGAATCTCCTGCCGGCCAGGTAATGCATCCAATGTCGCACAGCTTCCACTATGGCTTGGGCTTCCTTTTCCACTGAGGAGTGGCGGATTTCTGAGGCGTGGAGGGTCCGGGAGAAAAAGGCCACGGGTCTGCCCGCTTTGTTAAGGGTGGCCGCTAGAGCTACGTCGGAGGCGTCGCTCTCGACCTGGAAAGGGAGGGACTCGTCGATGGCGCGCATCGTGGCCTTTGCGATATCCGCTTTGATGCGGCTGAAGGCCTGGCAAGCCTCTGTCGACAGAGGGAAGGTCGTGGTCTGTATTAGGGGGTGGGCCTTGTCTGCGTACTGGGGGACCCACTGGGCGTAGTATGAAAAAAACCCCAGGCAGTGTTTCAGTGCTTTTGGGCAGTGCGGGAGGGGAAATTCCATGAGGGCGCGCATACGTTCGGGGTCGTGGCCTATTATCCCATTGCGCACTACGTAGCCCAGAATGGCTAGCCGATTGGTGCTAAAAACGCACTTGTCCTCGTTGTACGTGAGGTTCAAGGCTTTGGCGGTCTGGAGGAATTTTGGGAGGTTGGCGTCGTGGTCCTGCTGGTCGTGGCCGCAGATGGTTACATTGTCGAGATACGGGAACGTGGCCCGCAACCCATGTTGATCAACCATTCGGTCCATCTCCCGTTGGAAGACCGAGACCCCGTTTGTGACGCCAAATGGGACCCTTAGGAAATGGTATAATCGCCCGTCTGCCTCGAAGGCTGTGTACTTGCAGTCACTTGGGCGGATGGGGAGCTGATGGTAGGCGGACTTGAGGTCCACGGTGGCGAAGACTTTATATTGGGCAATCCGATTGACCATGTCGGATATGCGGGGGAGAGGGTACGCGTCTAGTTGTGTGTACCTGTTGATGGTCTGGCTATAGTCTATGACCATCCTTTGTTTTTCCCCTGTCTTCACTACTACCACCTGCGCTCTCCAGGGACTATTGCTGGCCTGGATTATGCCTTCCTTTAGTAGCCGCTGGACTTCGGACCGAATGAAGGTCCGGTCCTGGGCGCTGTACCGTCTGCTCCTAGTGGCGACGGGTTTGCAATCCGGGGTGAGGTTCGCAAACAAGGACGGGGGTTGCACCTTGAGGGTTGCGAGGCCGCAGATAGTGAGTGGGGGTATTGGGCCGCCGAATTTGAACGTAAGGCTCTGTAGATTGCATTGGAAATCTAATCCCAGTAAGGTGGGGGCGCAGAGTTGGGGAAGGACATTTAGTTTGTAGTTTTTGAACTCCCTCCCCTGCACCGTAAGGGTAACTATGCAGAATCCTTGGATCTGTACGGAGTGGGATCCTGCAGCTAGGGAAATCTTTTGTGCGCTGGGATAGGTGGTCAAGGAACAGCGTCTTACCGTGTCGGGGTGGATAAAGCTCTCCGTGCTCCCGGAGTCGACTAGGCATGGTGTCTCGTGGCCGTTTATTAGCACCGTTGTCGTCGTCGTCTGGAGTGTCCGGGGCCGAGCTTGATCGAGCGTAATTGAAGCGAGACGTGGTTGTAGTAGCGGAGTGGGGTCCATTGTTGCCGTCCAAGATGGCGTCGGGGATGAACAAAATGGCTGCCCCCATGCATCGCACATGGCTGGGGGGTCACAAGATGGCAGCGGGGTGGACAAAATGGCCGCCCCCACGCGTCGTACAGGTCTGGGGTGGTCCAAGATGGCGGCGCCCTTCCTCCCCTCCCCCGTGGTGGCCGAGACACAAAATGGCGGCGTCTGCGGGCCGCACATGGGGCGCTGGGGGGGTTGGGAGCGTTAGGACCGCGCGGGGTCCCTCATCTCTGGGGACAGCGGTGGTCGAGACCCAAGTTGGTAGCGCCGGCGGGTCTGACGTGGGGCGCGGGGGGGGGGGGTTTGGGGGGCATTAGAGACGCGCAGAACTCCCTCTTCTCCGGGGAGAGCGGTGGTCGGGACCCAAAGTGGAAGCGCCGGCGGGTCATACCTGGGGACGGGGGGGGGGGGTTGGGGAACGTAAGCGGCGTGCAGGGCTCCCTGTTCTCCCGGGACCGCGGTGGTCGGGACCCAGAGCGGCTGCGCCTGCGGGTCGTACATGGGGCGCTGTGGGGGTTGGGGAGCGTAAACGGCTTGCAGGGCTCCCTGTTCTCCCGGGACAGCGGCGACCTCGCGGGACCGGCACACAACCGCGAAATGGCCCTTTTTCCCGCAGCTCTTGCAGATTGCTGCGCGGGCCGGGCAGCGCTGCCGGGGGTGTTTCGCCTGGCCGCAGAAATAGCAGCGGGCGCCCCCGGTGCAACTTGGCGTTTGGACCGCGCAAGCCTGTGGGGTGTCCGGGGGGGGGGGGGGTTTGTAGCGACGGGTACGTACGGAGCCCAATGGGCTGCCGCGCGGTCGGGGCCGTAGGCGCGGGTATTACCGCGCGGCCACGTCTAGAGAGGCTGCTAGGGCCCGGGCCTCTGAGAGTCCTAGCGACTCTCTTTCTAGAAGTCTTTGGCGGATTTGGGAGGAATTCATACCTGCCACAAAAGCATTGCGCATTAACATGTCCGTGTGTTCATTTGCGTTCACCGAAGGGCAGCTGCAGGCTCGTCCCAAAATCAGCAGCGCGGCGTAGAATTCGTCCATCGATTCTCCGGGACCTTGCTGTCTCGTCGCGAGCTGGTAGCGAGCGTAGATTTGGTTAACTGGGCGGACATAGAGACTTTTCAGTGCTGCGAACGCCGTCTGGAAATCCTCCGCGTCTTCGATGAGGGAGAAAATCTCCGTGCTCACCCTCGAGTGCAGGACCTGTAGTTTTTGGTCTTCTGTGACCCGGCCGGTGGCCGTTCTGAGGTAGGCCTCGAAACAAGTCTGCCAGTGCTTGAAGGCTGCTGCCGCGTTCACTGCGTGGGGGCTGATCCTCAGGCATTCCGGAATGATCCTGAGCTCCATAGTCCTTTTTAGGCACGCTTAATAAGTTGTAGCGCACAAAGACTCCGTGAGACGAATAGAGTGAAGTCGATGAGGCTTTATTAAGCGTGTCTGTTCCCCCGCAGCTCGATAGTAGAATGGCCTGCGGGGGAGGACTCCGGCTTCTTATACTCCGCCTTCAGGGCGGAGCTAGAGGTCAACGGCCAACCAGGACCCGGGATCTGTCAGCCAATGACATTAGGGCTTCCAGTCCCACATGACCCCTAATACATACTACCACACAAACACAAACAGCAACAATGTTAGACGGTCCAATGCATGCAGCCCATGGATTGGGTCTCTGATGGCATCAATGGCCAGGGCACCCAGCTATTGCGCCTGGCATGAGTGAATGCAGTCATGTGGGTCATAGTGGGATCCAACCATTCCCCTGCCGGGGGGTGGGGGGGGCGGGTCACACATGTGGGGGGTAGGGTGGTTGGCGCCAAGTGCTGGGTACTCATCCTGGCTGCCCTGAGGAGGTTGCGCAGTTTTTTTCCTGCACTGGTCTGCAGTCCAGGCCGCCGCCCTGACGGCGCTGATGACGCCAGCCACCTCTGCCCAGGCACGGCGAAAGAAGGCGCCTGCTGACCTGGGTCCTGGCCCAGGGTACACCACCTTCCTCCTCTTCTCCATGAGACAAGGAGGGTCTCGAATTTGGAGTCTCGGAATCGTGGTCCTGCCCTCCTTGCGACCATCTTGCCTCCAACGCTGTGTGGGAGGGGGGAGAATGATTAAGTGCAGCCGCGGCTTCGCGTCAACGACGGAACTGGCGAATCGGCCGCCGGTCCGTCGGGCGTTTCACGATCTGCCCGTGCTAGCCCCTTGGGAGCGGTTGCGTTGCTCCACCTGTGGACCCGATGGCACCATCGTGAAACTCACGCATTTTCACGATGCCATCAACACTTGGTCTCCAAAATGGAGAATTCGGCCCCATATCTCTATTTGTGCGTTGAATCGCTCCTCGAGCGAAGTATCTTTTCCTCACAGTCTTACAAATTAAATCAAATATTGGCCTTTCTGTCCAATATCCTAGCCACAATTGGGGATCTGGTTCAGGGGCGTAATTGTGGTCACATGTTTTCCACGCAGGAGTTACTTGATTAATATGAATAAATTCAAAAATGTGAAGAAATATTAGAATATTCAATGAGAACATTCTTATGGAGGTGGATTGTTTCTAAGTATGTTTTCAGTGCACTAATCAGACCATACTATTAAACATGATAACAGCAGAAGGAGATAAATATGTATTGAACATTGTATAACAAGAGCAATGAAACTCTGCAGCCTGGAAAGGAAGTAGCTAAGCAGAAATACACATATATATACTTATGGTACCTTCCCTCAGCCTCTTGCCTCCCCTCTTGCCTTCCCCTCCTCCTTTTTAAGGAACTTGGGACTAAAGGATATAGTTATTTAATGCGAGGGAGGATGTAAAACAAACGGTTCCGAAAGAGCGGGACTCATGGCGGACGCTCTTCGAAAGGCTGGGGGTGGGGCAACAGCAAGTTCGCTTCGGCAGGGCTGCTCGTGTTGGTGCTGGCGGGGAGACAGTACACACAGGCTGGGGTAAAGTTGGCATGACGAGACGCGGACACGGTGGAAGGAAGCGCGACACAGCAGCCCGGGGCAATGAGGCTGCCTGACACATCTTTACGCACCACGGAAGCAGCCCAGCTTCTCCCAGCAGCAGCAGGCCGGGCCCTGGGGCTGGAGGAGAGGCAGCGGAAGAGTCAGGAACAGGGAGAAACCCCCCCGGAGATGTCCAAGAGGAGCAGAGGAGGAGAAACAAGAGAAAGGAGAAGCCAAAGGTGGTGATGCAGGACTAAGATCAAAAAGTGACAAAAGAACAACAACAGGATGCAGCTGGATTTTAAACTCCAAATTCTTTTAGGCGATAGGGATCCTGCCGGCTATGAATGGATACCGAGCAGTGGAGTTCAAGGTTGAAGGCTTCAAATTGCATCATAAACTGAAATATTTGTCAAATACCATTTATCTGTGATAGCTCTTTTCAGGGGTTAAACATTGAAAATCTGCTTCAACTTTGTTTAACCTTGCAGTTTTCAGGTGCAAATGCCTGACAACATATCATAGTTGATGACAAATTAATATTCATTTAAAAATTGATGATTTAGGCAAAGTCAAAAAAGATGCAAACGCTAGAACTATACAATGGGTCCTCTGAGCTTCAGAAGTGAGAGATAGGATAAGGGTTTAAATAGAAACCCTTACCTCATTGCCTGCGTGCACTGCAGCATTATCGGTATCTAATGTGATTGGACAATGCTGTTCACCATCTGTCCCCATGCAAAGTCAGATCTCCTAACATGATTCATTATATATGTAATATGATGTGAATGTGTAACTATTTAACAAGACAGAATATAAAGTAAATTATGGGAAGACAAGGGTAACAACTTTGGAATTCATCATTTTAATTCTCTGCTTGCAACATTCATTGATCAATACTTTGGATTCTCAGTATAGCTGCTTTTAGCTGAACCAAAAGTTATTTTTCTCTCCAGCTGAAGTAGAGGTGGAGTCAGACTGTGCCTGTCAGTGGTCAAACGTGATCTAATAGTTGAGTTAACACCGAACAGGCTGCTAAACTTTTGGACACTTCAGAAATTCCTTCCTTTTTTCTCCATAGACTGTAATAATCTTCCATCTCAGATGAGGATGAGAACAAAATCACGCTTTTCTCTTACAATACCTCTTCAATGTGAATCTGAGTGCCATCAAATGAACTTTACCGTAAATATTTAAAAAATAAATGTAAATAATCTTTATTGTCACAAGTAGGCTTACATTAACACTGCAATGAAGTTCCCTAGTCGCCACATTCCGGTGCCTGTTCGGGTACACGAAGTGAGAATTCAGAATTCTCAGCTGATACGGGAATTGAACCCGCGCTGCTGGCCTTGTTCTGCATCACAAACCAGCTCTCTAGCCCATTGAGCTAAACCAGCCTTTTCACCCAATTCTTTTTTCCCCAATGAAGGGGCAATTTAGCATGGCCAATCCACCTACCCTGCACATGTTTGGGTTGTTGGGCTGAGACCCACGCTGACACAGGAGATTGTGCAAACTCCACACGGACACTGACCCAGGGCTGCAATTGAACCTGGGTCCTCAGTACCATGAGGCAGCAGTGCTAACCACTGCACCACCGTGCTGCCCTTTCACAGTAAATTTTGACGCACATATTGATGTGGAGTGGATAAGAATTCTTGGTCGGAAT
The DNA here is from genome assembly GCF_047496885.1 of Scyliorhinus torazame. Classification (NCBI taxonomy): domain Eukaryota; kingdom Metazoa; phylum Chordata; class Chondrichthyes; order Carcharhiniformes; family Scyliorhinidae; genus Scyliorhinus; species Scyliorhinus torazame. The sequence continues at coordinate 58,452,499 of NC_092728.1, forward strand.
TCCACTTGGTTTACAAATGGGTTTTCAAACAATTCTTCTGGTTGGTACTTCCAGTATAAAGATTAAAATGCTTTTAATAGCAGGTCTATGGTCTGAACTGGGAACCTCTTAATCCACATCTCTCCTTTTATCAGTATTCTACCAGCTTTCATGATCCTGAATCTTAGAATTGTTACAACAGAGAAGAAGTCCATTCAGCCCACCCTGTTTGTACTGGCTCTCTGAATCAGCAATTCACCATGTGCCATTCCTCCACCTTATCCCTGTAGCCCTGCATATTCTTCCTTTTTTACAGCTCCATAGCTCAGTGGGTAGTGTACTGATCTTATAAACCAGGAGTCGTGAGTCCAACTTTCACTGGGGCCTACGGTTAAGCCTTTCTTGGTGGTACGATATTAAGTAAAATGGTAAGCTGTGGGGAAGACACAGAGAGGTTGGAAAGAGGTAGAGACAGATTTGGTGAGTGAGCATCAAGATATACGTAGGGTGTCAAGATATTAATTTCATTGGTAGGGTGGCACAGTGGTTAGCACTGCTGCCTCACAGCACCAGGGACCCAGATTCAAGACTGGCCTTGGGTGACTACCTGTGTGGAGTCTGCACGTTCTCCCTGTGTGTGCGTGGGTTTCCTCTGGGTGTTCCGGTTTCCTCCCACAGTCCAAAGATGTGCAAGTTAGGTGGATTGGTAATGATCAATGCATGAGATTATGTGGATAGAGTGCTACTTTGGAGGAACGGTGCAGTTTTGATGGGCAGAATGGCCTCCTTCTGCCTAGACATAGAAACATAGAAAAGAATAGCAGGCAGAGGCTACTCAGCCCTTTAAACTTGCTCCACCATTCATTATGATCATGGTCCATCATCCAACTCAACAGCCTGATCCCCTCTCGTCCCCCAATATCCTTTGATCCCCTTCGCCCCAAGTGCTATATCTAACTTCATCTTGAAAACGAGCAGTGTTTTTGCCTCAACTGCTCCCTGTGGTAGCAAATTCTACAGGCCAATCACTCTCTGGGTGAAGAAAATTCTCCTCACCTCAGTCCTATATGGTCTATACCGTGTCCTCAGACTGTGACCCCAGGTTCTGGACACCCCACCATCGGGAACAGCCTTCTTGCATCTTAGTCCTGTTGGAATTTTATAGGTTTCGATGGGATCCCCCCTGGTTCTTCTGAATTCCAGCACTGTAGGGATTCTATGAACACATACAAACATACAAATTAAGAGCAAGTGTATATAATAATCTGATTCCAAAAGATTGCTGCCAGGTGATGAGGTGGAACCTCTTTCTGTTCTGTAGGTACTCTGGTGTTGGCGGAAGACAAGCTGTGGCAAGTATGTTACTGTTATCTGTACGGTGTTGCCTAGGCGACACGATGATGTCCTCTTTGGTTGAAATAAAAACAGAGAATTTTGGACAAATAGGGCAGCCATGATTTAATCGACTGACGGACAAGCTTCAGGGGCTGAATGACCTCCTCCTGTTCCAATGTCCTTATGAAATGAACAGCAGGTTAATTGGCCATTAAAAGAGAAAGGTAGACTAACATTTCAATGTTAGCGCTCCGTCAGAACTTTTGCCCATTACCTCTGTTCTTTGGCCTAATTAATTCCTGCTCACTGCTTATGAACATCCCAGTTGTCAATGTTGCCCTGATTAAAAGTTGATAGATTTTTTTTTTATTGTTGAAAAGTGACTCACCCAAGTCCAGTAAATTTGAATTTCCAAAGTAAAATATGAGTGGATGATTGCCAATGTTTGCTGTGACCTGGCACCGTCACCATGGAGTCCGTGAGTTACATTTGAAGGAGGGCATTAGAAGATGACAGAAAACAAAATATTTGTTTTATTTCTCTGAGACTCTGAATAAATTGATGCTTCAGAATAACTTGGCTGCAGGAAAAGTGTAATAGAAATCCTCAATCATGCTGGGAATTAGGAGAGCACTGAACTTGGTTTTATACAACATACCATGGGTAGGATGGGATCAAAAAAGTCAGCAGGTTTTGTTGGCATCTTTGTGTAACACACTCACCCTCTTTCAAAATACAACACAGTTGATTATAAAAATGCACAAATAATTCCTTGGCATCATCCACACATGATGTAAATTCACTTGTCACATTTTGCAAGTCTTTGATTTAACCAATTCCCCAATTTTCATGCAAAATTGAGTGGTCAAGCTGAGATCCATCGTGCAAAGTTTCATGGTGACGTTTTAAAAACATTTTGGTTTACGACCACTCATATTCTGATTCTGGCTTTCCATGCTGCTTATTCTTCCTTTGACTTCATTGACAGTGGTCCTTGACACCTCGCATTCTCACCTTGGAGCTCTTTTCTTGAACCTCCGCATCTTTACGTTAATTTTCCTGCATGAAAAAAAACTCTAGCAAATCCACCATTTCATCCAAGCTTTCGTTTACCAATCCTATCTCTCCTCAATGGTGCGGTCCCAGTTCTGCTACTTTTTTCATATTTGTGATTTGGACTGGAGGCATTTCTTGCATAGAATCATATAATTTATAGTACAGAAGGCAGTTGTTCGGCCCATTGAGTCTGCACCAGCCCTTGGAAAGAGCATCCTCCTTAAACCCACACCTCCACCCTATCCCCATAACCCAGTAACCGCACCTACCCTTTTTGGACACTAAGGGCAATTTAGCATGTCCAATCCACCTAACCTGCACATCTTAGGACGGTGGGAGGAAACTGGAGCACCTGGAGGAAACCCACATAGATACGGGGAGAACGTGCAGACGCTGCACAGTCACCTGAGGCCGGAATTGAACCCGGGACCCTGGAGTGCTAGCCACTGTGCCACCGGCCATGACAGCCAAAATGTCAGTGCAAGTTGTTATTGTTCATGTTCGCATCCAGCTGGTCACTTGTAAGATCCGAATTGGAATCACCTTGCCACATGATGCAATGATGCACACAGAGCATGAACGCAAAACAATTGTTTCTTGACCAAAGTAAGCATTCTTAAAATACCCAGGATATACACAGAGCTGCTGTTACTGCCTGTTAGTGTGACGCTCTGCTGATTGGAAAGAGTTCCAGTCTCTGCTGACTACTTGATGGATGGGAGTTTTTCTTTGTCCCTTTAGGACTTTCCATCCTGCCCTCCCTCGGCTCTGCTGTTGCATCAACAGAAAGTTTATCTCAGCTTCATATACTCTGTACTTTACTTAGCTAAAGATCAGTTTCACGAGTTGCTGTACATCTACGATTTGCGGGAGCTCTCCAGGGTGGCTATGGAATTGCCACAGCCATTTATTAGCTTTTTGTTTCAGCTGTTGTTTAAATTTAGAGCACAGAATTCAAACTGCCATCGGCCCCACGGTCATTATCACTCCAAGCTTTAACTCTAGCATTCGGGTGTTGTCATTGCTCATTAGAATATGCAAGACCTCCTGGCAAGAACTTTGGGCCCTTGGCAGTTGCAGCGTTTTGTTCTTGGGCTAACCTTTAGATCCGATCCTTCTACCAAAGATGGGGTAGGTCTTGTCAGTTAATAGTTGATATCCTGGTGGACTGATGGAAGCTATTGGAACGCCCAGTATGGGGAGCGAAGGGAGAACTAAATGTTCAGCATGGCGTGAGTGCATTTCCTGTTGTCTGATCATTAGAAGGCAGAGCCATGTTGTAACTTGGGCAATTCTTTTTTCTCTGTAAGGACGCAGAGAATTTGTATGCTTTTATGAAAACCTTTCGAGGCTTTTTTTTTCAAAGCAAATTTGTCCAAATGATTCAGTGTAAAGTTTCCACTTTTGGGCAAAATTGTCAATTCGGGTGCAAAGCATGTTTGAAATTGCGCTGAGTTTCCGAAGTTATAAATTTCCAAACTTAAAATGCATAATCACAAGCAGAAAATCTTTCACATACCAGCACAATTGGGTAGTGCAATGGGACATACTTGTTGGCATACTTGTACATTGCAGTAAAATGATTCATTCATGTATTTAACAGTCCTATTAGACCATAGAATCCCTACAGTGGAGAAGGAGGCCATTTGGCCCATTGGGTTTGCACAGACCCTTTGAAAGAGCACCCTACCTCCCCTGCCCTGTCCCTGCAACCCTACCTAACCTGCACATCTTTGGACTGTGGGAGAAAACCGGAGCACCCGGAAGAAACCCACGCAGACACAGGGAGAAAGTGCAAACTCCACACAGTCACCCAAGACGGAAGCCATGGTTCCTGGTGCTGTGAGACAGCAGTGATAACCACTGTGCATTAACACAGTTGGAAGTAGCTCAGTTGGTTAGAAGGTGTGTGTGTGTGTTGATTACATGAGCATCCTTACATGGGGTTCTATTCCTGCTCTGGTGAGGCAAACCCAAGTAAAAAAATCAAGGCATTTGGCTGTGCTTGAACAGATGATTGACAAAGACCTGACTTCGGGCAGAGGACTGAAGACCTTGCACCTAAAAATCGGTGATCTTTTATACTGACTTGGTCAATTTCTAGTAAATTGTGCCAAGGGAAAAGCAACACAAATTAATGACAAATCTGACATTTCTCAATCTGTCCTGGATAGAATTGAACTTATTCTATTGGCTGAGACCTGAGGGAATTTTAGGATTATAAACTATCATAAGGCTTTACAATTCAGTTGCTTTGCAATGCATTCGAAGGGAAGGACAATGAAATAAGTCCAGCGGTGAAATGTAAGTATGAGAATTTCAATCTTGTAGTTCAGATGTGGGGGGCAATGGCTATCTCAGGTAAACACCAATCCATTCATGTGTCAGCTCTGAGGAATGCCAAATGTCAAATTTACTGCAGAAATCTTTCTTTTTCCAGACATCCCTTTTTTGATTTAATTTCTTTGTCTTGGAGCTTATAAATATGAGTCATTCCGACTCGTCATCAGCAATGCAAAGAAAATCAGAACTTAAGCGGAGACCTCACCTTTCAGTGACCATCTTGGACTGGACAAAAGATGATCAAGGCCTCAATATTGAAAAGAAAACTGATGCCGTTGGTGAATAGGCAGGTTGTAAATTGGCGGCAATTCATTTCATTCTGTTCGAAGCTTGCGTTTTGAACCATTCTTCAATTTAAAGCTTGCCAGTTATTTTGAAACAGCTGGTACAACTGAGCAGATGCATGCTCCTGCATTCATCGAACTGGAGAATGCACACCATGCTTAATTTTAATCAAGCTTACGTACCAAGGCAAGCTGTTGCCGTGTCTCCCCCAGGTGATAGAAAGAAACGGCTTGATAATCAGACCATCAATTGTTTACACGTCTACTAATGAGTTTCATGGTTGCCCCTTCAGAGGTGCTCTGCAAAAGGGACCAACATTCACTTATACCCTGAAGGATTGCCCAGTATCTATTTCACTGAATCGGCAGGTCTATTTAATTCTGAAGGCTACTTCAATGTGCAGTAAAAAGCGCAAGTGGTGTTATGAGCATTAGTTATTTTCTGCTAATGTCGCTGAGACTGTAAAGAGATCCATAAGAATCTAATTTCATATTCTATCTCTCAAACACACATATCTTTTCCAAACTGAGTGCTCTCTAACATACCGGATCTCCACAGCATTTATTGAGCTCAAATGTGGAGGGTCTGTTAACTAAATCATTCTTTTTGTGAGTTGTTTTTTATCTTGCTGCTGGTGAATTTTATTGAGGAGTAAAAGGGCGGCACGATAGCACAGTGGAGGGTGGCACGGTAGCACAGCGGTTAGCACTGTTGCTTCACAGCATCAGGGTCCCAGGTTCAATTCCTGGCTTGGGTCAGTGTTTGTGCAGAGTCTGCACGTTTTCCCTGTGACTGCGCCGGTTTCCTCCCACAATCCCAAAAGACGTGTTTGTTAGGTGAATTAGACATTCTGAATTCTCCCTCAGTGTACCTGAACAGCCGCCGGAGTGTGACATTTTTTCAGTAACTTCCTTGCAGTGTTTTTTTTAAATTTAGAGTACCCAATTCATTTTTTCCAATTATGGGGCAATTTAGCGTGTTCAATCCACCTACCTTGCACATCTTTGGTTTGTGGGGGGTGAAACCCACGCAAACACGGGGAGAATGTGCAAACTCCACACGGACTCTTCCGTGCAGTGTTAATGTAAGCCTACTTGTGACACTAATAAAGATTAACATGGTTCATGGTTTGAGCCTCTGCTGCACATTCACTTAAACTTCCTCAAGCCCTAAACTCTCCAATTCTAGTTGCCTGTGCATCTCCAACATCCTCCATTGAAATGATCACGTTGTCTTTCACCTCACTGGGCCCGAAGCTCTGGAATTCCCTTCCTCTCCCCCTTTTTCCCCTCTCTCTCCTCCTTTGGGAGACAGCTGGAAACCTACTTCTTTGGCAAAGTTATTGGTCTTCCTGTCCTAATCTTCCATTACCTGGTGCTGTATCAAATTCTTTGGTCTGGTCACATTCCTGTTAAACACCTTGAGGTGTTTAATCAGGTTTCATGATGTCAAATGAGGGCACGTTGTTATTGTTACCTGTTATTGGGATTTGCCAGGTGGAGAGAGTGAGAATGGGAGCAAGTCTTTTTATTCCCACTCTGATCACATTGACAAAAAATAATCTTTAATACTTTTCATTCATCTGACTGGAGTTTACTTGCGGCAGTCATGGGGAAAGTGGGTAACACACAAAGGAGGGTAGGTGCTAGCCTCTAGCCTGTGGCCGGTGCACCCTTTCAGGCAGATAGACTGAATCTGACCTGTAGCTATGAGAATGGATTGAAGACATTGGGACTGTTTTACTTGGAGAAAAGAAGACTGAGGGGGAGCTTGGTAGAGGTAGTCAAGATCCTGAGGGGTGTGGACAAGGTAAATAGAGAGAAACTATTCCCATGCAGCATAGCTTCAAGAACTAGAGGGCACAGATTCAAAATAATTGATGTAAAGAATAAAAGCGATGTGAGGAAAACCACCCAGAGGGTGGTTAGAATCTAGAATGATCTTCTTGCGAGGGTGGTGGAGGAAGGATCGATTGAGGTATTCAGAAGGGAATTGGGTTCTATCTGAAGAAAAATAATGTACAAGGTTACGGGGAAAAGGTAATGGGGTGTAACTAGATCGAATGCCCTTACAGAGAGCCAGTGCAGACATGATTGGCCGAATGGCCCTTTTTCTGCACTGTAAAGATTCTGTGACTCTTGGGTTGGGGAGCTGGAAAGGTGAGTCTCCAAGCATGTGTGTGGTTGTCATTTACTACCTCCTTTCCCCATGTCCAGGCCCTTGAGCATGCACTGATCAATGCCGATCGAGGTGACTCAACATCCCACCCCAGCAGCTGACGTGCAGCCCACAGAGTCTCACCAGTCATGCAGACCACACATCGGAAGGCCCACCTGAACCTGAGGAAGATTGTTTCAGAGATGGGAAGGTACCCTTGAGTGGTCATTAATTGGCCAGTTGAGGCACTCAGGTAGGGACAGGGTGGAAAGTTTGGCCATGGGGCTTCCCACCCACAACATACTTCCAGTTGCCGGTGGGTATGTATCAGATATCAGTCCCATTGTCAACCCACCAGGGGAGAGAAGAGGGGAAGAGAAGGTGGGAGGAGGTGGAGGACGGCCCCTGAAGTGCACAGAACACATAACACCAGAATTGATAACAAAGCTGGCTGGCTTTTTCTGCTGCCTTCCAGTTCCTACCATATAATGGAAGTGGAAGTGGATCTCGCCCCTTATTTGACAATCAATAGGCATAACGACAAGCGGGGTGGCTGATGCCTTACCTGTCCACCTCATTGTGGGGGATAGATTGAGGATGGGTGGGTAGGCGATGGTCTCGCTATCTGTCATATTTTACAAGCCCCACAATTTAAATGAACCTATTAGTGATGGGGGCTCACAATAAAATTCACAATAAAAGGGTCCATCCTGTTTATTCCCTTATTTTCACTTGCTTTGATTTTTGCCATTACATTTTTGATCCATGGATGATTAATGGACATCTGTCTTTAAGGCAAGCAGCCTCTATCTTTAATTCAAGCAGGAAGAATGTGGATGGCTGTGCTAGTTTAAACTGCAGTTGCAGAATGACCGGCATCACTGACAGACAATGGGTTGGGACTTGGTTTAATTGACTGGCTGGTGGCCAATGGATTGACCCAAAAGGCTATGCTTTGCCTGGTAACAGGTGGTGATTGGATCTGGGTTCCCACTGGAATGTTTTTCCGAGTCCCAGGTTTCAGTTAGGTTTCAGTTTTGATTCTGGCAGCATGGTAGAAAGGATCATTTAACTCGCCCCAGAAATACCTAGCTAACTCCCTCTATAAGGCGTCTGTGAGGGCTGTCTCTCTCTCTCCAGAAAGTCTGTGGGTGCTGGTTTCCTGAAACTGCAGAAATCTGAACACAAATCACGAACTGAAAGCACAAATTGATGATGAATATGTTCCTCTCCAGGGGAAAGCTGTGACTAATGCATTTCTAGCCTACAGAGTTAATGAATGAATGACTGTACACAGAAGATCATTACAGGCTGCAAACCAAATACTTCAATCTGCAAACTTGATGTGAAGAAATAGTGCTAAAGAACCAGCATCTGAAGCAAAGACTGTTACTTCCCTCCACTTATGATTTTTACTCCTTTCCTCCCCTCCCTGTTTGTCCGTCGTGTGTGTGTGTATGTGTGTGCGTGAAGAGGGTGGGGGCAAGTTAAGATGGGAATTAAGTATTAGTTAACAGTTAACCAGTTGTATTTGCTGCAGATCTCATTGTGAAACAATGGAATGAAAATTGCTTATTGTCACAAGTAGGCTTCAAATGAAGTTACTGTGAAAAGCCCCTAGTCGTCACATTCCGGCGCCTGTTCGGGGAGGCTAGCATGGGAAATTGAACCCATGCCTGCCTTGGTCTGCTTTAAAAGCCAGCTGTTTAGCCCTGTGCGAAACCAGCCCCAGGAGTTCTTGTTGTGATTAAACAGTAATTGTGTTTACATTTACAAACCTGGTGACTGTGATTATTGGACAGCCAAGGGCCAAAGACTTTGGGTATTTTTCTAAGTATTATTGTTGAATTCACTTGTGTTGTGTCTCCAGGGCTGGAATTGAGTGCGCATTAGCCCAGGGTGTCATAACACCCCTTAGTCTCCAGTTTGTTCTGAGGAGGCTACGAACTCAGACAAGTCATCCAACTGTATAATACTTGTCACTGTCACCCCCTTCTCAAATCCTTAAGAAATGAACCAACAGTATTTCAGTGTTAACCAATCCCTTCTATGTGTTTGGTGCTTTGATGTTCATCTATAAAGTGAGCTCAGCGAGAAGAGAAACACAAAACAAATTAAGATATAGGAGCAAAACAGGTGGAAAATAAATATTGTCACATGGAATATAAAATTTAAGATATATTAATGGGACCATTCAGCTATTATTTGATGGAAATTCCTATCAATAGTCATACTGTTTTCTGCATTCTGATTCACTTTCTCATTGTGTCTGAGAAGGAATGATGCCCAGAATTTCTTCAAGCACACGCTGTGCAAAATCCCTTTGTATTAGTCCAGCCACAGTCACTGTGTAACAGTGAGTTAAATTTGTACATACTAAAGTCGCCAAGGACTGCAGGTCATACTTGCCCAGCTGCAATTAGGCACGAGCATCTGTTGATGACTGTGTACATTTTCAGTGCCTTTTGATTTGATGTATGAATGTGCACTGGAGAATAGGTTATTTTCACCATCCACAGAGAGCTTGTGTGAATCATCAAAGTGAGAGGATTTTGTCTTATGAAACAATCAGTCAACACGGCCAGTTTTCAAATCAAAAGCACAATATTATGGATGCTGCAGTTCTGAGATCAAAACAAAAAAGTTTTAAGGGTGGCACAGTGCTTCACACTGCTACTTCACAGCACTAGGGACCCCGGTTCAATTCCGGCCTCAGGCTATTGTTTGTGTGGAGTTTGCACATTCTCCCCGTGTCTGCGTGGATTTCCTCCGGGTGCTCCAGTTTCCTCCCACACTCCAAAGATGTGCAGGTTAGATGGATTGGCCATGCTAAATTGCCCCTTAGAATCCAAAAAGGTTAGGAGGGGTTATGGTGATAGGGTGGGGGAGCGGGCCTATTTGGTGTGCTATTTTGGAGAGTCGGCGCAGACGTGATGGGCTGAATGGCTTCCTTCTGCACTCTAGGGGGTCCATGAAAGTGTTAAAGAGAAAATTCCAGGTCTGGCAGCTTTTGTGGAGAGAGCAAAATCGAGGCCCAGATTTTCATTCAGGGCAAGCCCAACCTTTAAAAATGTCTGCCCGCAGGTTGGATTTTCAGTTGGGGTAGTGGGTGGGTAGGGCGGGGGGGGGGGAGGGGGGGGGGGGGGGGGAGGTGGTGCTTAAATAGGAGTTGGGACTGGTGACCCCAGAATAAATGTGTTGGTTGCCAGTTGCGGAGGCAAGCTGGAAGGAAAGCCTACCTCTGTGCTCCCTCGCTGTGCTTAAATAAGTACAAAAATAAACAAAAACAGCTCTCCAGCCCTCTTCACATTGAACATAGAGAGCAGAATGAGGCCATTCAGCCCATCAAGTCTGCACCAACCCCTTACACCCTCATTTCCACCCTATCCCCATAACCCAATAACCCCTCCTAACCTTTTTTGGACACTAAGGGCAATTTATCATGACCAATCCACCTAACCTGCACGTCTTTGGACTGTGGGAGGAAACCGGAGCACCCGGAGGAAACCCACGCACACACGGGGAAAACGTGCAGACTCCTCAGAGACAGTAACCGTGCGGGGAATCAAACCTGGGACCCTGGCACTATGAAGTCACAGTGCTAGCCACTTGTGCTACCGTGCTGCCCTTATACTATATACTTTAGAACTGAAGAGAGGTAGAAATGTGATGGGTTTTAGTCAGTTGAAAAGGAAGAGGATAGGGTCAGGTGGAACAATAGGGGAGGTCAGGTAAAGGTTAAATGTGAGGCAGACTAAATGCAAAACGTATCATGAAACAAAAGGCAAAAGGAATGGTGATGCCTGTAGTAAAGAAACAAACCAGAGTTGATGGCAGCTCTGAAAGCAAAAAACATGAATAAAGATGCAAACTGGTCCTTGTGGGAAAAAAATCAAAATGGAGGACAGCGTTCATGAAGTTGTTGAATTTAATGTTGAGTTCAGAACATTGGTGAATTCAGGGCCGTCCAATGGGGACCCAACTACTGTGGCAGACTGCAGACGACATCCAATAGTTACGGAGGAGTCACATGATGCTGAGCAAAAATAATAGTGATGGTGGCAACACCCAGTCAACACGGCAGGCGGGAGGATAATGCAGGCGGACACTCTGCCCTCAGCTTCTCCAATGGGTGCAAGCACACTCTCAGGCCAGTGGTCAGTGCCAGGCAGGACATCCTCATACCCATGAAAGGAAGAAGACCTGGGCGGAGGTGGCAGTCGAGGTCAGTGGGCATGATGTGGTGCACTGTGCATGGGTACAGTGCCAAAGCGGTTTCAGTGGTCTTCTGCACTTGGTACGGGTGAATACCGAGTTGACACGGTCCACCGTCATTAGTGGCGCTCAGGGTGGAGGAATCAGAACAACCAAAGGTACTGTTAAGGCTGGCAGGTGAGAACGGAAGCCCTGGGTCCATCTAAGGGTCAGGTATGCAAAGATAACTGGAACCTCAACGTGGTTCGTGGGGGTGAGGGTAGGGTGAGTGTGGGAGGGAGGGGAGGGCGTGGGTGAGAGCATGTTATGGTGTTGCAGTTGGAGGCTGGAGTAATAAATGGACCTTTGGACTTATAGGAGAAGAGAAACCTTGGGCGGGATTCTCCGAAATGGAGGCAGAGTGTTCGCGCCATCGTGAACGCGAAACGGCCCCTATCCCGACCGATTCAGAGCCCGATAATGGGCTAGGAGCGGCGCCGCATCATTTACGTGTGCCAGGCCTTGGTGCCATGTAAAGGCGGCGGCGCATACATGACGCGGGCGGCGCCGCATAACTGCCGTCACCCGCGCATGAGTGGTTCCCGCAAGAAGATGTCAGACGGATCTTGCGGGGCTGCGGAAAAAAGGAGGTCCTCCTTCAGAGAGGCCGGCCCGACGATCGGTGGGCACCGATCACGGGCCAGACCCCATTTGAGGCCCCCACCGGTGCAGGATCCCCCCTCGCCCCCCCGCAGGCTGCCCCCCCAGCGTTCCCGTGCTGTTCACGCTGGCAGAGACCAGGTGTGGACGGCGCCGGGGGGAGCCCGCCGTTTTGGGCAGGCCGCTCGGAGAAATCCGGGCCGGAGAAATGCGGGGGTACCGGTGAATCACCATTTTGGCTGTCTTGGGCGATTCACTGTACCGCACCACGTAAAACGCGATTGTGCCGATCTGGCCGCTTCCGTGAATCGCGGGGGGGCATCGGACCGGCGTCGCGGGAAAATTTGGCGACCCAGGCGATTCTCCCAACCGGCGCGGGAGCGGAGAATCGCGCCCCTAATATCGCTGAACTCCCAATGTGATGGCCAACCTGCTCATCCTGAGCACAGATGAGATGGACGCTCTTGAGCTTCAGTACGAGCACGGAGGAAGGACCTCAGCTCATGGTGCGCCAGGCGTCTCGGAGGTAGGTAAGAGTCCAGTAGATAGAAGCAGGACAGGCAGACTATGTGAACAATGAAGATCTGTCTTTGAAGTATTTCTAAACACGAGTCATAGTTATTCACTGATATCAGTCTCATTTGCCCACATAGCATGAATGTGCATGATGTGATCAGTGAAAATACTGACTGATTGTCTTCCTCCCTTGGATGAACCATCCTCCAGGGCCAGTCAGGACCCTCCGTTGGCATCTGAGGAACCCCCCCCCCGACAGATCAACCCGCGTCACACCCTCCCTCACAATCAGGCACCAGCGCAGACGCAAGCACATCAATAGGCTTTAGGCCAGTGGCTTAGTTGGTAGTGAACTGCGGGGTGGGCACCACACACACACACACATGAGGAACTGAAGGAGGCAGAGAGTGCCCAGTGCGCCAGCTGTTGGGAGGACAGCTGAAGATGAGGACCAAAATTAGGCTTAGTCCAAGCCAAACGATGGGCCTCTGGAGTCGTCCAATAGGCGACAGATGCTAAATATACAGTGGGATGCATGGAATGCCCAGTCATGTCACTGGGCACATACCATCCAGAGGGCAGCAGCCAAGGTCGCCGACATGCCAGGAGAACCAGCAATCTGCATTGGAGGGGGGGTTGGCTGATGGGCATCAAGACTTAGCACTCACAAGCATAAGTTTTAGGTACCGTGAGCACAGGAGAGGGTTTTCAGGGGTATCTTTCATTCATCTCATCACTGCAATGTATTGTTTTTATGTAGCTGTGGCAACCATTTTATGTTTTGTTCATTGCTTTTTCTCTGTGAAAACTATAGATCAAGATTTTGTTTCAATGCCCTGAGTGTCCTTCATGTTTTCCAGAGGAGCAGGCCTCAGCAATGCCTTATGATAGACGTTAGGGGTGACAAACCTTATTACGGACTTGGCATTGGGGGTCATCATAAATGTGTGCGAAGGAGGTAGCGACCTTGTACTAAAATGGAAGCGAGTCTTGGCAGCCTAGCTGAAGGAATATTGAATCAAGGCCTCCCTGGTGTCACTGCCTGCCTGAAGTTTCATCGTATCTGCCTCCTCATTCTCACCCTGTGCCTGCCCAGGCCCATCACATCCATATGTAGAGTCTTCCTCTGAGACATGAGGAGCTGCCTCTGTATCCTGATCCTAAAGTGGATTCCCCTTACCAGTAACAGCTTGTGCAGAGCGCAGTGGACCACGATCACAAGCGACCTTCACTCTAAATGATAATGCAGGGCTCTGTCGGTTAGTCCAGGCAGCGGAACCTCATCGTCAGTCACCTGACTGTCCGCTCAACCACTGCCCTTGTGAAGGCACAACACTGATTATCCCTCTCTGCCACCTCTATCCTAGGGTATCAGAATGGTATCATGAGCCACCTTTTTAATGGATACCCTTTTGTCACCTAGCAACCAACTATTCCACTGAGCTGGAGCCAAGAACAGCCTTGGGCCCTGAGAGTGTCGTAGAATGTACATATCATGGGAGCTGCCTGGGTATCTTGTACAGACTTCAAGAATCTGGGTCCTGTAGTCGCATACTACCGGGGCTGGCACAGAGGGGCTGGTTTAGTACAGTGGGCTAAACAGTTGGCTTTTAATGCAGAACAAGGCCAGCAGCACGGGTTCAATTCCTGCTCTGGCCTCCCCGAACAGGTGCTGGACTGTGGCAACTAGGGGCTTTTCACAGTAACTTCATTGAAGCCTACTTGCGACAATAAGCGATTATTATTTTACTGGCATGCTCATGGACTGTAACCCTTTCTATTCACAAACACACCTGGCTGACGTGCTGCCACCTTGATGGCCACATGACTGTAGTTAAGGCACCCTAGATGCAGGGGAACGCAGCTATACATGGAAGCCTCTGGCTTGCTCAGCCTGGCTGGCTTGGTCTGTCCGGGAATGAATGAATCATAGAATTTACAATGCAGAAGGAGTCCATTACAATGCAGAAGAAGTCTGCACCGGCACTTGGAAAGAGCACCGCACTTAAGCCCGCGCCTCCACCCTATCCCTGTGTGAGGACCCATCTGAATAGGGCAAGCTTGGCGCAGCTATGGACAGCTGATCGGGACACTCCACACAGATCACCCACAAACCCCTGGAATGATCTTGATGCATAATAATTGTCACCTTCAGATTCATTGGAATTGGGCGCTGACCCACACAGTTTGAGGCAATCTCCGGCCCAATTATGTGGCACACTGACATCACGGTGTTGCTTAAGAGATGAAGCCTCCTCCGGCACTAGAAAATCCCATCTGTTGTCTCCATTTCAATCGTCTTTGGAATGTAGAAGGTTATAGTGATGCAAATGTGTAGCCATCTTTGACTATGATCTCAGGTCACTGAAAGGTGATGTAAATCTTTAAAGGAGAACAGAGGGATTCCAAGCTAGTAAATTCAAAAATCATGTTTTGATATAAAACATTAATTCACAACCAAGACTAAACAAAATCAATGTGCCCACCTTGCTGTTCAGTTGTAGTCAATTGAATTTGACTTCTGTCACAATCAAGTATCGTGGAAATGATCAGATCCTCTGAAAATGGCCGATCTAATATTCTATCTTTCAGGAACTGAAAGCCTAGGCTCAGCAAGAAAAGTAATTTAATTTGCATGCTTATTCAAAGTTCCATAATGCTGATGACAACGGAAGATATCTGAAGTTGCATGTCATCGGTCTTTGGTGTTATTTTAGGCTCTTGGTAGCCAGATGTTTTTTGACAGCACCAACTGGGTGATTGTAGTTGAAAGGAAATCACGGGATTTAGTTCCTTACACGTTCTGTCACTTTGACGAGGGAAATGATGGCATATCATTCAGATTTGGTCAAAACATGTTTTTTAAAATAAATTTAGTGTACCCAATTCACTTTTTCCCAATTAAGGGGCAATTTTGCGTGACCAATCCACCTAGCCTGCACATCTTTGGGTTGTGGGGGCGAAACCCACGCAAACACAGGGAGAACGTGCAAACTCCACACAGACAGTGACCCAGAGGCGGGATCGAACCTGGGACCTCGGCGCCGTGAGGCAGCAGTGCTCACCCATTGCACCACCGTGCTGCCCTGATCAAAACATGTTTGAAGAACCAGCAGTTGGGGAAATTCATTCATTTTAATTGTGTTTGTGACCTAAAAATGCATTGAAATAAACAAAAAAGTGCAAAGAAGGTCAGACAAAAGGATTTTTTCTTGCGAGCATTCCGAAAGATTGCAAATAAAAGAATTGAAAAATGACCCTCTTTCCTGCTGCAGCTGAAAATCTGATTGCAATGTGGGAAGGGACATCGACAAATGCAATTGGGAGGATTATCACATTTGAGAGAGCCGGAATTTTCTTTGGATGGAGGGTTTGATTGACAGATGCTAAACGTGGAGGACACATTGGTGTATTTTACTCAAGAGGCCGTAAATTCCACAATCTGTCAGGCCACATAGCTTGTTTGTGTGCATATCGCAGATTAACTGTGCAAAGCAACCAAAATCTCCCAGGTGAGGGAGTAAAAAACTTTCAATACACAAACAAAATGGGATGAAGCCTGTGTTTTCACTGCAATTCATGAACTATCATCGACATGGTGTGGTTCGGTGATTTGGTTTGGTCAGGGCATTGTGAATTGCATGCAAACATGAACCTGATTTTATCGTTCACAGGCGCATGCACCCGGCGGGCCCGAAATGCGCTTCGACCTGCAAGAATGCGATTTCACGGCGGCTGGCCAATTAACGGGCAGCGCATGGGAAACGTGCGCTGAGAATGACCGAGGAGAGGGAGAGTGCGGGCTAGCGTTTCTAATGTGCTCCCTCAGGGGGAAAAGCCGTTCCGGAGATGACTCAGGGAAATGACCCGTAAAAAAATAAACAGCGATGGAAAGAAATATGCAAAAAGTGTCCAGGCAGCACTTTCAAACACAAGCCTCAGCCCCGGACAACTTCTTTAATCTTGCGCCGACAGTTCATCCAGGTTGATGACTGACCAGCGACTAGTTGCTGGGTAGCAACCTGCAACTTCCAGCTGGAGCTGTGTCCTGCTGGTTGCAGTGGTCAGCCACCTTGTGAAAGGCGACAGAGCTCTCACCAGTTGCGAGCCACAGATGCAATGTTGCTGTGGAATGGATATCCTTCAAAAGGGCAAAGGCGACTCATCCAAAGACATAAACACAGATGAGGTACAGTCAGGAAACTGAAACCTGGCAACGCTGTGGGTTACGACCAAATCTACACTGAATTTCTTAAGCACCTTGGCCCTGTGGCAGCAAAATAGGTCTCTGTATTCCTGACCAGAAACAACGTGAAGCAACTGCCAAAAATTTGGTGGAAAGTTAAGATCATTCCAAACCCCAAGCTTGGTATGGACCCCAACGAAGCTTCCAGTTACAGATCAATTTCTCTTCTATCCATGTGTTACAAGCAGCTGAAGAGGGGCATCTTGCAACGTATCCAACCAACTGTAGAGGATACACTATCCATAGAACAAGCTGGATTCCGTGAGGAGACCAGCACAAAAGACCAGGTACTTGCCCCACCACCCACCTTGAGAATGGCTTGCAAAAGTGCCAGAAAACTGGTGTCATCTACCTTGATCACATTGTCAGCCTACAAAGCCTATTGGTCAAACTTTCTGGGGTTCTACCACCCTGGATTATTGATATCATCGTCTCTTTTCTGAAAAACAGAATATTTTGAGGCCAAATGGGGCCCAAAGTCAGCACACGGAAGAGGCAACAAAATGGCCCACCTCAAGGATCATTCCTGGCCCCCACCCTATTCAACCTGTACGTAAATGACGTGCCAGCCACCTGCAGCTGATAGTTCATCTGAGCAGATGGCATCTGCTGTGCTTACCAAGCGAGAGATTTCAAGAATATTAACAGTGCTCTTAATGACAATGTAAGTAAACTCTTTAACGACTGTCAAAACTGGTGCCTCAAACCAAGTGCTGCCAAAACCGTATCATTTGTCTACCACTTTGACAATGCAAGACGGCACCAAGAACTTGACCTCTACCTAAACCGGAGCTGCACCAAACACCACCTACACCTATCTATCTTGGTGTCGCGTTTTGGACCACACACTGACCTTTGCGTCACACATTCAGAACGTCTCAGCTAAACTGAAGACTCTCACAATCTCATCAAAAAACTATCAGGAACCTCTTGGGGAGCCATCATCAGAATTTTAAGAACTTCCTCTTTGGCACTCTGCTGCTCAGTAGCTGAGTAATATACACTTCTGTTAGGAAGAACTCTGCACTCCAAACTGGTAGATGTCCAGCTGAATAAGACCATGAGGAATATCTCAGGTATAATCCAGTCAACAAAAACAAAGTGTCTACCTGTGCTCTGCAACATGGCATCATCATAAATCCATCGTGTAGTTAGCACAGCACAATTGCTGGAAAGAGTGCAAATAAATACAGAAGACATGGTCTCAGACATCATCTACCCACCCAGCAAACGCCTCATCTCAAGGCAACCCATCTAGACCAACCCAGCCGAGCTAGGCAGTTCTGTTGTGGACCTGTGGCACAATACCAACAACACAGCCCAGAATCAGCACTTGGTAATGAACCCACATTGGAAATCCCAGGGTTAGACCTCCTGCGTGGCAAATGGGTCAAACTGAACAGGAGTCTGACCCTGCCGCAACAATCTCTTCATTTGGGGATACTGTGACTCACTCCTGTGCAACTGTGGTGAAGTGAAAACCATGGTACATATAGAACATAGAACATAGAACGATACAGCGCAGTACAGGCCCTTCGGCCCACGATGTTGCACCAAAACAAAAGCCATCTAACCTACACTATGCCATTATCATCCATATGTTTATCCAATAAACTTTTAAATACCCTCAATGTTGGCGAGTTCACTACTGTAGCAGGTAGGGCATTCCACGGCCTCACTACTCTTTGCGTAAAGAACCTACCTCTGACCTCTGTCCTATATCTATTACCCCTCAGTTTAAAGCTATGTCCCCTCGTGCCAGCCATTTCCATCTGCGGGAGAAGGCTCTCACTGTCCACCCTATCTAACCCCCTGATCATTTTGTATGCCTCTATTAAGTCTCCTCTTAACCTTCTTCTCTCCAACGAAAACAACCTCAAGTCCATCAGCCTTTCCTCATAAGATTTTCCCTCCATACCAGGCAACATCCTGGTAAATCTCCTCTGCACCCGCTCCAAAGCCTCCACGTCCTTCCTATAATGCGGTGACCAGAACTGTACGCAATACTCCAAATGCGGCCGAACCAGAGTTCTGTACAGCTGCAACATGACCTCCTGACTCCGGAACTCAATCCCTCTACCAATAAAGGCCAACACTCCATAGGCCTTCTTCACAACCCTATCAACCTGGGTGGCAACTTTCAGGGATCTATGTACATGGACACCTAGATCCCTCTGCTCATCCACACTTCCAAGAACTTTACCATTAGCCAAATATTCCGCATTCCTGTTATTCCTTCCAAAGTGAATCACCTCACACTTCTCTACATTAAACTCCATTTGCCACCTCTCAGCCCAGCTCTGCAGCTTATCTATGTCCCTCTGTAACCTGCTATATCCTTCTGCACTGTCGACAACACCACCGACTTTAGTGTCGTCCGCAAATTTATTCACCCACCCTTCTGCGCCCTCCTCTAGGTCATTGATAAAAATGACAAACAGCAACGGCCCCAGAACAGATCCTTGTGGTACTCCACTTGTCACTGAACTCCATTCTGAACATTTCCCATCAACCACCACCCTCTGTCTTCTTTCAGCTAGCCAATTTCTGATCCACATCTCTAAATCACCCTCAATCCCCAGCCTCCGTATTTTCTGCAATAGCCTACCGTGGGGAACCTTATCAAACGCTTTGCTGAAATCCATATACACCACATCAACTGCTCTCCCCTCGTCTACCTGTTCAGTCACCTTCTCAAAGAACTCGATAAGGTTTGTGAGGCATGACCTACCCTTCACAAAGCCATGCTGACTATCCCTGATCATATTATTCCTATCTAGATGATTATAAATCTTGTCTCTTATAATTCCCTCCAAGACTTTACCCACTACAGACGTGAGGCTCACCGGTCTATAGTTGCTGGGGTTGTCTCTGCTCCCCTTTTTGAACAAAGGGACCACATTTGCTATCCTCCAGTCCTCTGGCACTATTCCTGTGGCCAATGATGACATAAAAATCAAAGCCAAAGGTCCAGCAATCTCTTCCCTGGCCTCCCAGAGAATCCTAGGATAAATCCCATCAGGCCCCGGGGACTTATCTATTTTCAGCCTGTCCAGAATTGCCAACACCTCTTCCCTACGTACCTCAATGCCATCTATTCTATTAGCCTGGGTCTCAGCATTCTCCTCCACAACTTTATCTTTTTCCTGAGTGAATACTGACGAAAAATATTCATTTAGTATCTCGCCTATCTCTTCAGACTCCACACACAACTTCCCATCCCTGTCCTTGACTGGTCCTACTCTTTCCCTAGTCATTCGCTTATTCCTGACATACCTATAGAAAGCTTTTGGGTTTTCCTTGATCCTACCTGCCAAATACTTCTCATGTCCCCTCCTTGCTCGTCTTAGCTCTCTCTTTAGATCCTTCCTTGCTCCCTTGTAACTATCCATCGCCCCAACCGAAACTTCACACCTCATCTTCACATAGGCCTCCTTCTTCCTCTTGACAAGAGATTCCACTTCTTTGGTAAACCACGGTTCCCTCGCTCGACGCCTTCCTCCCTGCCTGACCGGTACATACTTATCAAGAACACGCAGTAGCTGATCCTTGAACAAGCTCCACTTATCCAGTGTGCCCAACACTTGCAGCCTACTTCTCCACCTTATCCCCCCCAAGTCACGTCTAATGGCATCATAATTGCCCTTCCCCCAGCTATAACTCTTGCCCTGCGGTGTATACTTATCCCTTTGCATCATTTACGTAAACGTCACCGAATTGTGGTCACTGTCCCCAAAGTGCTCTCCTACCTCCAAATCCAACACCTGGCCTGGTTCATTACCCAAAACCAAATCCAACGTGGCCTCGCCTCTTGTTGGCCTGTCAACATATTGTGTCAGGAAACCCTCCTGCACACACTGTACAAAAAAACGACTCACCTAATGTACTCGAACTATATCTTTTCCAGTCAATATTTGGAAAGTTAAAGTCTCCCATAATAACTACCCTGTTACTTTCGCTCTTATCCAGGATCATCCTCGCCATCCTTTCCTCTACATCCCGAGAACTATTTGGAGGCCCATAGAAGACTCCCAACAGGGTGACCTCTCCTTTCATGTTTCTAACCTCAGCCCATACTACCTCGGAAGATGAGTCCCCATCTAGCATCCTCTCCGCCACCGTAATACTGCTCTTGACTAGCAGCGCCACACCTCCCCCTCTTTTGCCTCCTTCTCTGAGCTTACTAAAACACCTAAACCCCGGAACCTGCAACATCCATTCCTGTCCCTGCTCTATCCATGTCTCCGAAATGGCCACAACATCGAAGTCCCAGGTACCAACCCATGCTGCCAGTTCCCCTACCTTATTTCGCAATATCCTGGCATTGAAGTAGACACACTTCAAACCACCTACCTGAACACTGGCCCCCTCCTGCGACGTCAAATCTGTGCTCCTGACCTCTATACTCTCATTCTCCCTTCCCCTAAAACTACAATCCAGGTTCCCATGCCCCTGCTGCATTAGTTTAAACCCCCCCAAAGAGCACTAACAAATCTCCCCCCCAGGATATTTGTGCCCCTCAGGTTCAGATGTAGACCATCCTGTCTGTAGAGGTCCCACCTTCCCCAGAAGGAGCCCCAGTTATCCAGAAATCTGAATCCCTCCCGCCTGCACCATCCCTGTAGCCACGTGTTTAATTGCTCTCTCTCCCTATTCCTTATCTGACTATCATGTGGCACGGGCAACAACCCAGAGATAACAACTCTGTTTGTTCTAGTTCTGAGCTTCCATCCTAGCTCCCTGAAAGCCTGCCTGACATCCTTGTCCCCTTTCCTACCTATGTCGTTAGTGCCAATGTGGACCACGACTTGGGGCTGCTCCCCCTCCCCCTAAGGACCCGGAAAACACAATCCGAGACATCACGTACCCTTGCACCTGGGAGGCAACATACCAAACGTGAGTCTCTCACGCTCCCACAAAATCTCCTATCTGTGCCCTTGACTATCGAGTCCCCAATTACTAATGCTCTGCTCCTCTCCCCCCTTCCCTTCTGAGCAACAGGGACAGACTCCGTGCCAGAGGCCCGTACCCCATGGCTTACCCCTGGTAAGTCGTTCCCCCCCACAAGTTTCCAAAGCGGTATACTTGTTTCTCAGGGGAACGACCGCAGGGGATCCCTGCACTGACTGCTTCTTCCCAGTCCCTCTTACAGTTACCCATCTATCTCCAATCTTTGGTGTAACTAATTCCCTGAAGCTGCTATCTATGACCCCCTCTGCCTCCCGAATGATCCGAAGTTCTTCCAACTCCAGCTCCAGTTCCCTGACTCGGTCTTGGAGGAGCTGGAGATGGCAGCACTTCCTGCAGGTAAAATCAGCAGGGACACTAACGGCATCCCTCACCTCAAACATCCTGCAGGAGGAACATTGCACTCCCTTCCCTGCCATCCCTCTAACTTTCTACCAGGATCTGGCTAACAACTAAATTAAATTTAAAAAAAAAAATAATAATAATAAAATATGGTACTTACCTCACTTACCTCGGGTTTTATTATTAGGTTAGAGGAGGAGGGCGGGTGGGAGACACTACACGTGTCGTGTCTCGGGTTTCCTCTCCACCAGAATTTATTGGTGAGGGTCTTCCCAGAAGTCCGCGGGTCGAACTTCCTGTTCCCGCCTTAAACACTAAAATTTTTTTTAAAAACAGCAAATAGGGACCGTAAACGGGACCAGGTAAGTGTTTACCGCTGAAATTGACTAGCCTGCTCCTGTGAAGGTCTCCTAGAAATCACTAACGCACCGCACCTGCTGAAATCGACTGGCCTGCTCCTGCAAAGACAAGTGTTTTTAAAGGAGAATTTTACCTCCCAGAAATCACTTGCGCATTGCTCCCGCTGAAATTGACTAGCCTGCTCCGCTCCCGCTGAAATCGACTGGCCTGCTCCTGCAAAGACTAGCGTTTTTAAAGGAGAAACTTACCTCCCAGAAATCACTTGCGCACTGCTCCCGCTGAAATTGACTAGCATGCTCCGCTCCCGCTGAAATCGACTGGCCTGCTCCTGCAAAGACAAGTGATTTTAAAGGAGAACCTTACCTCCCAGAAATCACTTGCGCACTGCTCCCGCTGAAATTGACTAGCCTGCTCCGCTCCCGCTGAAATCGACTGGCCTGCTCCTGCAAAGACAAGTGTTTTTAAAGGAGAAACTTACCTCCCAGAAATCGCTTGCGCACTGCTCCCGCTGAATTTGACTAGCCTGCTCCGCTCCCGCTGAAATCGACTGGCCTGCTCCTGCAAAGACAAGTGTTTTTAAAGGAGAAACTTACCTCCCAGAAATCACTTGCGCACTGCTCCGCTGAAATTGACTAGCCTGCTCCGCTCCCGCTGAAATTGACTGGCCTGCTCCTGCAAAGACAAGTGTTTTTAAAGGAGAAACTTACCTCCCAGAAATCGCTTGCGCACTGCTCCCGCTGAATTTGACTAGCCTGCTCCGCTCCCGCTGAAATCGACTGGCCTGCTCCTGCAAAGACAAGTGTTTTTAAAGGAGAAACTTACCTCCCAGAAATCACTTGCGCACTGCTCCGCTGAAATTGACTAGCCTGCTCCGCTCCCGCTGAAATCGACTGGCCTGCTCCTGCAAAGACAAGTGTTTTTAAAGGAGAAACCTACCTCCCAGAAATCACTTGCGCACTGCTCCCGCTGAAATTGACTAGCATGCTCCGCTCCCGCTGAAATCGACTGGCCTGCTCCTGCAAAGACAAGTGATTTTAAAGGAGAACCTTACCTCCCAGAAATCACTTGCGCACTGCTCCCGCTGAAATTGACTAGCCTGCTCCGCTCCCGCTGAAATCGACTGGCCTGCTCCTGCAAAGACAAGTGTTTTTAAAGGAGAAACTTACCTCCCAGAAATCGCTTGCGCACTGCTCCCGCTGAATTTGACTAGCCTGCTCCGCTCCCGCTGAAATCGACTGGCCTGCTCCTGCAAAGACAAGTGTTTTTAAAGGAGAAACTTACCTCCCAGAAATCACTTGCGCACTGCTCCCGCTGAAATTGACTAGCCTGCTCCGCTCCCGCTGAAATCCAGTGGCCTGCTCCTGCAAAGACAAGTGTTTTTAAAGGAGAAACTTACCTCCCAGAAATCACTTGCGCACTGCTCCCGCTGAAATTGACTAGCCTGCTCCGCTCCCGCTGAAATCCACTGGCCTGCTCCTGCAAAGACAAGTGTTTTTAAAGGAGAAACTTACCTCCCAGAAATCATTTGCGCACTGCTCCCGCTGAAATTGACTAGCCTGCTCCGCTCCCGCTGAAATCCACTGGCCTGCTCCTGCAAAGACAAGTGTTTTTAAAGGAGAAACTTACCTCCCAGAAATCACTTGCGCACTGCTCCCGCTGAAATTGACTAGCCTGCTCCGCTCCCGCTGAAATCGATATAATCGGCAAGCGTTGCGAACTCTGCTTCAGCGGCAGTCTCATTGTCCCCACACCAAGCTGATGAGGAGGCAGCCAACTAGCTGAAGAATTTCAAATTTAACATTGAGCTGTTCATCAGTGCATGCAATTGTCGTAGTTGCACCTTGATCAATTGACTGTCTGCGACTTTATTATTGTAAGAACTTGCTTTCAGAGATTCTACCAATAGGCCACTTTAAATGATCTAAAAGATGTTAAACTGCAGGGGAAAAAAATAATAAGTGTCTCCCTGGAGTGCGCAGCCAGTTTGTAAGATGCATCAGGGTCTTTCACTCTTCATAATACTTAATCTTGACTGCAACCTCAGATTTGGCACAAGGTATTTGGTTCTTGTATCTAGGCTGTGAATTCAACCTGGCAGATCAATTCTAAATAGAAAATGTTGAACCCCTTTCAGAAATTTGACCCGATTGGCACACTGACGTAACTCACTCTGACAAAAAGCAGTCTGTCATGGATGTGGTTCTCCAGTCCGGGAGCTTCGGATTTCGATTAGGCGCCATGCAAAGGATGAAGGGGTCCAGATTGGACAGGCCATCAATATTACAGAACCAAAGGTTAGTGCAGCATCGATGTTGTGCCACTGCATGTTACTTACTGTTTTCATAACATACTTTACAGATTTTGCAAATAGAAAGGGTGAAAATCCCTTTCGGTCAAAATGTAATTACTTTCCCAGCCTTTTCCTTCTTTAGTTTCACTGTGGGTCTCAGAAGAATTAGAATTTGGAATCTGAATAGATTTGCAAATGAGACAATGACTGGTGGGATCATGTAGGTAGGAGTGCAGGCAAATCAGCAATGTTTTTGCTCTGATTATGAATTATCCTGTGGGGTTGTTTAGCACAGGGCTAAATTGCTGGCTTTGAAAGCAGACCAAGGTAGGCCAGCAGCACTGTTCAATTCCCGTAACAGCCTCCCCGAACAGGCACCGGAATGTGGCGACTAGGGGCTTTTCACAGTAACTTCATTTGGCTGTTTAGCACAGGGCTAAATTGCTGGCTTTGAAAGCAGACCAAGGCAGGCCAGCAGCACGGTTCAATTCCCGTAACAGCCTCCCCGAACAGGCGCCGGAATGTGGCGACTAGGGGCTTTTCACAGTAACTTCATTTGAAGCCTACTTGTGACAATAAGCGATTTACATTTACGTGTTTTACCATGCCAAAAGCACTACATAAATGGAGGTTATTGAGGTGTATGAAATACTTGTCAACTTACACTGTCTAACAGATTTTTTAACAATGCACTTAAATAAAACCTTTAACGCAATAAGAAAATATTCATGAAATGCTTCTTAGAGCTAAAATAACCAGAAAATGACAGATACCTGGAGAGGACTTGAGGGTGCTGCTCCAAACAGGATGGAATCTTTAGAGGCTTTTGAAAAAGGGGGTAATAGATTTCAAGATAGAGGGATTCAGAAACAGCAGTCGGAATCGTGTTGAGGTATCAGGGGCCTCACTTTCCGGCTGGAGAACTAGACAGCTGCCTCATTTCGGGAAGGACAGCCAGTCCACATACTTATCAGACAGTGTTGAGGACAGCGGTAGTCCTTGCCCTGGAAACATTATCCTATGGGACGGAAGTCTCACCCACTTAGAGCTGTTGCCAGATCAGAGGCTGGCAACTCTTGTGCTCAGCAGCGCCACAGGGAGGCAATGGCTGCTGCTGGAAAGACATGATGTGGAGATGCCGGCGTTGGACTGGGGTGAGCACAGTAAGAAGTCTTACAACACCAGGTTAAAGTCCAACAGGTTTGTTTCGATGTCACTAGCTTTCGGAGCATTGCTCCTTCCTCAGGTGAATGAGGAGGTATGTTCCAGAAACATATATATGGACAGATTCAAAAATGCCAGACAATGCTTGGAATGCGAGCATTAGCAGGTGTTTAAATCTTTACAGATCCAGAGATGGGATAACCCCAGGCTAAAGAGGTGTGAATTGTGTCAAGCCAGGACAGTTGGTAGGATTTCGCAGGCCAGATGGTGGGGGATGAATGTAATGCGACATGAATCCCAGTTTCCGGTTGAGGCCGCACTCATGTGTGCGGAACTTGGCTATCAGCTTCTGCTCGGCGATTCTGCATTGTCGCGCGTCCTGAAGGCCGCCTTGGAGAGACAGGCACTGGACTCTCAGGATCATGGCGTGATCGAGGCCAAAGGTAAGTAATGTCAGGTGTGGTGGCAGTCATGGCGTGTAGTGTGTAGCGTAGTTAGCAGCAAAGGCAGAGAGGTGACCCTCAGTGTGCTGGAGGATTTCAGCTGCTATTCATGTTTCAAGGCAACAGACCCATCCTGTACTGGGTTAATGTCACTGGCGGCAGGTTGAGGCCCTTAAATAGCCATGAATTAATTGGCTACTTAAGGACCTATATTGGCAGCCGGGCGCTGAGGTCAATCATGGGCCTTATTCTGGAAGAGGCCGGAAGGTGGCAGGGATCTGGTACACCACTATTCTGACTAATGACATGCATTTCCTGCCTCCAAGCTCACCACATGCAGAAGTACAAGATTCCTCCCGGTGTCCCAAAAAAATGACTGAAATATATGTAGCCAAAAGTGAAACTGAGAACATAGAACATACAGTGCAGGAGGCCATTCGGCCTATCGAATCTGCACCGACCCACTTAACCCCTCACTTCCACCCTATCCCCGTAACCCAATAACCCCTCCTAACATTTGTGGTCACTAAGGGCAATTTAGCAATGGCCAATCTACCTAACCTGCACGCCTTTGGACTGTGGGAGGAAACCGGAGCACACGGAGGAAACCCACGCAGACATAGGGATAACGTGCAGACTCCGCACAGACAGTGTCCCAGCAGGGAATCGAACCTGGGACCTGGCACTGTGAAGCCACAGTGCTGTCCACGTGTGCTACCGTGCTGCCCAGTCAGCTTTGCAATGAATAGCAGAGTTTGAGATGCAGAGAGCATGTACAAAAGTCTAGGGGCAAATGAGAAGGGAGAGGTAAGAGGGAGAGGCCAAGAAAGGACTTATAGATGGGGAAAGCATTACATAATCCATGCAAATCACCCAAGGCCAATGTTTGGAATTATCTATTCGCCTTTCTAATAATGTGAACAGAGGCAAGTTCATCCTGTTGTATGCTGCCACTGGTATCTCAAACAGAAGCATTTTTAAAACTTGAGCTGATAAAGTAAAGAAAGACTCATTCATATCATATCTTTCATGACCGTAAGATGCTCCAAGTGCTCGACAGCCAATGAAGTATCTTTGAAGTGTCGTCACTGCTGCAATATAGGAAATGCAACAGCCAATATGTGCTCAGCAAATTCTCACAAACAGCAGTGCGATAAGAACAGTGTACTCTATTTTGTGCTGCTGATTGAGTGATAAATATTGACCAGGACACCAGAGATGACTCCTCGACTTTTCTTCCAAATAGACCTGCAGGCTCTTGTCCATCCATCTGAAAGGGAAGACGAGGCCTCAGCGTAACCTCTTGCCTCAAAGATGTCGGGCTGGATTCTCCGTTCCTGAGACTAAGTGTTGACGCCAGGGCAGGATTCGTGGACTTTCACGACAACAAAACTGGCGCCAAACCAGGACCAATTCAGCTTACCGTGGAGGGGCTATCAATGGCGCCACATGGAACATGACTGATTCCAATGAAAAATGGTGCAGGATTCACCGGGTCCCTGAACGATACCCAGAAAGCTGACAAGCTACAGCCGCATACACACACTCATTATAGAGTCAATGTTCAAACTTTGCTGGTTTGTGCGGTTATCCCATCGATCATATTCCAGTCTTGTGGCACTCTTCAGGTTTATTCACCAATTGCATGAAACTAATATCTTCAGAATTTATCCCACAAAGTGCTTTAAATTACTTAACTCTGGCATCCAGTGTCCACCCACAACTATCAATGATCTTGGATGGATTAAAACAATAACGATTGCAATAACTATTCCGATGACTGCAGATAAATTCACAGCCCCGTGTGGTACTGGGGAGGATCTCCATCAGGAAGATTCCCATTTCAATCTCAGATCGCGATTGCATTAGTTCATCCTGGCCTGGCTAGGTCTCAAATTTGAATGCTGTAATTGGTGAAGGATGTGCAGTCAGGGGGTTCTTATTCCTGATTGCAATCCTGTACCTCCCCAGCACAAAGATCCCCACCCGATCCTATCTCCACACCATCAACCCCTGCCCCCCCCCGCTCCCCCCGCCCCCCACCACCTCCCATCACCCCTCCTCAACCATTCTGCAGATTCCACTTAATTACCGAATTGTGTTTGGTTTTAATGCCTCCACGATGAATAACCTGCTGGGTTCGTCTTGGATAAACCAACTCGCATGAATAATTTAGTCGGCCACAAAGCAGTCCAAACCGAGATGGTCAAAAGAAAACTTGGTTTATTGCAAAGCAATTATATTCACAACATGCATCAGATCCCAGCAAGGTCCGGTCTGTCGGTTCCATACCTGGCTGACTTTATACAGATCTCAATCATGAATGTCCTCAGGCTCCCCCCACCCCTTAGTGGGGGGAGCTGGTATTCGGCGAGACTCACGGGGAGACTCATTGCTCCAAGCCCGTAGGTCTCGTGTGGGCTACAACAAATAATGTCCACCGTGTTGAAGGTCTGGAGGTCTGACGTTGCATTTTAGCCATGTAAAGGTATCCATGGAAAGAAGTACAGCCACAATGAAGCCATATAAGGGTAAACAAGCTATTTTTGTATAATTAAGAGCTTAAAGAATTTCAAGAGGGTTTGTTTTTGTAAAAGGGCAAATACAGTTCACAATGCTTCAACTACACATCCTGGCATGCACAGCATTTCACAGTGATGAAGATATATTGAGAAGAAAGACACTCATCCAAAAACTGCACATTAGCATTTTGTCCTCCACTGTCAGGCAGTCAGTGCAATGTGGAGACAGATAAAAAGACCAGATTCAGAGAGGAATTTTTTTTACAACCTAAAACCAGGTCCTAACCTTAAGAAGCAGACCACTAAATAAGGTAATCAAAAATTATTCACTAACACAGTACTGGCAAGCTGGCTTCCTCGTATCAAGGGGGTCCATAACTTACCAGAATTTGGCAGTTACATATGTTTCTTTATAATTAATGAGGCTTGCCCTTCTGGGAAGTTAAGATTGATCAAAACAAAATTTTGATCATAAAAAGAGGAACCTAATAACAATTAATCGTCTATACATAAGAAATGAATAATGCAGCTCAAGACACATTTTAAATGTGCAGATTAGGAGGTAACCAGATTCCCTTCGCTCTCTAGGCATCAGATTCGCATAACTAGCTTGGGCAAGTCTCATTCACTCAGGGGTTAAGCTAAATGTTACTTTAATATTTAATGGTTATCCTGCTTAGAATAGTTATACTGTAACAATTGAAATTCTGGATTCTCTACGTGAAATGAGATTGTATCTGCTCTCTTTTCTCTGAGAACCTATTTAAACATTGTGATTGACTGTTCCACCAGACCTCGAATTGCATGTTTAGTTCTTTCATAAACTTTTATATATTTTAGAATTGATGTCACCTCACCTAGTCTTCTATATTATCAGCTCGAGAACTTAACTCATTGCACCTTTCAGTTGGGCAGTACCTTACTGAGGGGGTATACTCAAAACCTAATAATATTTGGGAAATTATAATCTTGTCTTTAATTCACTAAAAAGTCCATATAGAGAAAGGTAATAGTATTTTCTTTGGACTGGGGTGAGCACAGTAAGAAGTTTTACAACACCAGGTTAAAGTCCAACAGGTTTGTTTCGATGTCACTAGCTTTCGGAGCGCTGCTCCTTCCTCAGGTGAATGAAGAGGTATGTTCCAGAAACATATATATATATAGACAGATTCAAAGATGCCAGACATCGTGTGACGATCACCAGGCAGGAATGTTCCCTTCCAGTCGGGGAACACTTCAGCAATCAAGGGCATTCAGCCTCTGATCTCCGGGTAAGCGCTCTCCAAGGCGGCCTTCAGGACACGCGACAACGCAGAATCGCCGAGCAGAAGCTAGCTAAGTTCTGCACACATGAGTGCGGCCTCAACCGGAAACTGGGATTCATCCCCCACCAACTGGCCTGCGAAATCCTACCAACTGTCCTGGCTTGACACAATTCACACCTCTTTAACCTGGGGTTACCCCATCTCTGGATCTGTAAAGATATAATCACCTGCTAATGCTCGCATTCTAAGCATTGTCTGGCATCTTTGAATCTGTCTATATATATGGTTCTGGAACATACCTCTTCATTCACCTGAGGAAGGAGCAGCACTCCGAAAGCTAGTGACATCGAAACAAACCTGTTGGACTTTAACCTGGTGTTGTAAAACTTCTTACAGTATTTTCTTTGTGTGGGAGTTGGAGCGATGTGGATGGGCCAGTCCTTCAGGTCCATTTAACCTTCTTTGTGATCTGCCTTTCCCAATCTGAAGTAGAGAGGAGTTATCTGGGATGCACTCCTGATCTGGGATTGTTTCAAAAAGGGTTTAGGATTATAGTATATTCCAACAATGCTCAGCTCCTTCTGGAGCAGCAGGAAGATAATGTAGAGAGAAAAAAAGACTTAAGATCAAACTGCACCATGGAGCGTGTTTGAATCTATGCATGCCAAAAAACATGAGTGGGTTTTGGAACTTGATCGCAGGATACAGAACAATTAAAATATTCCTAAAATTTCCTGTTGTGACTCCCTTCCATTCTCAGCTATGTCTTTGCAGCATCGAAACCTGTGATGGAGATTTTCCCTAATATTCCTCTAAATTGGCAAATATGTGTTATATCTAATTTAACTTTAATCCCAAAGTCTGGATTGCTTTCACATCATACTCCAGAAGTAAAAGGTGAGTTCCAGACGCACTGCATCAGAAAAAAAAAACAAGTGTTCTATACTTGAATTGACAAAATCATTTTTGTTTAAGAATGATTGCTACCGAAGATCATTTGGGAGTGTCAGTGAGTTGTCCAAATAGATTACAACATGACGTTAATAAGTATGTCACTTTGTCAAGTTACAGTCACACCCCAATGTTAAAATAGACATGAAAGAAACCATCGGGTAATCATAGCTTATCTGACCTGTTTCGGTCAATCTTCCAATTTTTCACAGAATCTAAACTGCACAGGGGGCCGGCAGGCAGCGGCGTAATGTGCACTATTGCAAATATAATTTTTCAGTCATCTCCCTTGAGAGACCCTTCATTGCTATGCCAAGATATTACCGGAAGCCTGATAATCAGTTTAAATGATACCATCAATCACAGTTCCAAAAGTGTTGATTTAACCTGCAATATTTAGAGGATTGTGATGAAAAATATCAAGGCGATGTCAGTTTGTAAATAGGATCAGCATTGACACAGCCACTTCTGAAAAGAGATTGTTAACGAATGAAGTACTGTCGTGAGCAACATCCGCACACTGTGTCAGTAATTAGACGAGCAATAGCAGGCTAACCTGGTCCTTGTTCTCCATACATTCGTTAACAAAGGGTGATAACAATTTGGACAGTAACTGCAAAATGGGTGCCATGATGTGGAGATGCCGGCGTTGGACTGGGATGAGCACAGTAAGAAGTCTTACAACACCAGGTTAAAGTCCAACAGGTTTGTTTCAAATCACTAGATTTTGGAGCACTGCTCATTCCTCAGGTGAATGAAGAGGTAGGTTCCAGAAACATATATATATAAAGTCAAAGATGCAAGACGATACTTTGAATGCGAGCAATTGCAGGTAATTAAGTCTTAACAGATCCACAGAGAGGGGTAATCTGGAATTGACTGTGCACTAGCCCAGGGTGTCATATCGCAGGTGAGTGGAAACTCTGGACATATTGACCAACTGTTCGCTGCCCCTGGAACAGCTGGCCCATCATGGGCTTTCCCTGGGAAAAAAAAAATTTTTTTTTGCTGCAATGTACTGTACTGAAGCACTTAAACTACGGAATGCCTTCAGTAAACACATGCTGAAGCTATTCTGCAGCAATGTAGTTGACCTTTTTGCCTCAGTGGATGAATGATGAATACTGACAGGCATTAACACAGCAATTTGCCTTTTCGCCACCCATCTACCATGATTTACGCACGCAGTTGACCATTGACTAGATGCCTCACACCTACACGCTGTCATGGCAAAACAGGGTGATTCAGAGGGAGTAAACTAGTAGAGCTGTCAGGTGTCGTGGAGCACAGATTGCCACCTTGGAGGAGCCATGCACCATGCACCGCACCTTAACACTAATGATACGTAGAAAATGGCTTGTGCACATAAGTACACAAAAGTGAATAGGATGTATGGCTCATGACCCTTTTTGCCTTACCACTGTCGTGTTGGGTGTTCTGATGTACAAACAACCCAACACAGTTGGAGATGGTGTAACTCAATTTCATTAACTACTCAACTGTAACAGCACACTGTTAACTTGGGTACGTACATTACCAGCTAATCTGTGGACCCTGCCCTATTACTATCTGGGTGAGGCACTCAGCACATGGTGAATGTCTGAGTGGCAGCTCTGAGCTCAGTGCTCTGAGCTGGCTGCTGCTGGAATGAGCAGGAACTGTAGTGTCCCCTGTTTTTATAGTACGTGTGCTCTCACTGCTGATTGGCTGCAATGTTGTGTGTGTGTTGGTTGGTCCAACTGCCTGTCCATCAGTGTGTGTGATTGCACCATGATCTAAATACCATGACATCCCCCCTTTTTGCAAAGAATATGTGCCTACATGATAATAAATAAAGAAGTGTGGTGAGTGCATCTAATCATGTATGTGCAATATTTACAACAATATGTACATGTGGCTATATTATATACACAGGAAGGTGCCAGGTGCAGAAACTAACTATGTTACACCAAGAACAAAACCAATGTGATTAACGGACAATAACAAAATCTTAAACAGTATGGCAAAAAGTCTGAAACAGATGTCAGAACAAATCAGTGAGTCCAATATGAAAAACATAGAACATAGAAAATACAGCACAGAACAGGCCCTTCGGCCCACGATGTTGTGCCGAACCTTTGTCCTAGATTAATCATAGATTATCATTGAATTTACAGTGCAGAAGGAGGCCATTCGGCCCCTTGAGTCTGCACCAGCTCTTGGAAAGAGCACCCTACCCAAACTCAACACCTCCACCCAACACCAAGGGCAATTTGGACATTAAGGGCAATTTATCATTGGCCAATTCACCTAACCCGCACATCTTTGGAAAAGGTTCATAAATTAAGCCTCTCAGGTGGGCGACGAATTCGGGTTGACTGCCTCAAGGGTGGGTCAGGATCCACCGGCTGAGGAACGGGCCGGGCCACGGACGAGTGAGGAGGATGCAGGGTGTCCGGAAGGTCAACAAAGTCCATTGCAGGGACAACAGGAGGGCGTGGCACCGGTGCAGGATCATGTAGCGAGCGCAGAACCAGACGAAGGGCACGCCGATTGCGGCGGAGAATAGAGCCATATAGCCAATAGACAGATGAACCAGGAACGAGTGGGGAGCTATCTGCCGGAGAACCTCAGCAGTTGCCGACCAGCTGCCCTCCGGAAGGTGTATGCGGACATTATCTCCAGGCGCCAGGGCAGGAAGATCAGTCGCCCGAGCATCATGTGTCACCTTTTGTTGCTCACGCTGTTGCTGCATCCGCCGAAGTACTGGAGCATGGTCGAGGTCTGGGACGTGAATGGATGGCACAGTGGTCCTGAGGGTGCGAACCATAAGCAGCTGGGCCGGCGATAGGTCCGTGGACAGTGGGGCCGAGCGATAGGCCAGCAAGACGAGGCAGAAATCAGAACCTGCATCTGCAGCCTTGCAGAGGAGCCTTTTAACAATATGGATGCCCTTATCTGCTTTGCCATTCAACTGAGGATGCAGAAGACTGGACGTCACGTGTGTGAAGTTGTATGAGCTGGTGAAGGAAGACCATTCCTGACTCGCAAAGCAGGGGCCATTGTCAGACATCACGGTGAACGGAATGCCGAGGCGAGCAAAAGTCTCTTTGCAGGCCCGGATGACAACCGATAATGTGGTGTCGTGCAGGCGTATGACCTCTGGATAGCTGGAAAAGTAGTCGATGATGATGATGCAGTCGACTTGGCAAACGAACCCCTGTTGACTGGCATTGACAAGTTCCACGACTATGTGTATGGCCTTCCCCAGTTCACTGTCGAGACTGACCATCGCCCGCTGGTTGGCATCATTCAAAAGGACCTCAATCATATGACCCCTCGCCTCCAGCGCATTCTGCTCAAACTCCGGAGGTGCGACTTTCAACTTGTCTACACCCCGGGTAAGGACCTGATCATAGCAGACGCTCTGTCCAGGGCAGTAAACACGCCGTCCCCTGAGGGGTTCGTTTGGCAAGTCGATGCACATGTAGCCTTCACTTCTGGATAGCTGGAAACATAGTCGATTATGATGATGTAGTCCCTGCTGAGCGCATGGAACAGGTCCATGCCCACCTTCGACCAGAGAGACGTGACCAACTCATGGGGCTGAAGGGTCTCACAGGATTGTGCCGGCTGAAACCGCTGACAGGTGGGGCAATTGAGCAGTGTTAGCAATGTCCTCACTTATTCCCGACCAGTACACAACCTCTCGGGCCCTCTGCCGGCACTTCTCAACGCCGAGATGGCCTTCGTGCAGTTGTTCTAAGATAAGCCGGTGCATGCTGTGTGGGATCACAATGCGAACCAGCTTCAGGACGACACCATCAACGACTGCCAAGTCGTCCTGAACGTTGTAAAACTGTGGGCATTGTCCCTTGAGCCACCCGTCCGTCATGTGGCGCATCACACGTTGCAGAAGGGGGTTGGCCGCAGTTTCACGTCGAATGTGGGCCAGGCGTGCATCAGTTGCCGGCATTGGCCTACGTGCAAACAATGCAGGGGTAGATGCCATGTATAATCCAGGGACTATTTTCATCTGCTATTGGATGACTTTGTGCTACAGGTGACCGAGGATGTGCTTTATGAGGATAGCCGAGGTTTATGGAAGCTATGAATGTTGCATACGGCATCCAATCCAGAGATTGGACCATTGGGCGGAATGGAATGGTGCACAAGTTCATTCAAAGAGCTGTGGTTGCACAGTTGTGGTCTCAACCTGTGTAATATGCCTTATCTGTATGATGGCACATACAATTGTATCAGTCACATGTTCAGTTTAAAGTCCTAAGTCCCGGTGGCATTCTCAGTATTGTGGTCATTGTTTCAGTATGCACACAATAGGAGCTTTGGTGCCTTATTTACAGGCACTGGTATTTATGCGAGGGGGCTGTGTAGGACGTCTTACCATGTGTGTTCGTCTTACCACGTGTGTTTGCAGTAGGTTGTGGCCCATGGTTATGATGGTGAGGGAAGCAATTGTTCTAATGTGACTGAGTCAAACACGTTGATGTTGTTTTTCTCCCTTGCCGCGAATGGGCATTCTCCCGAGTAAGTGTGGCTTCCATGGAAAGAGTTGATGAATTGGAAATTACTCACCAGCGACAGGCTAATGGCAAGTGTGATTTTGGAGGGCCCTATGTGAAGTTGTTTTGCACAAGAAAGCGACCGGCGATGACCCACTCCGGAACAGTCACAGCCCTGGCTCCATGGGCATATCTCCCAGCTGCTCTGCCTTCTCACCATCTTCCTCATTATCCTCCTCCTCCTCAGAGGTTGGAGCTCTCGCCAGAGCATCTTCCCCTTCATTGTGCAATGTTACACAGCATGCAACACACTGTTATTATTCTGGATTATCTTTGCTGGGCCTACATTAGAGCTCCACCTGAGTGACCGAGACACATGAAATGCATTTTTAGAATGCCCATGGTCTACTCGATGGTACTCCTTGTGGCAACATGGCTGCTGTTGTAGTTGTTCCTCTGTCTCACTTTGACGGTGCCTAATGGGGTCATTAGTCAGATTCTTAATGGATAGCCCTTGTCCCCTGAGAAGGTTACCATGGAACTGTGATGGTGGCTGAAATGGCTGAGGAAGTTGGAAATCATGCCAAAAGCCATAATTCTCTGCGTCTGATGCTAAATTCACAGCTAAATTATTGTGATTCCTCACACAAGCAAACAGGGCATTAGTTCCAGTCTTAATGCGGCTTTTTGCTGCTGAATGGGTTATACAAGCCAGGTCTCCTGCTGCGCCCTGGAAAGAGCTTGAGTCACAAAAATAGAGAATCACAGTTACCTTTGCAGCCATTAGCAGGGCTTGTTGGTTGATATAGTGTGGTTCCAGTTGTTCCTGGATCACCCAGAATATATAAATGATTTCATGACTTAATCTCAGTCAACACTGGCACAGTTGTGCCCAAGGTCGATACTCTTTACATTAGATAAAACTTGGTTGTCTTCCTTCTCATCCTTCCTGGTGTTCATGGTGTTTTCTCTACCTCTTAACCTTGTGCCCTCCCTCTGCCTGCTCATGTGGATGTGCTTCTATGGTACTGATTTGCTATGCCATCTTGAATCTTCCTTGGCACAATGCACAGCATGCCCTTTTCAAACAGAATTTTCTTCCTGGGTGCAAGAGTGAGTCAGGGCAAATAAGTTGCCCTGCCGAGCAGGGCAGCCCCACTCTGCTGCTGCCTTGGGTTCATAGAATCCCTACAGTGCAGAAGGAGGCCAATCGGCCCATCGGGTCTGCACTGACCCTTGGAAAGAGCACCCTACTTAAACCCATGCCTCCACCCCATCCCCGTAACCCAGCAACCCCACCTAACTGTTTGGACATTAAGTGGCAATTTAGCACAGCAAATCCACCAAACCTGCACATCTTTGGACTGGGAGGAAACCAGAGCACCTGGAGGAAAACCACGCAGATATGGGTAGAAAGTGCAAACTCCACACAAACAGTCACCCGAGGCTGGAATTCAACCCGCGTCACTGGCACTGTGAGGCAGCAGTGCTAACCACTGTGCAACCATCTTCTGCTCGATTCAGCCTTTGTTACATCCTTCATTATGAGTCTTCATGCTTCACACAGGGATTTGTCAATCGAAAAAAATGCGAGCAGATAAAAGCTATCATTTCTTCTCACAGAAGAATTAATGAACGCACTGAGTGACAACAATAAAAACTTGCCACAACACTGGGATGAAGCTGGAGTTCCTGTCAGACAAACTTATTATCATTTCAAAAACATGCTAATGATGTTATCTTCAAATAAACCCAGTAGCTTTGAATAAAGTATAAACCATCAATCCCTTCTTGTTGTGTTCATCAAAGCAACATATGCGTTCTTAATAGCTTGCGATTAATTCTAGTTTCTATCATTGGAAACCTTTGCAAAGAGGAACATAATATTCCAATTTGTAACAAATTTAAGCTGGTAACATATTTAAAAGGAACATAGGCTGCCCACAATATTTCTATTGAAGAATACAGCACACTGAAGAGGAACGTCATTTCACTTAAACAAGGTCTTTCAGGGTTTTTGAGATGTCTGCTTTGCCGATGTTGTGACTCAGCTTCCGAGGATTGACAGCTGGGAGCTGGCTCCAAGTATTTAATGCAACTAAATCTGCCTCCAATGTCCTGAAGGCAGCTTGGATGCTCTAATTTTTGCTGGAACTGTGAGTCTTGTAGTAATAAAGAACCTGGGTTAATCTGTGCGCGTCTCAGGAGCTGCCATAGAACAAATGAAATTTGAATTCAAAATCAACGCGAATCGAGCCAATAGCTGCATTGATCTGCAAATTGTGCGATCAAGCTGTCCTGGTTCGGTCCCCAAATGATCAATTTAGTGTCCAATGCTGGAAAAGGCCTCATGTAAAGGTGAGCACAAGTATCGCTGTCTGTTCAGTAAGCTTACACACACTGGTGTAATTGAAAAACATTTTTTTTTACATGTAGGTTGCTCTGGCAATAGCTGTGTTTTTTTTGTTTTGGTTGCGATTACAGTAAAAGCAAGAATATAATTAATGTTGAGATTGGTTCAGCGATATGACACTGGCAAGTTATGTTCATGTCATATTTTGTTATTTTTTGAAGTAGGAAGGGAGTGTGGCTTCTTATTGAGTCCTCCCTGCTAACCCCCCTGCAGTTGAGCATGTGTAAATATCTCAATATGGCAATAGGATTCCATGCACTTCCGCTATCCCACTGACAAATGACAGAATGAAGAAAAGTCTAAGGGGAAGGATGGTAAGAATTTTCACAATAAAATCGTAAGTCTTTGCTCCGACTGTGTCAATCCGCATTTTTAAAACAAATATCAAAGACTGCAAAGAAGTCACTTAGCCATTGCAATACGCATTTCTCCCTCTGTCTGTCTGCTATTTTATTATACACAGGGAAACCTCATTGGCTGCCTGATTTATTTTCTAATTAAGTGGATGGAAATGCTTCTGTAAAATTTTAATATGTGTGCATGTAAAATAAAATGTACTCATTTGTTTGCCAAGGTTGAATCGTGCCCTTTTATAATAACATTATGACACCACATGACAGCAGTTCCTCGGTAATGAATTGCATGCTGGGCCTGTAAGTTCTTTGAAAATCAAGTGTCCTTTGCAGCATATATTAAACATGTTTCCAACTGCAATTAGATTGTTTTATTAGTGATTTGCTTTGACGGATATTCTGCGGCGTTTGCCTATTTCATTTGGTGAATGCCAACTTCAATTTCACCTGCAGCATTGCGAAATGGAGGAATTCAGTTTTCTGGTGGCTTCGGTCTAAGATTTGAAGGTCATGCAGTGAGACGACGAAAGTTAATAAAATTGCAGCCACTGAATTAAATAGAGTTCTGCAGTGATTTGTGGCTGATTAGGTAATGAACAGGTGTCAGTGCTCAATCAGTTTGTGGCTGGATGTGAAATGCGGTGTCAGACAGAGCCACGCAGAGTGCGGGCCAGTCCCATTCTCCCTTATGGGTTCACTAGCTGGCATCGCATAAGCTGATACGCTGCCCTCTGGAGGTGGGAATATTGAGTGCATCATCTAGCTCAGTGACAAGTACTTCCTGCTGAGAACTCAAGATTGATGAGTGCCAATCTTAAGTGTCTGTTTTCCCACAAAGTGTTCATTGGCCAGTGGGTTGGAGCTGAGTCCGAGGTGAGGCAACATGCGTATAAGGGAATTAATTCCAGGCTTCCATTTTATAATTTGGCTTCCAATACAAACATTGTATCATTAATAATTACAATGCTAAAGTCTGGGGCAGAGTTATTCCTCACGCTCCCCAGGCGAGTTCCAAGGTGGTGGAGGAGGCCTGCTGTTGGCCTGCGGCGGGATCTTCTGGCCCAGCCAAAGTCCACTGAGTTTTCCATTGTTTACATCCCCTGCTATTATGGAACACGCCCGGGGAGGGAGGGGGAGGGGGGGTTCCCGGTCGGCAGGGGCTGAAAAATTCCAGTCTGAACAGTCTCATCCACCCAGGGACTGGAAATTCCTGCCTGAAGTCAACAGACCTTTTAATGGTCCATAAAATTATCCTTCCGCTCAGCAACTATTCCTACAGCGAGTGGGATCAGAGAATTCAACCCCTTGTTTTGTCTAACCTATCCTTGGAACATTCAAAGCACGAAGGCATCAACTAATTCTAGTCTCGTAATTTGGGGCTGGATTCTCTGTTTGCGATATTATGTTCTCCCGTTGGAAATTATTATTATTGAAAGGAAATGAATCGTCTCTGATTTGCACTCGCGCTGGTAACAAGAATCCAGGGCCTATTCATTGTCCCTTGCAATGCAAATTTATGCATGGCAGGGACTGCGAGGGATTTCCTTATGAATCCTGCTATCGGGCAGCCATTTTGAGGGGGCGGTCCAATAGCAAGGTCCAGCAGCTGCATCCTTCAACACAATTCAACCCCAACACAGGATTTGCTGGTTTCCCTCCCTCCCCCCCCCCCCCCCCCCCCCCCAAGAATGAAGGTGACTCAAACCCTCCCATCGACTCCCCCCATCAACAACTCCCCATAAGAGAACCAACCAGAAACTGCCCCCATAAGAGAACACCCCACACACGAGAGACCACCCCCATTACAGAGACCCCACCAGAGACCCCCCATTACACAGAGCCCTGCCTGGAAGCCAGAGAACAGTCCAGACAGTGACAGTGATAAAATCATTGTCTTAAAACTCATCTGTTCTCCTGCTGTGGATCTAAGGACAATGTTTATAAATATCTAGCTATGATTGACAGCCCTTGGGCTACATCAAAAGCGGTTTTGTGCTTTCACTTCCTATTTTTCCATTGCAGAAAGCAGTTAACTGCTTTTGATGTGGTCCAAGAGCTGTCTCTTGGTGGGAGTGACAATTGACAATTGATGGAAGGTATTTCAGGGATCAATATACTGGAGAATCCCGCTCACGGATCCCTCGAGGCTGGGGTTCTCTGTTGCGAGTCCGCCTCGCTACCGCTGCCAGCAAGAACGGAGAATTTGCCGCTCAGCCAAGTTTCCCTTCACTGTAGCGGGACTGGAGAATCCCACCCCTACTCTCTGAGAATATAACATGAATCACTTACAATGAGGGCACTGCCTTATTCAGAAGGATCACCTTTAATGGAATTGTACCTCTCCGTTGTCTCGCTACTTTGTTCAGTTTCCTATTTGAAAAGAAAATGTGCACCACCTCCTGACGACATGCAGTTTGACTCAATAGAAGGAGCTGAAGCTTCCCTTCTATTTATATGCGGACTGAGGAAGCAAAGCTTTTAATACCAAGGGACCTTATTTCCTACTCCCTGGGCTTCTATTTGTTTGTTCTCCTGTTCAACTGGAAGAATGTGATTTATGTCAGTTTGACTTGCAGGAGTTTGATTTTTTTTCTTCACCCGTCGGACTGCCTCCATATCAAAATGTCAGTCTCTGCCAAAAGAAAATGGATCAGTGACTCGGCATGCTGTCTGACCATTCTTTCATTAGTCTGTCTATTCACTGGTCCAGTCAGGTTCTCTCAGTTGTATCTACTTGCAGACTGACTATTTTGATGGCAACATGGTGAGCGCATGTATTTATTTTCTTCAATTTGTGTGACATATTTTAACGGTACCAATTATACCAATATGTTTCTCAGAGTGGAGTTGGAGAATCAGGAGGTAAGGGAAAGAAAAGAAAGGTTCTGTTGAGGGATCGGAGCTCTGAAGGGGTATAAGTTTTTTTAACTTGTTCTTTACAGAAAATCTAAGTTATGAAATAAAAGAAGAAAATGGTTGTATTTGTACATCCTCATTCATAAGTCTCAAAGTATTCCAGTCAATAATTATGTCTGATGTTTTCATTATGCAAGCAATCTAAACAGTGAGCAGTTCCACATGCAGCAGTGGGATAATTGACCAGTTAACCTGTGTTGGTAATGGGGTCGCAGAGTTAATTGAATATTGCTCATCTGCAATGTTTAGACTACAAACTGTAATTCTACATGGGCAATGCAAACAACTCTGATTGTCCGGGCTTCGTAACTACAAATTACTGAATGGAATGTATGGACCTCGCCCACAATAGCTTCCAAGTAAAATACACATTAGTAGTGTAAAAAAATAAGAAAAAATAGATTTGTTCACCCTTTTAAACAAAAATCATGTCAATTTGAGGACTAAAGAATAGAAATTGAAACAAAGCATCAGCTAGGTAACTCTGCAGTGATCCCTGGGCCTAAAGCACTGTCCCTTTTCAGATTAGATGGTGTTAGGTCCCTTTCCTGACCTGCCACCTTCAGTTCTTCAAATGGTATCAACGTTTATCGGTTGAGGAGGAATACAAAATCAGACTGAGTTCCAACTCGCGATCACTGTCCGTTGACTTCTGCTGGGATATTCTGTAGATTTTCAGGAGATGACTGGATTGCGTCAGGTGTGCTGCCCAGTATAAGTCAAGCGACATATTGACGCTCTGTGAGTCACACACTGAGCAAGATATGCGACAGTGGAAAGATCGCTCCTTGCAAAAGTTACTTCGTTCGGGCGAAGGCAAGAAAAGTGACAAAGGTAATTAGATGGCGAAAAGTGAAGCAAACAGAGAGCAACAATTAAAACTGTAGAAAAACACCATTAATTACAGCAATCAATCAGAGAGCGGAGGACAAGATGAACGGGAGAGTGAAGTGAGGAGCAAGTGGCTGATGGATTTGACACAAAACCCTCTCTGACTCCAATCTAAACAAACAATTGATCATCAACTCTCCACATGAAGAGTGATGAGCATCTTCAGCAATTAAGATAACCTTTCCACTGACGTGCGAGAGAACAAAACTCAATGTCATTCCCCCACGCCGCTCGTTTCTTCTTAAATCACCATTTCTACACACAATGCTATTGAAATGAATAACAAATAAAAATACTGAAAAGGTTTTACTTCACAAAGTTGTTCTCTCGTGTTTCCTTTCATGAGAAGGAAAACAGACAATTTTGCGGGAGTATTTCATTTCCATTTCTCTTCAAATCTAAATTTAAAGTCTTCATAGCTATTAAATTGGGACAAAACGAAAGCAGAAGCAAAGAACAAATAAATACAAAATCAAAAATTACCAGATTGCATAGCGCAAGGGCAATGTGTCCACTTTAACAGTATGTTTCTTTGAGTTTAATTGTTCTGGGGTTCTTGTACAATATGTCATTGTGAAATAACCTTTGATTTAAAAAAAAAATTTTTAGAGTACCCAATTCATTTTTTCCAATTAAGGGGCAATTTAGCGTGGCCAATCCACCTAGCCTGCACATCTTTTGAGTTGTGGGGGCGAAACCCACGCAAACATGGGGTGAATGTGCAAACTCCACACGGACAGTGACCCAGAGACGGTATCGAACCTGGGGCCTCGGCGCCGTGAATGAAGTAACCTTTGATAGCCACTGAATTGTGCTTTGA
Organism: Scyliorhinus torazame; assembly: GCF_047496885.1. Lineage (NCBI taxonomy): Eukaryota > Metazoa > Chordata > Chondrichthyes > Carcharhiniformes > Scyliorhinidae > Scyliorhinus > Scyliorhinus torazame. The sequence goes on from NC_092728.1 coordinate 58,495,470, forward strand.
TGGGGGAAAATCTCATTGAACTAATAGACAGCCAACAGTAGGGTGGAGGTCAGAGGACCTGATATCATAAAGAGGAAAAGTTAACTTCATTTTAAAGTGTGCCTCAGAGTGTAGGGCAGCACGGTGGCGCAGTGGGTTAGCACTGCGGCCTCATGGCGCTGAGGTCCCAGGTTCGATCCCGGCTCTGGGTCACTGTTCCATGTGGAGTTTGCACATTCTCCCCGTGTTTGCGTGGGTTTCTCCCCCACAACCCAAAAATGTGCAGTGTAGGTGGATTGCCCCTAGGCTAAATTGCCCCTTAATTGGAAAAAATGAATTGGGTACTCGAAAGTAAAATGTGTACCTCAGAATGAAAGATCAGTCAAGTCCTGTTACATGAATAGCTTTGCAGCTGTGTAATTGTATGTCTGAGTGTCTCTCGGTGGGCTCACTTGTGTAATTAATTTACCTGCTGTTGCTCACTGCTGTTGTATTTCAGTCTCTCCATACGTTTTCAGCTGCCTTGACTTCGCTGTGAGCTATCTGTGCGGTTAGCTTTGCAACCTGCATTTACTCACTTGTTCATTTTGAGACCCTGCTTTGCACAATTTGCATTTTCTGCATGGAACACCGCCACAGCTTTAACTACTCAGTTGCATGTGTGACATTGAGAATACATCCCTTTGTTTGCCATTTGTTAAAGTCAAAAAATATTTGGATTTTGAGACATTTCCGAATAGGGACTGGTGATTGTACCGTTTGATACCAAGTTAAACTCTGCTTGTATATTGAGGTCAGTGTCAACGCTAGGCTTTTCTGTGACCATATCTGTCCCCATTCTCATTCCGGCGCATCTGGAAGTCCCATTTGAGTAAGTGCCAGACCGCTGTCAGTTATTGTGCAGTTGTATCAGACTCAGAATTATTACATTCAGGAGAAGAGTAGAGGCTAGAAATCCAAGGGTGAACTGCCCTGTCCATTATAAAAAAATAATTGAATCTTCCCAATGTGATAGGATATTGAATTTGGTATTGGTAATAAAGATTCAAATTCCTAGGGGTGCAAATCTCCAGAAATCTGTCCTGGTCCACCCACGTCGACACTACCACCAAGAAAGCACAACAGCGCCTATACTTCCTCAGGAAACTAAGAAAATTCAGCATGTCCCCATTGACTCTTACCAACTTTTACAGATGCACCATAGAAAGCATCCTATTGGGCTGCATCACAGCCTGGTATGGCAACTGCTTGGCCCAGGACCGCAAGAAACTTCAGAAAGTCGTGAACACCGCCCAGTCAATCACACAAACCTGCCTCCCATCCATTGACTCCATCTACACCTCCCGCTGCCTGGGGAAAGCGGGCAGTATAATCAAAGATCACTCCCACCCGGCTTACTCACTCTTCCAACTTCTTCCATCGGGCAAGAGATACAGAAGTCTGAGAACACGCACGAACAGACTCAAAAACAGTTTCTTCCCCACTGTCACCAGACTCCTAAATGACCCTCTTATGGACTGACCTCATTAACACTACACCCTGTATGCTTCATCCGATGCCAGTGCTTATGTAGTTACATTGTGTATGTTGTGTTGCCCTATTATGTATTTTCTTTTATTCCCTTTTCTTCTCATGTACTTAATGATCTGTTGAGCTGCTCGCAGAAAAATACTTTTCACTGTACCTCGGTATACGTGACAATAAACAAATCCAATCCAATCCAATCCAAACACCAAGCCTATTGGACAGTCAGAGTCAATGGCAAGAACAAAAACATCTTTGTACGGCATTCAGTCTGAACATTCAGTACTCTTGCAGAGGTAGATTTCCAAGACAAGCGGGATCCAATAGTGGCAGTGTAGGAAATTGTGGAAGATGGAATAGCTGTGAGTGAGTTAATAGCAAGAGGTGTGGGCGGCACGTCAATTAAAATCAAATTAAATTCTGAACTGAAATCCTTACATAAAATGTAACTTGGAAGCAGTTGATTTTTCCCTGTCGTAGTACAATTGGATAAGCAGAAATTGTTCAAATGAAAGCACCCAACTCTGAATAACAAAATGGGTGCTCTGTTCAATTTACAGATGTCCAGTTTATTTGCAAAGAATAGGGAGTTATGTAACCACTTAAACTACAACAGGTGAACTTTTTGTTCTGAATTTACAAGCTAGCTACATACATTGGAACAGCTCTCCGCATTTCCTTTATACTACGTGGCCGCCTGATTAATAAGGATTTGGCATTACTCATCATGGCCATGATTCAGATGGATGAACTGAAGGGAAGTTAATGGTGGCCCCTAATGGCCTGAAAGATTAAATCAAATTATTGCAATTAGCATCAGTTTCCTTGGAGGTGATCACAACCGATTTAAAAGAAATGCAAATATGCCAACTCCATTAGCACGTAGATCATGAACAGAGTTTTATGATTAACCACTATGGGTCCTGTTAAAATCTTTCCAGTGGCGTTCTCACTGCCTACCCGTCCAGCCTCCAACTGCCGCAATTTCACAAGGTAGAAGAGGCCCAGGGTGGTCTGCCCACCTTTGCCCCAATTGATGCACTGAAGCAACACTTGACCCCATCCGTACAAACCATGGCAGATACAGATGCCCGAAGGACAAATGGAAAATAAAAAAATGTGAATATGGTCACCCAGAACAGACAATGGAACACATAACGACTCACTGCCTAACTAATAAATACAAACAAGGTATTAAAGTGACACATATCACATAATATCCTAACTTGACCACCTTGATGTAAAATTAAAGTTGTTGTTCCACACCCAGCCATACGGAAGTGGAAAATTAATGACTACTTAAGGATTGCTTCAAGTTTGAGAATGATGGCAGGATGTCAGGAATGGCAGAGGAAGCCTTGAAAATCACTTATTGTCACAAGTAGGCTTCAATGAAGTTACTGTGAAAAGCCCCTGGTCGCCACATTCCGGCACCTGTTTGGGGAGGCTGGTGCGGGAATTGAACCGTGCTACTGGCCTGCCTTGGTCTGCTTTAAAAGCCAGCGATTTAGCCCAGTGTGCTAAACCAGCCCTTGTAGGTTAGTCTGTTTGGCCCTCGGGTACAAAGGGCAGGAGTTCCCCCAACGTCCCTCATGGGCCCCATGTTCCCAACCGGGACCCGACCAAAACCAGACCCCCCCCCCATTGTATATTTAAATATCTCAGACGACACTAGCTATTCAGATAACATTAGCTTATGTGTGTGCAACAGGTTTTATTTCCTGTGTTTTTAAATGTCTGCTGTAGCTTCCGCCTCTTGGTAAAGATTAAAAACAAAACTTTTCTCTGTTCTGAGTTGACACTCAGACTTAACCGATCAAACAGAGTGGGCATCAATAATAAAGAGAGTCACATAATCAAACAGAACAGTTTAACACTGCAATCCCACACCGAGTAGTCCATCCCTCCACCACACTCCCCGCCTTACTCCTACCCCATATCTCTTTCCCACTGGTACTCCCCTCCCCTCACTGACAGGCGCCCCCTGCACTTATCCGCTCTTTAGTTCCCAGCAGCTAGGGCGCTAGAAGTATTTGGGTGAGAAAGTATCCCCACTGAGCGCAGCTGCCCCACAGCCATTTAAAGCTCTGTGGAGCATTGATTGAAGAGAGGCTGGACTTCTGCCCCTCACTCAGGTGGCAGCCCCAGAACTGCTGGCCAACTTGCTTGGCTGCCAGCTCTCTAATCCCAGCAGAGTCACCAAGGAGCTGTGGCCACTGCTGGCAGCATTATATGCAGACTCAGAGGTCTAGGTTCCAGGAACTCAGGGCGAGCTAAGTATGGGCAAGTTCCCTGGCAGGGGTTGTTGGGAATGGATGTCAGAGCGGAAAGTTCCCGGAGAGAGGCAGGACTGACGAGGGTCCCGAATGGTACTAGCACTCAAGTACAGTAAAATCAACCTTTGCCGGCGCATTTGCAAATGTAACCACCTATCACGCAATCTGTGCTCTCATCAGCACGGTAGCCTTGCGGATAGCACAATTGCTTCACAGCTCCAGGGTCCCAGGTTCGATTCTGGCTTGGGTCACTGTCTGTGCGGAGTCTGCACATCCTCCCCGTGTGTGCGTGGGTTTCCTCCGGGTGCTCCAGTTTCCTCCCACAGTCCAAAGATGTGCGGGTTAGGTGGATTGGCCATGATAAATTGCCCTTAGTGTCCAAAATTGCCCTTAGTGTTGGGTGGGGTTACTGGGTTATGGGGATAGGGTGGCGGTGTTGACCTTGGGTAGGGTGCTCTTTCCAAGAGCCGGTGCAGACTCGATGGGTCGAATGGCCTCCTTCTGCACTGTAAATTCTATGATAATCATCTTACCTCTGGAACTGTGAAATCCTCGGGCAGGGTTTCCCGAACTGTGGGTTGTGACGATGGAGTTTTGGGGTCATAAATTCCGAGTTGAGTATTAACAGTAGCGAGGCCCTTTGAATTCCTTGTCTATTTCCCATTGGTGGGCGTGGTTAATGGACAGATCATCGAGGCTTGAATGTCGCTGCTAAAAAGCCTGTGACAAAGTAGATCTTTGTTTTAAATAAAAACATGTGGTTTAAACCCATTAAGACCCAGAAAGCCAGGGAAGGACACATAGGTTTTAGTCAAGGTCTGCCCACACCAACAATCTATATTTGAATGGTACAGTCCCATTGAGACAACCAATCTGCTGGTCCCTGTCCGGGCTGGCCTTTCTACAGAATTTTAGCGAGTTCCAGCTGGGCAGGCCCCCGCACATTTAGCGAGGGAGGAGCTCAAACTCGGTGGGTTCTGATGTGTTGGGTGTTCGGGATCACATACAGGTCACCAACACTTGAAATAGTGCAACACTATTTTATTGAATCATCAACTGCTTAAACATACTCAGAAAGTGGTGAATACGATACCAGCTTTAACTAAAGACCTTTGCCTTGCCCTAATCAGTCGATGCACTCAGCAGATGGTGAATGTCTGTGTTACAGGCTGTGAGCTCTGTCCTCCTAGCTAGCTGCAACTCGAATGAGCGGGAACTCTGATGCCCTCTGTCTTTATAGTGGTGATTGGCTGCGGTATTGTGTGTGTTGATTGGTCCCACTGTGTGTCCATCAGTGTGTGTTTGCACCATGATATACTGGTGTATATTATGACATACCCCTTATATAAAAAAATGTACCTGCGTGGCAATAAATAGTGTGTGGTGAATGTTCCTGACTATGTGTGTGCGAAATATTTACAGGACTATGTACATAAAACTAAGCTATTTACTATTCTGCCTGGTGCAGAAAAACAGTGTGTCACAAGAATAACGAGATGAACATTATATACAAACCACTTGAACGATTAAACGGAAGAACAGAACAAATCAGAAAGTCCATAAGTCCACAAAGTTCACAAATTAAGTCTCTGAGGTGGGCGACGAATTCTGGTTGACCGCCTCAAGGGTGGGTCGGGAGCCCCCGGATGAGGAGCGGGCTGGACTGCGTCAGAGTGAGGAGGATGCAGAGTAACTGGAATCTCCGCTTCGTCCAGGTAAGGGTCAACAGTAGGGCATGGCAATGGTGGAGGATCACGTAGCGAGCGCGGAACGAGATGAAGGGCACGTCGATTGCGGCGCAGAATGGAGCCATCTGGTAGTCGAACCAGGAACGAGCGGGGAGCCATCTGCCGAAGAACCACAGCGGTTGCAGACCAGCCACCATCCGGACGATGGATGCGACGTCATCTGGAGCCAGAGCAGGGAGATCAGCTGCACGGGAGTCATGAGCCGCCTTGTGCTGTGCACGAGACAGCTGCGTTCGTTGAAGGACCGGAATGTGGTCGAGGTCTGGGACATGAATGGACGGCACCGTCGTCCTCAGGGTGCGAACCATGAGTAGCGGGGCTGGGAACAGGCCAGTGGACAGTGGGGCCGAGCGATAGGCCAGCAGGGCGAGGTAGAAATCGGACCCAGCATCGGCAGCCTTGCAGACGAGCCGTTTGACTATAGATTTTTTATAGAATTTACAGTGCAGAAGGAGGCCACTCGGCCCATCGAGTCTGCACCGGCTCTTGGAAAGAGCACCCTACCCAAGGTCAACACCTCCACCCTATCCCCATAACCCAGTAACCCCACCCAACACTAAGGGCAATTTTGGACACGAAGGGCAAATTATCATGGCCAATCCACCTAACCTGCACATCTTTGGACATTGGGAGGAAACCGGAGCACCCGGAGGAAACCCACGCACACACGGGGAGAATGTGCAGACTCCGCACAGACAGTGACCCAAGCCGGAATCAAACCTGGGACCCTGGAGCTGTGAAGCAATTGTGCTATCCACTATGCTACCGCGCTGCCCTAGTGGACGATGTGGACGCCCTTCTCCGCTTTGCCGTTGGATTGGGAGTACAGGGGACTGGATGTCACATGCACTAAGTTGTACCTCCTGGCAAAGTTGGACAATTCTTGGCTTGCGAAGCAGGGGCCATTGTCCGACATCACAGTGAGTGGGATGCCGTGTCGAGCAAAGGTGTCCTTACAGGCACGGGTGACTGCAGACGATGTGATATAGAGTAAACGTACCACCTCCGGGTAGTTTAAAAAGTAGTCTACAATCAGGACATAGTCCCTGCCCACCTTGGACCAAGGGGACGTGACAAACTCATGGGGCTGTAAGGTCTCACATGGTTGGGCCGGCTGGAAGCGCTGACAAGTAGGGCAGTTGAGCACTGTGTTGGCGATGTCGTCATTGATGCCGGGCCAGTACACTGCCTCTCGGGCCCGTCGGCGGCACTTTTCCACGCCAAGATGGCCCTCGTGTAGCTGTTCCAAGACGAGCTGGCGCATGCTATCCGGGATGACATTGTGGTCCAGTTTCAGGAGAACACCATCTACTACCGCCAGATCATCTCTGACGTTGTAGAACTGCGGGCATTGGCCATTGAGCCACCCGGCTGTTAGGTGGTGCATGACACGTTGTAGCAAAGGGTCAGCCACTGTCTCGCGGCGAATTTGGACGAGGCGTTCATCCGTGGCAGGTAGATTGGAGGCCACGAAGGCCATATGGGCGTCAGCCTGGCAGACGAATCCCGTTGGGTCACACGGAGTGTTGACAGCCTTGGAGAGAGCGCCGGCAATGATGAGGTCTTTGCCTGGGGTGTATACCAGCTGCAAGTCGTATCACCGGAGCTTGAGCAGAATACGCTGGAGGCGAGGCGTCATGTCGTTCAAGTCATTCTGCATTATATTGACCAGCGGGCAATGGCCGGTCTCGACGGTGAATTGAGGAAGGCCGTACACATAATCGTGAAACTTGATGACACCGGTCAGAAGGCCCAGGCACTCGTTTTCTATCTGCGCATAGCGCTGTTCCGTGGGGGTCATGACGTGTGACGCATATGCAACGGTGGCCCATGATGAGGCCTCATCGCGTTGCAGGAGCACTGCCCCAATGCCGGATTGGCTGGCATCGGTCGAAATTTTTGTCTCTTTCGCTGGATCAAAGAAAGCTAAGACCGGGGCCGTGGTGAGTTTGGTTTTAAGTTCTCTCCATTCGCGCTCGTGGGCAGGAAGCCACTGGACGTCTGTCGTCTTCCTGACCAGGTTCCTGAGAGCCGTGGTATGAGAGGCGAGGTTAGGGATGAATTTCCCTAAAAAGTTGATCATGCCCAGAAATCGGAGGACCGCCTTCTTGTCCTCTGGCGTTTTCATGGCTGTGAATGCAGCCACCTAGTCCGCATCCGGCCGCACACCCAACTGGGAGATGTGGTGCCCTAGGAACTTAAGTTCCGTCTGACCAAAAGAGCATTTGGCTCTGTTGAGGCGTAGGCCCTGCTCACGTATGCGTTTGATCACGCACTGGAGGCAACTGACATGCTCCTGCGGGGTGGTGGACCAAATGATTATATCGTCGACATAGACGCGAACACCTTCAATGCCTTCCATCATTTGTTCCATGATACTGTGGAACACTTCTGAAGCCGATATGATCCCAAACGGCATCCTGTTGTAACAATGTCTGCCAAAGGGGGTGTTAAAGGTACACAGTTTCCTGCTGGATTTGTCGAGCTGGATTTGCCAGGATCCTTTCGAGGCGTCGAGTTTGGTGAAGAGCTTGGCGCGACCACCTCGCATGTGATCTCTTCGCGCTTGGGAATTGGATAATGCTCCCTCATGATATTGCGATTCAGATCCTTGGGATCAATGCATATTCTCAGCTCGCCGGAAGGCTTTTTTACACATACCATGGAACTGACCCAGTCGGTTGGTTCCGTAACTCTGGAGATCACTCCTTGGTCCTGGCGGTACTGCAGCTGCTGCTTGAGGTTGTCCTTAAGGGGTGCTGGGACACTGTGAGGTGCATACACCACAGGCGTGGCATTCTGTTTGAGTAGGATCTTGTAAGTATATGGGAGCGTGCCCATGCCTTCGAAGGCGTTGCGGTGCTGGTCGATGATGGCATCGAGTTGCGTCCTGAAGTCAGCGTCCTGGAAGGCAGACGTGTCATCAGGAGAGAGAGAGAGTGAACTCTCTGAACGAGGTTCAACAGCTTGAATGCCTGTGCGCCAAGCAGGGAGTTCTTCGAGGAGCCCACGATCTCGAAAGGAAGGATGGCTTTTTGTGATTTGTGCGTCACTTTAAGTTGGCACGAGTCGCTAGCATGAATGTTGTTGCCATTATAATCCAATAGCTGGCAGGCTGATGGAAGGATGGCTGGTTTGACACAAAGGCTTTGGAAATCAGATCACACCATGAGATTGGCGGAGGCACCAGTGTCCAGGCGGAATCGTATTTGGGACTGGTTGACCGTCAGGGTGGCACACCACTCATTGTCTGGATCGATGCTATATACCGACAGCGGCTGGTGTCTTTGCTTCGGGGACAGCCTGTTTTTCGTTACGACACCGACTCGAAAAGGTGCCTTCGGGTCCTCGGTGTCACTGCTGTGTGGGAGGTCCGCATCTTACTCGGTGACCGTGGGTTGAATTGCCCGAACATTCCTGCTAGCCTGGCTGAAGCGATATGAATTATCAGGCTGAGCTGCTCGACAGAAGACAGCATAGTGGCCAAGTCTGCCACATCGCAGGCATTGTCGAGATTTTGCGGGGCGGAGCTACAGTTGCCGCACGTCGTGACATCAGCACGTTCGTTGCGCCACCGCACATACGCGGTGCGGTCATGCGTGGTGCGCGCCTGCGCATTACGTTCCTCAACGCCGCCGTTCCCTCGTTTGGTGCGTACAAACGCGGGAGTCCGCGAAAAGCACGCGAAATGGCCGCCCAGGCTGAGGCCCTGGAGGTGCTCAATCACTTGGACCCATTCCGCCTCGTGGGGACCTTGCCACCCCGTTTCAGCCGCCTGTATATGGGAATACCGACTCGGGCATTTTCATGTAAGACACAGGTCTCGATGGCGGTCGCTAGGGTGAGTTGCTTTACTTTGAGGAGTTGCTGACGTAGGGGGTCCGAGTGAACACTGAAAATGATCTGGTCGCATATCATGGAGTCGGAGGTGGGCCCGTAGCTGCAAGACTGAGCAGGGATGCGGAGGTGCGTTAGAAAGGATTGGAAATGTTCATCCTTACCCTGCAAACGCTGCTGGAACACATAACGTTCAAAACTTTCATTCACCTCTACGCTGTAGTGAGTGTCAAACTTGAGGAGGATCGTCTTGAACTTTGTTTTATCTTCATCATCCGCAAAGGTGAGAGAGTTGATAATGTGGATGGCATGGTCCCCGGCCGTGGAGAGTAGAAGAGCAATCTTTCTGGTATCCGAGGCACCCTCCCTGTCTGTGGCTTTGAGGAAGAGCTGGAAGCGCTGTTTGAAAATCTTCCAGTTGGCCCCGAGGTTGCCGGCGATGCGGAGCGGTGGCGGCGGGCTGGTGTTGTCCATGTTCCAGGATGACGGAATGCTGGCGGAAGGCAGATCACTTGCAGGTAGGTCTAAGAAGTGCTAATATCCCACCACACCTGGTATCATGATGTGTTGAGTGTTCTGGATCACATACAGATCGCCAACACTTGAAATAGTGCAACACTATTTTATTGAATCATTAACTGTTTAAACATGCTCAGACTGTGGGTTAATGCGATACTAGCTTGAACGAAAGACCTTTGCCTTGTCCTAACCAGTCGATGCACTCAGCACATGGTGAATGTCTGTGTTACAGGCTGTGAGCTCTGTCCTCCTAGCTAGCTGCAACGCGAATGAGCGGGAACTCTGATGCCCCCTGTCTTTATAGTACGTGTGCTCTCACTGGTGATTGGCTGCGGTGTTGATTGGTCCCACTGTGTGTCCAGCAGTGTGTGTCTGCACCATGATATACTGCTGTATATTATGACAGGTTCCATAGGGAGATCAGTCAGTGCATGCCTGTGAGCCTCATGGGGGTTATAACAAAACCATTCCCATAATGTCGAACTTCTTCCCCCCAACTCTGCACCCGTGTCAGGAGCTAAACACCCCACATCCCACATCTGCACAGCTGAAGCTGCTGCCCCCACATCCCAACCCTCTACACCGCTAGCTCTGGGGGGGGGGGGGTCAAATGAAGTATGAGGCATTAAAATGGTTTGGGAAGCACTGCTCAGGCCTATGCTGATTTCAGCTTTCTTGCAATAAACCCCCATCTTCTGGGGTTTGAATGGGGCCGACACATAGAGGGTTAAGCAGTGCATTCACTTTTCCTTCTCACGCCCCGTCATGCACAGATCACTGGTCAGGAACCTGGCATCTGTACATGACTCCTTGAGGCACAATGTGGACAGGATTTGGTGAAGTGCAGGACAGTTTCGCTCCTTCCACACCATTGAGGAGGAAGGAATTGGGTCTGAACACAACCGTGGCCGCTTTACAATACAAAAAACAGGAAATGAATTTTGTATTTTGTTCTCCGCCTGTCGGTCCAGCTCGTGTCCAAGAAGGAACGGTGCGGTCAACATATTTCCTTCGCTATCAAATTGTATATGGGGTGAAGTGAATTTTATTTACACAGTGGAAGGAAAATCCTGACAGTCGCTCTGATCTGAAAGTTTTGAACACAATGCGGAGTCTGGAAGACAGGAAAATGCTGAATTGAAAGATGAGGTACTGTTCCTGTAGCTGATGTTCACCTTCATTGAAACATTATAGGACAGAGCGGTAGTGGGGCTGAGTATTAAAGTGGCAGACAACTGGAAGCTCAGGATCACACTTGTGGTCTTAATGCAGGTGAGGGGTCACCTGACTTGTGTTTGGTTTCCCCAAGGTAGAAAAGACTGCATTGTGAGCAGCGAATACAGTAAATCACTGTTTCACATGTTTCACATGTTTGTGGCCTCAGCTGGTGTTGCATCTCCTGCAATTGCTGAGAAAGGGTCTATATGGGAAAAGGTGAGGATGCTGGGGGGGATGGGCATGATAGAGCAATGGGCCAGGTTGTCACAGAGGAATCATTCCCTTCGGAAAGGGGAGGGGACAGAACAATGTGGTGGAGGCATCATGGTGGGGGTAGCGATAATGGCAGAAGTAACCCATTGAATGTCGAGGCTGGAGAAGAGGGAGCTGAGTCCAAGGGAGCCCCATCATGGTACTTGGGGAAAGGAGAAGGGATGAGAGCAGAAGTACAGGAAATAGAATGGACATGGTCAAGCACCTTGACAACCACATTGGGGAGAGTCCGGGTTTAAGAAAAAGGAAGACAACTCAGAAACACTGGCATGGGTGATGGCATCCTCAGAATTAGTATGACGGTGACTAAGAAACTGGGAAATGGAGTCCTTGCAAAAAGCAAGGTGTGAGTAAATGTGGTACTGCAGGAATCAGTTGACTTATAGTGGATATTGGTCAATTGGGGGTGCCAAAGTTATAGAATAGTTCTAATGGGGGACTTAATTACTCAAATGTTGACTGGAATAGTAGCAATGCAAAGGAAAGAGAGGGGCAAGGGTTCTTAGTGCGTGTTCAGGAGAATATTCCACACTGGTATGTTTCTAATTCAATGAGAAAGGAGGTAATGCTAGACTTGGGAATGAGGTGGACCAAGTCGATCAAGTGTCTTAAGAGAACATTCAGGGGATAGTTTTGTCATAAGCTTTAGGCTGTGTAATAACCTGTAATAACCTGCACAGGACTCATCCAGCTGGGGAGGACTGTTCCCCGTGCTCAATTGGACTGAGTTAACCCAGCACGAGCATAAAAGACAGGCAGCTGTAGAGCCAGCTAAAAAGGAATGAGGACCTCGTGAAAGGTAACTGGGCCCTGTGCATGTATGATGCTGTTGCTGAAATAAAGGACTTTAAAGAAGCTCATTGGACTCCCCTGGTTTTATCACATTGGCGACGATGATGAATTGGAGCTGTCGGTGTGCTGCTTGTTCGGCTGAACTACCTCCCCAGACTTTTTCTTTTAAAAGGGTGGACTATGGTACAGAGTTTTTCTCTGTGGTGGGTCTTTTTTCCGGAGCCGGTAATGTCATGGAAGGCAAGCGCCGGGTCGAGTTTTTTTTTTTGCTGCCGATTTGTGAACTGTGTTCGCTGGGAGTGATCTGGAGTCTGATGTTTCCGGCAGTATTGGATGCGGGATCTTCTGAGCGACTTTTGGTGTTGGTTTCATCCATCTCTGTCTGCTGTTGTTCCCTGATGCTGGCAGAGTGGTCCATCGGGGAGTCTGTTCTCCAGTTGCTGCCGCCATTTTGGAACGTCATTCTGGTCGTGACTGCGGAGTTGTTTTTGGAAGACTGTTCTGTGACTGCTTGGACTGTGGAATTTGCAACAGCGATGTTTTGCCTGCGAGTTGACCGTTATTGTACGACTGCATGTTTTGTGCCAAGAGACTCTGGTGTTGAGTTGACTGGACATTCCATACATGACTTCTGGTCCTGTGGCAGCTTGCAAGGAGCCCTGCTGTTTTTTTATTTGTGCTGTGTGTTTATTTGCCTGTGTAGAGGTACAGTAAGAATGTCTGGGCGACAGCTCCCTGGGCATTTTGGTAGGTGCTTTATTTTTAGGTAGAATTTAGAGTGCCTGATTTTATTTTATTTATTTATTTTTAAATTAAGGGATGTTTGGGAGTTATAGAACGTTGAGATGGACATTGTCCGAAGTTCCTCCCCACCTGTTCCCTCTGTGGCTGGAAGGCATGCCACGCTGATTTGGGCCTTGGGTTGATGGGTCCGATGTCGTGGTGTGCCCGGGTTCGGCTATTGGCAGCTTCACCCGCTGTGTGACTGGTGAGGGTGTCAGGCCACACGTAATGCTTGCTGGAGTACATGCCTGCCCGTCCTGCTTCCCTGTTCGGTGGCGCCTTATCCAAACCAATTTTTGTTGTCTGGCCACTGTGAGGTTTGCACCCGTTTGGTTCTCTCCTATCCTCTCCTCCTCAATGGTCGTCTTTGCGAGCGGTTTTTGGACTTTGGGGGGCGGGAGGGGTGTAATAACCTTTAGTAACCTGCACAGGACTCATCTAGCTGGGGATGACTGTTCCCCATGCTCAATTGGTTGAGTTAACCCAGCACTAGCATAAAAGGCAGGCAGCTGTAGAGCCAGCTAAAAAGGAATGATGACCCGGTTAAAGGTAACCAGGCCCTGTGCATGTATGGTGCATGTATGATGCTGTTGCTGAAATAAAGGACTTTTCAGATGCTTGTTGGACTCCCCTGGCTTTATCACAGGCTGGCTATGGAAAAGGACAAAGAATAATTTAGAGTAAGAATAATCAACAGGGGGAAAGTCAAATAAATTGGAGTCAAATGTTATCAGGGAAAATGGTAACTGAACAATGGGCTGCCTTCAAAAGGAGAGTTCAGGCACAGTCAAAATATAATCTCTTAGAAGGGGAAGGAAGGGAAAACAAATCCAGAACAAAAGATGGAAATGAAGATAAAAAAGAAAAAAATGTCCTCATGACAGATGTCAGGTAGAAAACGTATTGAAAACCAAGCTGAATATAGAAAATTCAGAGGAGAGGTGAAAAAACAAATAAGGGAAGCAAAAAGGTAGTATTAAAAGAGATTGGCAAACAAGATAAAAGGGAATCCCAATCGTTCTATAGACCCAAATAGGAAGAGAAGGGTTAGGGAAAGTTAGGGAGCAAACAGCGGGTTTATGTGTGGAATCCAAGGGCACAGCTGCAATATTGAATGAATGCTTTGTATTTGTCACTATCAGGGAAGAAGACTCTACCCAGGCCCTGGGTTAGCACTGTTGCTTCACAGCTCCAGAGTCCCAGGCTTGAGTCACTGCCTGTGCGGAATCTGCACGTTCTCCCGTGTCTGCTTGGGATTCCTCCGGGTACTCTGGTTTCCTCCCACAGTCCAAAGATGTGCAGGTTAGGTGGATTGGCCATGCTAAATTGCCTTTTGTGTCCAAAAAGATAAGGTGAGGTTGTTGGGTTACGGGGTTGGGGCGGAAGTGTGGGGTTGTCGGGTGATTTTTCCAAGGGCTTGTGCAGACTCGATGGACCAAATGGCCTCCTTCTGCACTGTAAATTCTATGATTCTGTGAATAAAGAAGTGTAGCCACCTGGGTTGGCCACTTCCCGATTTAAAATGGAATCCGCTAAGAATGCAGGGAAATTCAGTCAAACGCTGGAAAAACAAGCAGGTGCAAAGTTTCCTGTATATCAGAACTTGCAGGAACCCAGACAGCACTGAAACTAACAACCATCTACATATTGATGAGCGATCCCCGGGAACAATTGGAAACAGTTGAGGTAAACAAGGCCAAGCCAGACTCCTAGGCACCTGCAGGAGCCAAGACAAAGGAAGGCCAACAGACACTTAGGAACCGCCCAGCGATCAGGGAACAGCTCCAGTATTGGAGAAATCGATCCAAGTGATCAGAACTTAGTCCAATCACTTGGAACCAGGTACAGGGTCCGCCCAAAAGGGCATGAAGCCCCTGGGGACTATAAAATAGAGTCCCCATGTTCAAATAATCCTTCTTGGCAGGGTCTCTTAGCAGCTCGAAACAACCCTTGACAGTGACCTGCCTAGTAGCTGCAAAGGTTATAGAAACAGAGCAAATTAAGTAAAGACACACGAGCAACATTTAAAAGCCAACCAAAAGTTAGCAACGGAAGGGAATTCAGACACTAGAAGTGCTTACAATTAATAAGGTGGAGGTTACATGGATAAATGCATGTTAATTGAGAAAATTGAGCGTAAATTGTTTAAGGGAAAATCATGTTGAGATTTTTGAAGAGCTAACAGAGGGTTGGTGAGAGCAATGCTGTTGATCTGGTGTGCATGGACTTGCAAAAGACATTCAATAGAGTGCTGCACAACAGACTTGTGGTAAAAATTATAGCTCATGGAATAAAAGGTGAAGTAGCAAGATGAATATGAAATTTCTTGAGTGGCGGGAAGCAGAGTAATGGTTAATGGATGTTTTTCAGGCTGGAGGAAGGATGCACGGGCAAATCAGCTGCTACCTATGTACGGGGGGTGGGTGGGGGAAATCCTTTAAGGAAGCTGGGGCTGGGGGGGGGGGGGGTGCGGCGGGATGCTTGACCTCGGTTGGAAGACTTCAGGTCGGGGGATATCCCCCGGGATGGGGGTCACGTGGTTAGTCTGTTCTCTGTTTGCTGTTTCATTTGAGGTTAATTTCCAAGCCCAGTCAGGTTGCAATGGCTAATCTGCTCTCTGATTGCTTCAAATGATTTGTGGTTCCTTGTTGTCATGACCCATTAACTTTTGCAAGTCCCTGGTCTGGAAGCTATTGCCTCATTCAAAGATGCTTTTCAAATATTAACACAGAACTTCACATTCCATTATTTCTGAAGTGCTTTCTGGAGTCTGCACCTGTTCTGTCTGAGCTCATTTGTCTTCAATGGGGGCTCTTTCTATCTCAGATGTCTGAACTGCATGCTTTTCCTGGAAGCAAGTTTTCACCATTCAAGCAGGTGGCACCACTAAATGAGGACCTTTTCACAGCCACTGTAATTTGACATGAGCGACAGAGACCTTGGGGGAGCCGGGCTCCTGATCTGTACAGGGAATCTAAAGATTGACATTTTCCAGCCCAAGGGGCTGGCTGAATGTCACTCATGGAGAGGAGGCAGGACAGGCACATTGAGGGCAAGGGAGGCGGGCAATATTTGACTCTGCTAGGCTTCAAGTCATTGGTCATGCCCAGGTAGCATGACAGCAATAAGCCCGTGAGATGTGCAAAGTGGAGTATCCAAGTTGCTTATTGGACTCGCCCTTGTCTACCTCTGCAAGGACATCTGCCCTCTCACATTACTGCGGGTCATATTCATCCAACCAATTGGCCATCATATATCCTTCACCACTCTCAACTGTGTCAGTCCACAAGTCATGGTTAGTGGTAGAATCCTGAAGCATTGTGGGGGAGGATGGGGGATAATGATATCGCTTCCAGCAGTGACTACCCCACTGCACTGGTGGATCGAGAAACCATTGTGTTTCACTTGGGTATCCATGTGCCGTAGCTTATGAGACCACACTACTGGTGTGAATGAAGGGAACAACTGTTGGTGATTTTCATGGGGCATGGGCAGTGCCCATGGCCTATAATAGAACATGGAACAGAGAACATTACAGCGCAGTACAGGCCCTTCGGCCCTCGGATGTTGCTCCGACCTGTGAAACCACTCTAAAGTCCATCTACACTATTCCCTTATCGTCCATATGTCTATCCAATGACCATTTGAATGCCCTTAGTGTTGGCGAGTCCACTACTGTTGCAGGCAGGGCATTCCACACCCTTACTACTCTCTGAGTAAAGAAAATACCTCTGACATCTGTCTTATATCTATCTACCCTCAATTTAAAGCTATGTCCCCTCGTGCTAGACATCACCATCTGAGGAAAAAGGCTTTCAAAGTCCACCCTTTCCAATCCTCTGATCATCTTGTATGCCTCAATAAAGTCACCTCTTAACCTTCTTCTCGCTAACGAAAACAGCCTCAAGTCCCTCAGCCTTTCTCATAAGATCTTCCCTCCATACCAAGCAACATTCTGGTAAATCTCCTCTGCACCTTTCCCAATGCTTCCACATCCTTCCTATAATGCGGCGACCAGAATTGCACGCAATACTCCAAATGCGGCCGCACCAGAGTTTTGTACAGCTGCAACATGACCTCATGGCTCCAAACAGGTGGATGAGGGTAAAGCACTTGATGTGGTGTACATGGATTTCAGCAAAGCGTTTGATAAGGTTCCCCACGGTAGGCTACTGCAGAAAATCCGGAGGCATGGGATTCAGGGTGATTTGGCAGTTTGGATTGGAAATTGGCTAGCTGGAAGAAGACAAAGGGTGGTGGTTGATGGCAAACGTTCAGACTAGAGTCCAGTTACTAGTGGTGTACCACAAGGATCTGTTTTGGGGCCACTGCTGTTTGTCATTTTTATAAATGACCTGGAGGAGGGCATAGAAGGATGGGTGAGTAAATTTGCAGATGACACTAAAGTCGGTGGAGTTGTGGACAGTGCGGAAGGATGTTACAAGTTACAGAGGGACATAGATAAGCTGCAGCGCTGGGCTGAGAGGTGTCAAATGGAGTTTAATGCAGAAAAGTGTGAGGTGATTCATTTTGGAAGGAATAACAGGAAGGCAGAGTACTGGGCTAATGTAAGATTCTTGGTCATGTGGATGAGCAGAGAGATCTCGGTGTCCATGTACATAGATCCCTGAAAGTTACCACCCAGGTTTAGAAGATTGTTAAGAAGGCGTATGGTGTGTTAGCTTTTATTGGTAGAGGGATTGAGTTTCGGAGCTTTAGGGTTATCCTTGATCCAACTTGCCAAAGACTTCTCATGTCCCCTCCTGGCTCTTCTGAGCTCTCTCTTTAGGTCCTTCCTAGCTAACTTGTAACTCTCGAGCGCCCTAACTGAACCTTCATGTCTCATCTTTACATAAGCCTTCTTCCTCTTGACAAATTTTTCGACTGCTTTAGTAAACCACGGTTCCCTTGCTCGACCACTTCCTCCCTACCTGACAGGTACATACTTATCAAGGACATGCAGTAGCTGTTCCTTGAACAAGCTCCACATTTCCATTGTGCCCATCCCCTGCAGTTTTCCTCTCCACCCGATGCACCCTAAGTCTTGCCTCATCGCATCATAATTGCCTTTCCCCCAGATATAACTCTTGCCCTGCGGTATATACTTATCCCTTTCCATCACTAAAGTAAACGTAATCGAATTGTGGTCACTATCACCAAAGTGCTCACTTACCTCCAAATCTAACACCTGTCCTGGTTCATTATCCAGTACCAAATCCAATATGGCCTCGCCTCTCGTTGGCCTATCTACATACTGTGTCAGGAAACCCTCCTGCACACATTGGACAAAAACGGACCCATGTAAAGTACTCGAACTATAGCGTTTCCAGTCAAAATTTGGAAAGTTAAAGTCCCCCATAACAACTACCCTGTTGCTTTCGCTCCTATCCAGAATCATCTTTGCAATCCTTTCCTCTGCATCTCTGGAACTTTTTGGAGGCCTATAGAAAACCCCTAACAGTCCGCCTGCACTCAGTCAGATTTGACCAGGCTTCTGGATGCAATGAAGGAGAACATCCCTCGCCTTTCCTGTTTCTCACCTCAGCCCAAACGACCTCAGTAGACAAGTCCTCATCAAACGTCCTTTCTGCCACCGTAATACTGTCCTTGACTAATAATGCCACCCCTCCTCTTCTTTTACCACCTTCCCTGAGCTTACTGAAATATCTAAACCCCGGCACCGGCAACAACCATTCCTGTCCCTGCTCTATCCATGTCTCCGAAATGGCCACAACATCGACGTCCCAGGTACCAACCCATGCCGCAAGTTCACCCACCTTATTCCGGATGCTCCTGGCATTGAAGAAGACACACTTTACCTGCCTGCCGGTACACCCCTGCAACTTTGAAACCTTACTTATGACCTCACTGCTCTCAACCTCCTGTATACCGGAGCTACAATTCAGGTTCCCAAGCCCCTGCTGAACTAGTTTAAACCCTCCCGACGAGCATTCGCAAATTTCCCCCTCAGGATACTGGTACCCCTCTGGTCCAGGTGTAGAACATCCCGTTTGTAGAGGTCCCGCCGACCCCAGAATGAGCCCCAATTATCCAGAAATCTGAAACCCTCCCTCCTGCACCATCCCTGTAGCCACCTGTTCAACTCTTCTCTCTCCCTATTCCTCGTCTCGCTATCACGTGGCACGGGTAACAACCCAGAGATAATAACTCTGTTTGTCCTAGATCTAAGTTTCCACCCTAGCTCCCTGAATTCCTGCCTTACATCCCTATCCCTTTTCCTACCTATGTCGTTGGTACCTATGTGGACCACGATGGGGCTGCTCCCCATCCCCCTTAAGGATCCCGAAAACACGATCCGAGACATCACGCACCCTGGCACCTGGGAGGCAACACACCAACCGTGAGTCTCTCTCGTTCCCACAGAATCTCCTATCTATCCCCCTAACTATGGAGTCTCCAATGATGAATGCTGTACTCCTCTCCCCCCTTCCCTTCTGAGCAATAGGGGCAGACTCTGTGCCATATAAGGCAATGATGTGCCTGGAGAATTTGAGGTTGATACTGGGGGTGGGGCAAAGTCGGTGTCAGGTGCTGGGAGGCTGCGAGGTGTCAGGAAATGGATTAACATTGACATTCCAGGTGTGACAAATGGGACTTGTGCAGGAGGAGACAAATAGTCACCCACCCCTGCAGCTCGAATGAGGTCATTCATTCTCTTGCGGGATTGGGCACCAGTCCTCCATGTCGGGCCGCTGACATTAAAATGCCACAGCTACCGCATCCTAAGCTGGATTAGCCTCAGTGCTTTTGGGTCTTCTACCCATTGGCGGGCACAAGGTGCTCTGTCTCTCCTTCACTGCATCCAGAAGCCTGGTCAAATCTGACTGAGTGCAGGCGTACTGTTTAAATGCAGCTTCCCACTTGTGAACTGTGCCCCATTGTGATGGGATACACGCATGGAGACTCCAGCTTGTTGTGTGGTTCACATAGGGTTTCATTTCTTGCAATAAGTGTGAGAAGATCGCAATCAGATTCACACCGGCCGAGCCGACGGGAATGGATCCGGCTTTTGTGCCAGCAATGACACTTGACCATTTTTTGGGAACATTCCAGCCAATAATTTTATAATTCTAATTTTTGCTTAATTTGGGTATTGCTCTTTAAACCTAGCCCTCTAAAAATTCAGAGAATGCACAAAATTAATTTACAAATAATTATTTCTCTGTACTGGACAAAAATGCATTTTAATTATGATCAAAGTTTGGCTCCACTATTCATTTGGCAGGATCATAAGGTTCGCCCTCTTTCTTCCAGCAGACATTTGAGCTGTTGAAACCTATAACACCTTGCCAGCTTTATCATGCTGTCAATTCTACTTCGCTTTCCCTCATCATGGCACCTGTTGCCTCCTCCAAATCTCTTTAAACATATACTGAACCCAACTTTTCCATTCATCCTCTGCCTCTCTACACAAATACAGATGTCTGTGTGTGTTCTGTCATTATGACTGAGTTTTGTTTTCCAGTTCTGATTTCCCTGGTTTTGTTTCTTTATATCTTTCAGTTTTGAGGGAGAATTCATAGCTAAAATGTCAATTGGCTCATCTTTTCTCAGCAGACGCTGTCTAATCTGCTGAATGTCTCTAACATTTCCCGTCTTTGCTTCTGATTTCTAATATTGGCAGCACTTTGCTTTTTCTTCATATGTTCCATTGCCCTTAATCCCAATAACATGATAACAGGAGGCCTTGGGAGGATGCTATTGATGTCTCCTTTATTTCTGGTGAATTGTGTACAAACAGAGAAGATTGAGAAATTAAGCAATTGGAAGTGAAGGTTTAATTTAAAATAATAATAATATCTGCAGTTCTCAGGTACTTCCATCTTGTTGTGTGTCAATTTCCAGCTTGCTGTATTCAGTTTGATTGATCAGGGTACCTGGAATGATTGGGTATGTTGCATCTGAATTATATTTCAAACAACTTTAGCCAGCTTACGAATATAAAAGAAAGACGTTATAAAGAAGCTGTCAGCAAAAATAAGTCTTACAGATTAAAATAGCATCACCCATGCCAATCTATGTATTAACATTGTACCTTGTGTTGCCCTATTATGTATTTTCTTTTCTTTTCATGTACTAAATGATCTGTTTGAGGTGCTCGCAGAAAAATACTTTTCACTGTCACTCGGTACACGTGTCAATAAATAAATTCATTGTTCCATCCATTGTATTATGGTCAGGGTATGATAACGCACTGCTTATGTTATGAACTAATACTAAAGAGACCTGGACGGTGATCGAGGAACTGGAGTTCAGTCGTACCTGGGGCATTTAAATCTACTCATTAAATTAAAACCTGGAGCTAACATCAGTAACGGTGACTATGAAGCTACTGGATTGTTATCAAGTCCAAGTTGGCTCACTAGTATTCTTCTGAGAAAGAAATTT
Organism: Scyliorhinus torazame; assembly: GCF_047496885.1. NCBI lineage: Eukaryota > Metazoa > Chordata > Chondrichthyes > Carcharhiniformes > Scyliorhinidae > Scyliorhinus > Scyliorhinus torazame. Next base: position 58,516,828 of record NC_092728.1, read on the forward strand.
GTCATGTTTACCCCAACTGGCTTACAAGTGGTTCTTGACTGCAATCTGAAATGGCCGAATAAGCCACTCAGTTGCATTCAAGAAGGCCAGTCACCAGCTTCTTCTCAAGGGCATCTCCGTTTGGACAATAAAGGCTCGCCTTACCAGCGATGTCCATGCACACCCTGTGAATGAATTTTAAACATAATTCAGTCGTGTGAGGTTCAAAGTAACATGGCAATTGCTGGATGGACATAGGCCCGAGGTCCATCCAGTTTGTCATCTTGGTGGCCACATGATATCAAATAAGAGAGTTGATGAGCAATCATAACAATTGATCTCTATCAAGTGGTTTACAACAGACCCAGGCATGCCATAAGGATGCCACCGATGGAAGGTTTTGTGAGATATTGGTCCAATATTTTCTGTTCCTCTGAAGCATGATCTATGTGTCATTTGCCCAGTTACTCCGATACTGTTAGTAAGTATTGGGACCAAGTATAATATAATGGCCAGCAGAGGATACAGCACATGTAAAGTTATCTAAAAGTTAAAAAGGAGAAAAGGACAGTGTTCTTGGATGGTGACGGCTCAAAGCTAATGTACCCTCAAGATGAAACCCAAAGGTGCTGAGGCAGGTTGTTTAAGGCAACAGATTTATGAATTGATGATCAAGCTACCTAACAAAGAACAAAGAATAATACAGCACAGAAACAAGCCCTTTGACCCTCCAAGCCTGTACCGGTCATGATACCAACCTTTGCCAAAACCCTCAGCACTTCCTTGTGCCTTATCCCTCGATCCCCATCCTATCCATGTGTTTGTCAAGATGCCTTCTGAATGCCATAAATAGTCTTTCATGTTAAAGGCTAAGTACTATCACTGATCTGTTAAATGTAGATTGTGAACCTAAATCTAAAATCCAAACTGTAGAGCTAGGCATCAAATATAAAGTCATTAGGCGTTTTTGAGCTGGATCTAGGTAATGCTAACAAACTGAGACACTGTTGTGCATCTTATGGCTTAGAATCACTTGATTAAAGTCCAACGTCTGTTTATAACTGCACTCAGGAATAATGAACTTTGCGATGGTATAAATATTGTTGTTGTAGATCTGATAAGTAATGGAGTTGCTTTGTTTCTGTGCTGGACTCAAACTTTAATGCCCCTAGCCAGGAACACTTTGCGCAATTGTAAACTGTCATCTTGCTGTTGGCAGGTCTGGTTAAGTTGATCTACAATTGGGACTGGTTATATAGGATGACTTCAGCCGAGATCATGTCAGGGTCATATACTAAACTCTAGTAAGAAAGGATAAATCTGAGTCACACGGATATGCTCACAAACACATTATCAATGTTCCAAGGCTTTTCACTTGGCTAGCCAATTCCAAGTGTCGTCTATGTTATTTTGGTGAAGTAGAGATTGGGGGGTGATTGGACAAGTAGTTATAAATTTAAGAATTATAAAAATATATAGCAAGATGTATAATTTCACGTTCCATCTCATTTTAACGTCACAAAGTTTGTGTTGGCGGAGGGTGGGGTGGTTTAAATGCAAGGGGGCACCTGTGATTGCGGTCAGAGGAGATAGTGATATTATGTGGGGTCTCATCATGGGAGCTCCAATTATAGGGGGGTGGCGAGGCAAGAGAAGGAGGGATATCCAATCATTGGGGTAAGGAGGATTCAATTATGTGAGTTTCCAAACACAGCAAGGGTAGCATGTAAGAGTGGAACGGCATGAGGAAGCACTTCCCCTGCTAGATAACAAACAGTGATGAAAATTCACATAATCTCTTCCGCATGGCAGTCCTCACTCCACTTTCACTGCCAGGTTAAGTTTAAAATGGAGATTAAGATGTGAGGTATGCAGCCATGTTAAAATATTTCAATGACGATCCACCTCATGACGATGGATTTGTTGTCCAACCACTGCCCTGCCTCCATTTAAACCCAGCACGGATACGCAAGAGGCCCGAGATGTAAGAATTTCTTGCATTGCGCCAAACATAAACCCACCCTTTTGACATGGGGGGGGGTGGGTTTACAGAGGTGGCAGTTGAAAATACTCTGGTAGTGCTGGTTGGAGAATAAGAGTTTCTTTGCATGCGATCGTCAAGAAGTGGGGAATGAATTTACTTTAAGTGCAGAAAGAGGCCATTCAGCCCAGTGACAGTCTAGCTGGATAGCCATCAACTTTTCATCTTTTATTCTGATCGTTTCTGGTCCATTTGATGATCTGTGGAGCTGTCGCAATGGGTTCCTCTGCCAACAGCGATATTGTTGTTCAGGAGGACTCCTTGCAGTGTTTCTAAATTGTCTCAAAGGGTAGTAGAAGCAAATATAGTATCACCTTGCAAATGGCATATTGATGTAAGTTAATGAGAAAATATATGTGAAGTGTTGGGTACTCTGCTACACAGACGAACCAACACGGTTGCGAATGGTACAACGCAGTTTTATTTCAAACATCTATTTACACTGGTAAACTGTTTACTGAGGTTCGATCATGACCCTTGATTCTGTGGACCTATTCCTAATTCTATCTTGTAGTGGCACTCAGCACATGGTGGATGTCTGAGTGGCTTGTAATGAGCTCTGTGCCCTGAGCCGTCTCCTGCTCGAGTGCCCAGGAAGTGTTGTGTTCCCTGTTTTGTACTGTGTATGCTCTTGCCTGTGATTGGCTGTCGTGTTGTGTGTGTTGATTGGTCCGTTGATCTGTCCATCAGTATGTATGTATGTGCTATGATGTTTACCTGAATATCATGACATCCCTCCTTTTTTACAAGAACATGTGCCTACGTGGTCATAAATAGAGATGTGTACTGAGTGTAGCTAAATGTGTGTGCATGCAATATTTACAGCATGTACATGGGGCTAAACTATATAAAAGGGGCGATGTCGGGTGCGACATAGCAACGAGGTTGTACCATAAACAAAGAACAGGGAAATGTTGAACGACAAAACAAATTCCTGTAACGAAACATAGTAACACAGTGGTAGTATGAGTTCAATGTACAAGCAGTCTCATAAGTCCAGTCTAGTAGGTGGGTGACGAATTTGGGTTGACCGTTAGGGTGGCACACCATTTATCACCCGGATTGATCGTGTTAACTTGCACCGGCTGGTGGGTCCTGGCTGGAGACATTTGGTTCCCATCAATAACCGCAACACGGAAGGTGTCTTGGTCGTCTGTGTCACTGGTCTGGATATCGTCTGGGCACGACTCGTAATAAGGAGGCTGAATGGTCCGCACGTCCCTGCGAGGTTGTCGGAGTTGGGGAACATTGGCAGGTTGAGCTGCTCGACAGCAAGCAGCGTAATGGCCCACCTTGACACAGCGGAGGCATTGTCGGGTTCTTGCGGGACATTGCCGCTTTAAATGTGCGGCTCCACAGTTGCTGCATGTTGTGACGTCATGGCGTTTGTTGCGCCACTGCGCATGCGCAATTCGGTCTTGCGTCGAGCGCACCTGTGCATCACGTCCCTCGGTGTTGCCGTAGTTTTTGGCTCGCACAAGCGCAGGAGGCCTCGAAAAGCACGCAAAATGGCCGCCCTCGTCCGTGCTGAGGGCCGGGAGGAACCTGATCGTCTGGACCCGTTCGGCCTCGTAGGGCACCTGCCTCACCGATCCGGCCGTGTAGGACCCCTGCCGCCCCGATTCGGCTGCCTGAAATTGGGTATAGCGGCTAGTCGCGTTTTCGTGCAGGACACAGGCTTCGATTGCGGAGGCTAAGGTGAGGCCTTTTATTTTTAAGAGCTGCTGGCGTAGGGTGCCCGAGGTGACCCTAAAAACGATCTGGTCCCGAATCATGGAATCGGAGGTGGTGTCGTAACCGCAGGACTGCGCGAGGATGTGGAGATGTGTAAGGAATGACTGAAAGGGCTCATCCTTACCTTGCAGGCGCTGCTGGAAGAGATACCTCTCGAAGCTCTCGTTGACCTCGACGTTGACGTGTTGGTCGAGCTTGTGAAGGACCCTCTTGTATTTGGTCTTGTCCTCGCCTTCCGCGAACACCAGGGAGTTGTAGACATGGATGGCGTGGGAGGAGGATGGCGATCTTTCTGGTGTCCGAGGCACTTTCCTTTTCATTGGCTTCCAGAAAGAGCTGGAAGCGCTGTTTGAATAGCTTCCAATTAACGGCGAGGTTTCCAGCGACTTGCAGTGGCTGCGGTGTGTTGACGGTGTCCATGGCACAGGATGGCAGATTCCGGAGGATTTGTAGGTAGGTACCAAAGTCACTCCTGGTACTATGAAGTGTTGGGTACTCTGCTACGCAGACGAACCAACACGGTTGTGAATGGTACAACGCAGTTTTATTTCAAACATCTATTTACACTGGTAAACTGGTTACTGAGATTCGATCATGACCCTTGATTCTGTGGACCTATTCCTAATTCTATCTTGTAGTGGCACTCAGCACATGGTGGATGTCTGAGTGGCTTATAATGAGCTCTGTGCCCTGAGCCGTCTCCTGCTCGAGTGCCCAGGAAGTGTTGTGTTCCCTGTTTTGTACTGTGTATGCTCTTGGCTGTGATTGGCTGTCGTGTTGTGTGTGTTGATTGGTCCGTTGATCTGTCCATCAGTATGTATGTATGTATGTGCTATGATGTTTACCTGAATATCATGACAATATGTATATTAATAAAAATATAATCTAGGTTAAAAGTAGCACATGGGGGGTGGAAAACCGGTAGGCAAAGGGTTAAATTGTTGGATCAGCCAGAAACCTTAAGAAAACCTGCACTCAGGATAACTTAATCATTTTACAGGACATTATAATAATAATGGGGAACCCATGTCACAAGACTATGGCCCCAGTTTGTCTGCAGGAGATTAATTGTTCTCCCCAGAGCAGGGAATACAAACCCCTCATCAAGGACTAACACATTATTACAGGTTAAGGGGAACATTCTGAACATAATCTGGTAACTTGCAAAAACCCATTGTATGAGTAAATCAGTTTCCCATTAAGGGGCTCAGGAAACATCTCTACCGATACCTCCTGATCAGATTGTTTTGTACGAAATTGACTGATGACGTCAATACTTATCTGTAACTGTGAACGAACTTAAAATATATATGCATGAAACCCCTGTAAAAATCAGAACAGACTCCTGGTAGCTGAAGGTAGCAGCATCTTCTGGTTCTCCTGTTGTGCACGCAGCCATTTTTCAAACAAACAAAAGTTTTACCAACACCACTCGGTCGCAGACAGACTCTGAACATTTCTTCCCTCAACATTATATGCAACACCAAGATCAATAACTTCCACTTACATCAGCCATTTAATGTAATGAGATGTCACAAAATGCTTCACAGCAGATTTAAAATGGAAAATTTGACACTGATCCATATAAGGGGATGGGGCAGATGACCAGAAGCTCCGTCAACGAGGTCGGTTTCAAGTATTTCTTTAAAGGACACAGATAAACAGGGGATCAGGAGGCATTTTGAGAGGAAATTCTCTTCATTTCCAAATTAAAAAGTGGGATTATTAACGTGCTCTGAAATCGGAAGGAAAAAATGCGATGCAGATTTGATACCATTCCCTGATTGTTCGCAGCTTGTCTCAACAGACTATTGTGGCATCAAACTCTCATGGAGGCCTTTCGAAATATCTGACATTTCATTAACTTCGTTTTGTCAATGTGGAGTTTTGAGTTTGGGATCTAAGAGCTGTCGATAAGCCAGATTTAAATTTTGACAATCCAGGTTTTGACATATTCAGTTGACTCATTTAATTACGCACTGACGGTATTGCGGGTGTACTAATGATGTATTTGCCCCGTATGGTTAATTCATGATGCAATTACTGAATAGTATTCAATAACACAATGTATACAGGCAACAGAGAGAACAAGGGAATGGCATGGAGCCCTTTGATTTTCAAAACAGAAAATGGACATCAAAGGAAGATAAAATCCCTGAAGACTATTAATTCCAAATTGGACGAGGCCATCAAGGGAAGAACTGAAACCTTTCAGCTGTCTATTTTCATTGAGGATTGAAGTGACAAATAAGGTAAAGTGTTGTTGATCGTTTCCGGATAAGTCACATCAGAAGGAATCAAGCCAGACTGACATCCATTGTGGAAGGAGAAATGAAATGCAAAGTAATGTAAAATCTCCAAAAGGTTAATATTTCAAAATCCTCAGTAGTACTCCTGCAGTTTACATTTGTAGGTTAATTTGAAAGATATGGCTGGGATCCCCCCCACCCCCATGGCATATTTTCCGATGGCGAAGGTGGCCCGCCATTGACCTGCGCCGGGATCTTCCAGACCCGCCGATGTCTACGGGTTTTCGCGTGCACTGCACCCTCCGCCACTGGGGCGGCGCCATGGGAGGAAACTCCTGCAGCGGGAAAGGCCCAGAACATTTCGGGCAACTGACTTTTCTGAAACTCTTGTTTGGATTAGAGATAATACAAAGCAAATAAAATAAAGTTCATAGAATTTACAGTGCAGAAGGAGGCCACTCGGCCCATCGATTCTGCACCGGCTCCTGAAAAGAGCACCCCACCCAAGGTCCACACCTCCACCCTATCCCCACAACCCAGTAACTCCACCCAACACTATGGGCAATTTAGCATGGCCAATCCACCTGACCCGCACATCTTTGGACTGTGGGAGGAAACTGGAACACCCGGAGGAAACCCACGCACACACGGGGAGAATGTGCAGACCCCACATAGACAGTGACCCAAGCCGGGAATCGAACATGGGACCCTGGAGCTGTGAAGCAATTGTGATCTCCACAATGCTACCGTGCTGCCCTATGATGACCAGTTTTAATGAAAAAGAATGACTTGCATCCAAACAGCCCCTTTTATGACCATAGGTCATCGCAAAGTGCATAGCAACCAACAACATACTTGTAAAGTGCAGCCTCTGTTGTAATGTAGGAAATACAAGCAACCAAATTGCATTGAGCAAGATCGCACAAACAGCAATGTGGGAGGACAAGATAATCTTATAATTTTGCGATGTTAATTGAAAAATAAATATTGCCCTGGTCGCCAGGGAGAACTCCCCTTCTCCTTCTGAAAATAGTGCTATCTTTCATAGAGCAGACTGTGCCTCAGCTGGATTTGAACCCACAACTTTCTGAGGGGAGGGTGATATCAACTACTCTACCGTCACAACATGAAGCATCCGTAAGTATGATGAGCTTTGTATGTTCACATGGGCTTCATCTTCCTTCAACTGGAAGAAAAAAGATTATCTGGAACTTTGGACTGGGCTGGTTAGATATAAGCATCCCTTAAGACAATCCTAAATTGGCACCTTTTCTGTCAGGCTCTGTGTTTTGGCACCTGATGTTTCCCCCTTTAATCCTGTCTATAGTCAACCTATCCTGCAGCAAGACGTAAAACTGAATATCTTGTGAAGCAAAAGGCAAAAGGCCACCCTGACCTTTTTAACAATTCCTGCTGAATGGAGTGAAACAGATATTCCGGGCTGGATTCTCTGGTCAGCGACACCAAAATCATGTTCTAGCCACTGTGCCGCCCATGCCGCCAGTTATGCATGTTACCATGGTAATTCTTTTTAAAATACTTATTGAAATGAATTGCACAAATCAGGAAATAGCTGTCGAGTCTCCTCTCGCCCACCTCTTATGGTTAGGAAGACATTGAGGTCTTCCTGAGTGTTCTTTCTCAAAGAACCTCTGTGGATGAACCTTGTTATCTGATCAAACTGAGATGGAATAAATTACTTTCACAGCATTTGGCATGCTGAATTATGTACTGAATTAACTGTTGGAAGCAAGCCAAAAGATTGACGGCAACTGTGCCCGAAATGAAAATATTTCTTGTATCTATGTGGGTATGGAAATTGCAAACATTTCCTTGAGGGGTGACCTGCACTTTGCAGGTGAAATGGAAATCGGACACATTCCCAGTGCAATGCGGAACATCAATTAGAATTCAAACATTTCCAGTGTGACGTTTTGGACAGGAAAGCACATGAGACTTAACCAGGCATGGAAGTTGGTGATGTCACCATGGGTGAGCAAGCTTAAAGAAGCCACGCTCTTGCAATTATAACTGGAGCTGATTGAATGTATTTTTCACCATGTCACTTGCTGTGGCTCAGTTGGTTGCACGCTAGCCTTTTACTCAAAGGGTTGTGAGGGTCAAGTCCACTTCCGAGACTTGCTGGGGCTTTGGTGCAATGGTGGGGTGGTGCAATTGATGAGGTGTTAAACTGAGGCCCTGTCTGCTTTCTAAGGTGGTTATAAAAGATGTCAATACACTATGTCAAAGAAGTAGAGATGTGTTACAGCCTTGCGCTCCTGGTCACTGTTTATCCCTCAATCAACATGTCAAACATCTGGTCAGTACATCTGGATGTTGCAGTTTGTGAACACTTGTGTGTACACACAGGTTGCTATATTTGACACGTCACAACAGCGACTACAATTCAAAAGTATTTGACCCAAAAAGTGAAGTGGGGTTATGCAGATAGGAGTGGGGGATTGGGCTTAGGTAGGGTGCTGTATCGGAGCAAGGGCTGGAGCAGACTTGATAGGCCAAATGGCCTCCTCCTGCACTGTAGGGATTCTATGATTCTATGTCTGGACTTTAATTTCTGAATGATGCTTTGGAGTCTTTCCTCTTCGAAAGAAATAAAGAGAACACAGCTGCATTCGCAATTCTGAAGGGATTTCTTTATGCTTCGCAAGTTAAGAATTATCACCTGGTTCAGGGAGCTCCAGAGATGCGAAGTAAAGCTTATCGGAAGATTTACAAAGAATAGATTTTGCAGTTTGAAGTGCTCCGGAATGGTGCTTCTAATTTACGCAGGTTACAGAAATGGCTGAGGAAAGTGCTGAACTAAATTATTCTTTGTTTGCCCGGTGTTGCTCTTCACCTGGGGCTGGCGCAGCTGAACGTTTGCATGTGTGGGTTGCTGGCAAGAAAGTATGTCAGCGCAATTACAATCTGACCCATCCTGCGGCGAACCTGGCTATACACTGAAGTTTGTCAAGTACTGTTGGTTAGGTTACCTGAGGGAAACCCCAGCAACATCCATCTTCACGCTGACATTTTCTGAGCCAAAATGTCACTGGTACTCAAGGTTGTACTGCCAGGTTGTGCATCGAAAGCCAAAAGCTGCTTCAGGCCAGAACAACCCAGGTGGCAGACTTCTCAATCGCTGTAGTAATTTAAAAAGAAAATAATACAAAGTTCATTCATTGGACCAACTAAGCATCTTTAACTGGAGATACAAAACCAATGCCCAAGCATGCATTCACATGCTACCTTAGAGGGTCAGTCCAGGACAGACTACATTTGCAAGGATGTTTCTTTTGCTCATTCATGGGACAACATTTATCGTCCATCCCTGGTCGCCCTTGAGGACATGCTGTGAGCCAGCTTGTTGAGCATAACATGCGTGACTTGGTTGGTTTAGAGTCAACCACAGGCAGCACGGTGACGCAGTGGGTTAGCCCTGCTGCCTCATGGCGCCGAAGTCCCAGGTTCGATCCCGGCTCTGGGTCACTGTCCGTGTGGAGTTTGCACATTCTCCCCGTATTTGTGTGGGTTTCACCCCCACAGCCCAAAGATGTGCAGGTTAGGTGGATTGGCCATGCTAAATTGCCCCTTAATTGGAAAAAATGAATTGGGCACTCTAAATTTCAAAAATAAAAGAGTCAATCACATTTCTGTGTGATTGGTGGTGTCAGACATCGGCAAAGCCAGACCCACACAAGGAGAGCAGAATTCCCCCCTTGAAGGACATTGGTGAACCAGATTGTTCAACTCGAACAATTCAGTAGTTTCATATCACCATTACAAATACGCACATTTAGCGCAGGCTTTTATTTCATTCGTTAAATTTAAATTCCCCAGCTCCACTGTAGGAGTTGAACTTGTGTTTCATGGATGATCAACCTAGCTTTTCATTACTAACCCAGTAACATAACCATTATGTAGCAGTGTGCAGTTGTATTGTCAATGCTGCCTGAAATCCACCTTGGAACCTTACCTCCTGAATGAGCTTCCCCAGAGGTTGTCGTCTCACTCCATTTGGCTTTAAAGACTCGCGATACTCAACAAGTTTGGCATTAACACAAAGTGGAGTGGTTTCAGCTTAGCAAAAATGGTATATGTATGGAGTGTAAATAAATACGAAATGTGCTTGGAGATGTTCAACAATAAAAATTTAATTGAACAATATTATTCAGAAATATTAATTAAACAAGGTTAAATGATCTGATCAAGCTGCTCACATAAGAATGCATTCCAAATGCACAGCAATTTTTTTTGTCTTTATTCTATCATTGGATGTGGGCATCATGGTAAATCCAGGTTTTGTAGCCCACCCCGAAGTGTCCTTCAACTGAGCAGCTGGACTATTTCAGAGAGCAGTGTCAACCACATTGCTGTGGGTCTGGAGTCACATGAAGGCCAGACCTTCCCTATGACAATCGACAACGGTTTCATGGTTACCATAACTGCGACTAGCTTTTAATTCCAAATTTATTAATGGGATTATTTAATGAATGGGATTTGAACCGATGCTCCCAGAGCATGTGACTGGCGCTCTGGGGTATCAGCCTGGGGTGCAGGGTGCCACAACACTGCTGCCTCAAAATGCAAGGGACCGTGGTTCGATTCTGGCCTTGGGTGACTGATTGTGTGGAGTTTGCATGTTCTCTGCGTGTCTGCGTGGGTTTCTTCCGGGTGCTCCGGTTTCCTCCCGCAGTACAAAATGTGCAGGTTAGGTGTGGTTACGGGTATAGTGGGGGGGAGGGTGCCTAGATAGGGTGCCCTTTTGGAGGGTTGGTGCAGACTCTATGAGCCGAATGGTCTCTTTCTGCAATATAGGGATGCGAGATTGCTATAAAAAAGGCAAAATACTTCAGATGCTGGAAGCTAGAATTAAAAGCAGAAAACACTGGATAAACTCACCAGGTCTGGCAGGATCAGTGGAGAGAGAAACAGAGTGAAGGTTTTGGTTCCATGTAACCTATCATGCCACTAATGGCTCCATTGACCACCCCCTTATCTTCTGTCCATGACATCTTAGTCAATCTCTCCTGAGCTCCAACCTATCACTGCCATTCCATTCTGACCCAAGTAAAAAATTCATCACATTTCTGTCCCCTTGCAGTTCTGTAATGGAGACAAATCGACTCAAAATATTGACTCTATTTCTCTCTCCAGGGTTGCTGCCAGATTTGCTGTGTTTATCCAGCACTTCCTGTTTGTATCCCTGTATTACTAGAACCCATAGAATCCATGCAATGCCAAAGGAGGCCATTTGACCCATTGAATCTGTACTGGCCCACTCCCACCACCCTCTCCCTTTAAATCCATACCCCATCTAACTTGCACATCTTTGGATACTAAGGGGCAATTTATCAAGGCCAATCCACCTAACCTACACACCTTATGGACTGTGGGAGGGAACCGGAGCCCCCAGAGGAAAGCGACGTAGGCACGGGGAGAACATGCAAACTCCACAGAGACAGTAACCTGAGGCTGGAATCGAACCTGGGTCCATGGCTGTGTGAGGCGGCAGTGCTAACCACTGTGCCACCGTGCCACTAGTTCAGTGACATTGCCACTACATTGCCATCTCCCTCAGCACAAGTCAAAATAACTTACCAGGGATGACTTACCAGGGGTAAGCCATGGGATACGGGCCTCTGGCACAGAGTCTGTCCCTGTTGCTCAGAAGGGAAGGGGGGAGAGGAGCAGAGCATTAGTAATTGGGGACTCGATAGTCAGGGGCACAGATAGGAGATTTTGTGGGAGCGTGAGAGACTCACGTTTGGTATGTTGCCTCCCAGGTGCAAGGGTACGTGATGTCTCGGATCGTGTTTTCCGGGTCCTTAAGGGGGAGGGAGCAGCCCCAAGTCGTGATCCACATTGGCACTAACGACATAGGTAGGAAAGGGGATAAGGATGTCAGGCAGGCTTTCAGGGAGCTAGGATGGAAGCTCAGAACTAGAACAAACAGAGTTGTTATCTCTGGGTTGTTGCCCGTGCCACGTGATAGTGAGATGAGGAATAGGGAGAGAGAGCAATTAAACACATGGCTACAGGGATGGTGCAGGCGGGAGGGATTCAGATTTCTGGATAACTGGGGCTCTTTCTGGGGAAGGTGGGACCTCTACAGACAGGATGGTCTACATCTGAACCTGCGGGGCACAAATATCCTGTGGGGGAGATTTGTTAGTGCTCTTTGGGGGGATTTAAACTAATGCAGCAGGGGCATGGGAACCTGGATTGTAGTTTTAGGGTAAGGGAGAATGAGAGTATAGAGGTCAGGAGCTCAGATTTGACGTCGCAGGAGGGGGCCAGTGTTCAGGTAGGTGGTTTGAAGTGTGTCTACTTCAATGCCAGGAGTATACGAAATAAGGTAGGGGAACTGGCAGCATGGGTTGGTACCTGGGACTTTGATGTTGTGGCCATTTCGGAGACATGGATAGAGCAGGGACAGGAATGGATGTTGCAGGTTCCGGGGTTTAGGTGTTTTAGTAAGCTCAGAGGAGGAGGCAAAAGAGGGGGAGGTGTGGCGCTGCTAGTCAAGAGCAGTATTACGGTGGCGGAGAGGATGCTAGATGGGGACTCATCTTCCGAGGTAGTATGGGCTGAGGTTAGAAACAAGAAAGGAGAGGTCATCCTGTTGGGAGTTTTCTATAGGCCTCCAAATAGTTCTAGGGATGTAGAGGAAAGGATGGCGAGGATGATCCTGGATAAGAGCGAAAGTAACAGGGTAGTTATTATGGGAGACTTTAACTTTCCAAATATTGACTGGAAAAGATATAGTTTGAGGACATTAGATGGGTCGTTTTTTGTACAGTGTGTGCAGGAGGGTTTCCTGACACAGTTTGTTGACAGGCCAACAAGAGGCGAGGCCACATTGGATTTGGTTTTGGGTAATGAACCATGCCAGGTGTTGGATTTGGAGGTAGGAGAGCACTTTGGGGACAGTGACCACAATTCGGTGACGTTTACGTTAAGGATGGAAAGGGATAAGTATACACCGCAGGGCAAGAGTTATAGCTGGGGGAAAGGAAATTATGATGCCATTAGACGTGACTTGGGGGGGATAAGGTGGAGAAGTAGGCTGCAAGTGTTGGACACACTGGATAAGTGGAGCTTGTTCAAGGATCAGCTACTGCGTATTCTTGATAAGTATGTACCGGTCAGGCAGGGAGGAAGGTGCCGAGCGAGGGAACCGTGGTTTACCAAAGAAGTGGAATCTCTTGTTAAGAGGAAGAAGGAGGCCTATGTGAAGATGAGGTGTGAAGTTTCAGTTGGGGCGATGGATAGTTACAAGGTAGCAAGGAAGGATCTAAAGAGAGAGCTAAGACGAGCAAGGAGGGGACATGAGAAGTATTTGGCAGGAAGGATCAAGGAAAACCCAAAAGCTTTCTATAGGTATGTCAGGAATAAGCGAATGACTAGGGAAAGAGTAGGACCAGTCAAGGACAGGGATGGGAAGTTGTGTGTAGAGTCTGAAGAGATAGGCGAGATACTAAATGAATATTTTTCGTCAGTATTCACTCAGGAAAAAGATAATGTTGTGGAGGAGAATGCTGAGCTCCAGGTAAATAGATTAGATGGCATTGAGGTACGTAGGGAAGAGGTGTTGGCAATTCTGGACAGGCTGAAAATAGATAAGTCCCCGGGACCTGATGGGATTTATCCTAGGATTCTCTGGGAGGCCAGGGAAGAGATTGCTGGACCATTGGCTTTGATTTTTATGTCATCATTGGCTACAGGAATAGTGCCAGAGGACTGGAGGATAGCAAATGTGGTCCCTTTGTTCAAAAAGGGGAGCAGAGACAACCCCGGCAACTATAGACCGGTGAGCCTCACGTCTGTAGTGGGTAAAGTCTTGGAGGGGATTATAAGAGACAAGATTTATAATCATCTAGATAGGAATAATATGATCAGGGATAGTCAGCATGGCTTTGTGAAGGGTAGGTCATGCCTCACAAACCTTATCGAGTTCTTTGAGAAGGTGACTGAACAGGTAGATGAGGGTAGAGCAGTTGATGTGTATATGGATTTCAGCAAAGCGTTTGATAAGGTTTCCCACGGTAGGCTATTGCAGAAAATACGGAGGCTGGGGATTGAGGGTGATTTAGAGATGTGGATCAGAAATTGGCTAGCTGAAAGAAGACAGAGGGTGGTTGGTTGATGGGAAATGTTCAGAATGGAGTTCAGTGACAAGTGGAGTACCACAAGGATCTGTTCTGGGGCCGTTGCTGTTTGTCATTTTTATCAATGACCTAGAGGAAGGCGCAGAAGAGTGGGTGAGTAAATTTGCAGACGATACTAAAGTCGGTGGTGTTGTCGATAGTGTGGAAGGAAGTAACAGGTTTTTAGAGGGATATAGATAAGCTGCAGAGCTGGGCTGAGAGGTGGCAAATGGAGTTTAATGTAGAGAAGTGTGAGGTGATTCACTTTGGAAGGAATAACAGGAATGCGGAATATTTGGCTAATGGTAAAGTTCTTGGAAGTGTGGATGAGCAGAGGGATCTAGTTGTCCATGTACATAGATCCCTGAAAGTTGCCACCCAGGTTGATAGGGTGGTGAAGAAGGCCTATGGAGTGTTGGCCTTTATAGGTAGAGGGATTGAGTTCCGGAGTCAGGAGGTCATGTTGCAGCTGTACAGAACTCTGGTACGGCCGCATTTGGAGTATTGCGTACAGTTCTGGTCACCGCATTATAGGAAGGACGTGGAAGCTTTGGAACGGGTGCAGAGGAGATTTACCAGGATGTTGCCTGGTATGGAGGGAAAATCTTATGAGGAAAGGCTGATGGACTTGAGGTTGTTTTCGTTGGAGAGAAGAAGGTTAAGAGGAGACTTAATAGAGGCATACAAAATGATCAGGGGGTTGGATAGGGTGGACAGTGAGAGCCTTCTCCCGCGGATGGAAATGGCTGGCACGAGGGGACATAACTTTAAACTGAGGGGTAATAGATATAGGACAGAGGTCAGAGGTAGGTTCTTTACGCAAAGAGTAGTGAGGCCGTGGAATGCCCTACCTGCTACAGTAGTGAACTCGCCAACATTGAGGGCTTTTAAAAGTTTATTGGATAAACATATGGATGATAATGGTATAGTGTAGGTTAGATGGCTTTGTTTCGGTGCAACATCGTGGGCCGAAGGGCCTGTACTGCGCTGCATTGTTCTATGTTCTATGTTCTAACTATGACCATCTGAGCCATAAGAGTCAGTTTCTCGGTGTTAATAAGTTGCTTGTGATGAGCATCACTCAACCATTTTCACACTTGTCATCACTACTTAATACCTGTGAGATAAAGAGCTCACATTTCAAACTTCACAACTGAAGGCCAGCAGCAGTTCTTTGTTGTACATTCCTTGTCATGTGTCTGTGCTCAAGGAGGAAGAAAAGCTATGAGGAGGTGAACAGCAGTGCACTTGTAAGTCGCTTCAACTCCTTCGGAATAGCATTGGCTTTGCTCATTGTTGTTTGACAACAGTGGTATCACTGATGAAAGGATTGCTGTGCCAAGATGTGAAGGGAATGTTTTGTTTGACGTACATGCTCCTCCTAATTAAAATGAATGGAATCACTTTTTAAGGACTTGACCAACTTCCAACTCGACATTAGTTGATTGAAGTTGCAATTGGAAACATCAGTCCTTTTCAAACTATTTGTTATGTTACAATCTTAATCAGTGTTTGTGATGTGAAACAAACAAGTTTACTTAATTTGGCTGAAGGATGTGACCCAATGCATTTTAAGTGCATATGTGGTCACCTTCAAGCAACAGACTGCAAAGTCAATCATAGTACCCCTCCAGTCAGGAGGCCATTCGGGCCATCGAGTCTTGAGGAAACCCATGCAGACATGGGGAGAACATGCAAATCCACACGGACTGTCACCCGAGGCTGGAATCGAACCCGGGTCCCTGGCGCTGTGAGGAAGCAGTGCCAATTACTGTGCCACAGTGCTGCCCGGGCAAAGCGGGCACAATCTGTACATTTATTAACCAAGTGCAATGTACCTGAAATCGTATCATGGTCGATATTTGTTTACACCAGCTAGGTGATGATCTGACAGAACAGATTGCCAACCTGATAGAGCTCACCTGATGTTCATCCCATCGATATCAGCTGTTTCTGTGGTCAAGAGACCTGTTTTATCAAATAGCTGCCTGGATGACCAAGAGAAAAATTTCGCTTACTATGGAATGGAATTCATGAGAGCGATAAAGGTGCTCCTTGCCTGCATATCCCCCTGGCTGAATGAGATGTGGTTGTAAGCAGCATGTTCCACACAGCATAACCTTTACATGTATTGTAGGATAATTGGCAAAAAAAATGGCAGGAGGGACATATGGCATTATTTTGCTCACGGAGTTATGATGGTCTGGATTGCAGTGCCCGAAGGGTGGAAGCAAATGCAACAGAAACTCTTGGATGGAAAGTAAATATATAACCATATATTTATGTCAAACCTTTATACTAATTAAATAGCCCAAGGAGCTTCACATGGGCATTTTTAAACAAAATATGATACTGAGCCAATAAGTCAAATGGCAGATCAAAGAGGTAGGTTTTAAGGGGTGTCTTAAAAGGAGGAAATTAAGGTAGAGATGTGGGGTTTGCATGGAGGGGAGGTAACTTCGGGCCGAGGTAACTGAAGACAGGGTGACCAAATATTGGAGCAATTAAAATCCAAGATACCCAAGAGATCATAATTGGATGAGCACAGATATATTTGGAGGTTGTGGGGCTGGAAGGGATGACGAAGATAGGGAAGGGCAAAACTATGGAGGGATTATGGCTGGCCCAGTCACGATGGGCTGAATGTCCTCTTTCTGTGCTGCAACTTTTCTCTGGTTCTATGATTTGAATACAAGGTGAGATTTTTAAAAATCAGGACATTGCTTGACCAGGAGTGAACACACAGATAATAGATGAACAGGACTTTGTGCGAGTTAGGACACAGGCAGCAGAGCTTTGGATAACCTCCCAGTTTATGGCGGGTGGAATGTGGGTGGCCAGCCTGGACTGCGTTGGAATAGTCAAGTCTAGAGGTCAGGAAAGCATGAATAAGGATTTCAGCAGTAGATGGGATGAGGCAGGGATGAAGGCGAGTGATATTACGGAGGTGGACAATTGGCCGCCTTAATGATGCCATGAACATGTGGTCGGAAGCAGATCTCGGAGTCATGGTTACGAGTCTGGTTTACTCTCAAACTGTTGCTAGGGAACCAGATGAAATCAGTACCTCTGTAGCGGAGTTAGCAGAGGGGACGAAAAACAATGGTTTCAGTCTTCCCAATGTCTAAATGGAGGAAACTTCTGCCCAACCAGTCCTGGAAATCAGAAAAGCAGTCTGATAATTTATCAATAGTAGAGGGGCCGGGAGCTGGTGATGATTTAGATTTGGATGTTTTGCCACACGTGAAAACTAAAGTACAGAATATTTTGAAAAGTTTAAAAAAAAGCAAATATACGGGGAACGAGCAGGAGCATTCGACTGATGATTGGATCACTCTTTGGAAGATCCAGCACAGGCTCATTCTGGGCTGTGTGATTCTATGCCACAAGAGTAGCTCAACTAAGGTATTGTTGCATCCAGCTGCTAAGTTTCACACTGAACTCTTGTTAATTATTAATGCAAAATACATTTTGAACTTCCCCAGCACCAGTGTATATAAAGGACAGGAGGACCTCCTTACTTTGTCTTCTAATGAGAATTATTAAATGAAGTCAGATAAAACACCTTGAGCAAAGCTTCAAGATGCTTAAGAATGAAGTTAGCGTTTTAGTCCAGAGATTCCTGTATAAAAAAAAGAACTAATTCAATGCCCTGCAGGAGGCTAGCAAGGACTGAGTAAATCTCGCAGCTTTAGCTGCGGAAACAGGTCCTCGCACGTCCGGTTTGGAGTCCACGCATACGCATGGCGGCAGCCTCCAGTTGCCGGACCGAGCTCCATGGCGGACTTGGACCGTGGAGCCAGACGCAAAAATGAGACACCCCCGACTGGCCACGAACACGAGCATCGAACTGCGCAGATCTAATCACCGGCCGCCAATAAGGCCCCCCCCCCCCTGGTGTCCAATCCCCCCGTTCCCCCACCAGGGTTGCTGCAGACTCAGTCCTGAGCCGTAACGGCAGCAGCCCGACCAGCAATAAGTGGTTAGTTCCACGCTGTCGGGAACTCGGCCGTCGGAGCGGAGGATCGCTGGGCGGGCCTCAGTCAATGGGACCCCAGCCGTGCGACGTACTCCGCGATCATGCCGATTTTCGGACCCTGGAGAATCGCCAGACTGGTGCCGGGCCCGATTTCGTCAGGAAAGTGGATTCTCCGCCCCCGCGCTGGCCGCAATTTTGGCCGCAGGGCTGCGGAGAATCCAGCCAATTGTCTTAATATTTATTGGCCGGGATTCTCTAATCCTGGAGCTAAGTATTGACGCCGTCGTAAACGGTGGAGCATTTTACAATGGTGTCAACAGGCCCCTAGGAGCAGCGATCCTGCACCGCACAGGGGGCCAGCACGGCACTGGAAAGCCTCACGCTGCTCCAGCTGCCGATTCGAGCGTCAGAACCGCGTGCCGCGTGTTCGTGCATGTGCTCTACGGCCGACGCAAATTCGGCATGCGCGTGGGCTGCCTTCTCCGCGCCGGCCCCGCGCAACATGGCGGAGAGCTACAGGGCCCGGCGCAGAGGAACATAGGCCCCTACCGGGATAAGCCCACCTGCCGATTTTAGGCCCCGATCGTGGGCCAGGCCACCATGGAGGCACCCCCGGGGTCGGATCCCCCCTCCCCCCCCACCAGGCCGCCCCCCTCAACATGAATGCCGAGGTCCCGCTGAGTAGGACCATACAAGATCGGCGTCGGGACTCGGCCGAACGGGGCGGGCACTCAGCCCATCGTGCTGTGAGAATCGCCGGGTGGGGGGGTGTTGCGTTGAGCGCAATGGCGCCGACTCTCCGGTGACCGGAGAATCGGCGGACCAGGATCGGAGCTGCGTTGTGTGAATTGTGCCCCCCCCCCCCCCGGTGCAAATCGCGTGACGCCGGTCCGCCGATTTTTGATTAGCTGAGAATCGGCGCCATTAGCACTGGCGCTGTCAACACGGCGGCGGTCGGGGGCTGCTCTATGCACCCCCCCTGGCGATTCTCCACCCGGGATGGGCCGAGCGGCCGCAAGAAATTCTGAGTCCCGCCGGCTCCGTTCATGTGTGGTCTTACCCGGCGGGAGCTCGACGTGCATGCATCCGGGGGACGGCCTGGTGTGGAGGGAGGGGGGTCTGACCCCGGAGGAGGCCTCCGCTGTGGCCAGGTCCACAATTGGGGCCTACCGATCGGCGGGCCGACATCTAGGGCTGGTGGCCTCTTTTGTTCCACGTTGACTCCTGTAGCCCTACGCCATGTTGCATCGGGGCCGGCGTGGAGAAGGAAGCCACTGCACATGCGCGCATTGACGCCAGTAAGACTCTGCATGCGCACATTGACGCCAGTCTCAGTGCGCATGCGCAGACCTGAGGTGCCAATTTGATGCTGGCAGCAGAAGCGGCATGGGTCGCTCCAGTGCCGTGCTCGCCCCCTGTAGGGATCAGAATCACTGCTCCTGAGGGCATGTTGACGCCCTCCTGAAACGCGAAGGCCTCAGGATCAGAGAATTCCACCCATTGTGTTTGCCAGTGCCGAACAGAGCCTGAATTATCTGCCATCAGGATTCTCTGTTCCCGCCAGCAGCGCAGCCCCATCCGCGGGTTTCCCAACAGTGTGTGGTATCTACAGTGGAAAATCCCATTGACAAGCAGTGGGAACAGAGAATCCCTTCGCCAGCACACGCACACCGCCGAGAAACATGGGCGGGATTCTCTGACCCCCGCTGGGTCGGAGAATCGCCGGGGGGCGGCGTGAATCCCGCCCCCTCCGGCCGCCGAATTCTCAGGCACTGAAAATTTGGCGGGGGCGAGAATCGCGCTGGGCCGGTCGGCGTGCCCCCCCTGGCGATTCTCCGCGATGGGCCGAAGTCCCGCTGCTGTCATGCCAGTCCCGCCGGCGTGAATCAAACCACCTACCTTCCCGGTGGGACTGGCAGCGCGGGCGGGCTCCGGGACCCTGGGTGGGGCGCGGGGCGACCTGGTCCTGGGGGGTGCCCCCACGGTGGCCTGGCCCACGATTGGGGCCCACCGATCTGCGGGCAGGCCTGTGCCGTGGGGGCACTCTTTTCCTTCCGCCTCGGCCACAGCCTCCGCGATGGCCGATGCTGAAGTGACACCGCCCCTGCGCATGCGGGGGGATGACGTCAGTAGCCGCTGACGCTCCCGCGCATGCAGACTTCCGCCGTCTGGCGCAGTCCCTTCGGCCTTGGCTGGCGTGGCACCAAAGGCCTTTCCTGCCGGCCGGCGGCACGCCAACCACTCCGGCACGGGCCTAGCCCCTCAAGGTGAAGGCTTGGCCCCTAAAGGTGCGGAGAAATCCGCACCTTTGTGGCGGCCCGACGCCGGAGTGGTTCACGCCACTCCATCCCGCCGGGACCCCCCGCCCCGCCGGGTAGGGAAGAATCCCGGCCCATGTGGCTGACGGATGGAGAATCTAGCCTAATATATCTTGTAATAATGTTGCAGATGGGTGAATATTATTATTCAGATGATCAATTGAGCATTTTATTCCAATCAGAAAATCTTGAATAAAAAATTTACTTGTCACGATCATGGACCATTTTCTGAAATAAATTTGTGCTTCAACCTCTCTTTGGTCCAACATTGTGGTCTCTGGATGGTTGGATAACTAACGTACCCCAAAAAATGTATAGGAATTGCCGGGGAAGTCTGACCTTCCAATCAGCGATTACAGGCGAGCACTTTGGACGGTTCTGACTTATTTATCTGGATAGTTACCCAAGAAATGTTCGACAGAAAAATCCTTGTCTAGTTCCTGGGTAACTATAGAACTGACCCCCCCCCAATCAGTAACAGTGACCTCTCCGCCCCCACTCCACCAACCGCCATCCCAGCCTTCCTGCTCGATCCTCCATCCTGCCAAATTACCAAATTCAGGATAAATTCAGTGACACATTGAAAGATGCGAGGCAGGATTCTCTGTCGAGCGACACCAAAATCGCGAACCATGATCAGGCGGAGAATCGCGTGTCAGCGGAATGGTCTGTCGGGTTGGTTTGACTCCCGGGACTGGGGCTTTCCCTGGGACCAGGGAATCCAGGCACGGACTGCCATTGCCGTGGCCTGCAGGGCAGCCAACTTCCAGCACACCCCACTGACCACCCACCTTAGTCCGTAGCTGCTCAGAGCACCACTGGCCATATGGTTTCCCCCCACTCCCCAAGGCTGGCCCTGAAGAGCCCACAGACCCTGCCCCCCCCCCTTCCCCACCACAACCAGGCACCACCCTGCTGGTGGGGCACTACGCGGACCACCTAATGGGATGCCCAGGTAAATCCAAGATGTTCACGGCCATGGAGGGCAGGGACTGGGCCACCTGCCTCTCGGACTGTTGCTCAGTGATCGAGCCACGTCACTCAGTGAACATGCCAGTTCCCTATGTGTTTGGTAAGGGTCAGCCAGTGCTAGGCCATTGCCATCAACACCCACAGCATGTTATGATTGGGCCAAGTTCGCTGCAATGGTCATGTGGCCCTGGTACATGGCTGCGACATGGCCACCCTGTCCTATGCCACGGCCACCGCTGCACAGGCTTCCCCAGACCCTGGACCTCCTGACCCATGGCCGATCCCATCGCACCCAAGACCTCCACCGTGGATGCCACCAGTGCGGTGTTGGTCTGGGTGACACGCATGGCCAACCCAGCCTCCTGCCCCTGCAGGGTTGGCCTCCTCCACCTGCACCTACAGGCACTGGATGGTTGCTGACACTCCCTCATGTGGTCCCCGGCTCTGCGCCTGTATCTCTAACATTGATGGATCCGCTCTTTCAAGAAGCCTGAAACTCGTCTGGATGGCAGTTTGTCCCTGGGGTCCTTCCGACCATCCACCCCCTCGGGGGTTCCTACCTCCACCTGCTGTACCCCGCTGCACCTGGGTGGTGCGCACCAGATAGTGCCCGAGGAGCCTCCTCACTAAAATGTCCAACCAAGGTGAGTGTCGCGGAGTTGTGGCTGGGGGACCACGTCGCCAACAGGTCCCGCCTGGTTGCCAGATGAGTCTGGCGTTGAGGCTGGGGGTGGGGTATGCCCGATAGCTCCGCCTCATCGCCGGGTGTTGCTGCAAACAAAATGGTTAGGTCATGGGTGGGGTTTTGGGTGGATGGGGAGGTGGGGTGTTGGGAGCTGGGGGAGTGTGGGGCTGGGGTAGGCGTGTAGGTGGTGGGGGTGTGGAGGGTGAGAGTGTGGGGGATTACTGGGTGCGGGGGGTTGTTGGGATGGTGGTGGGGGTGCCATACGTGCCAGAGGGACACCTCAATCCATCGGGGACTCACTTGCTTCCCCGATGCCGACTTCTGCCTCGGTGGTTGTTCACTCTCCAGACCCACTGACGAGGTCCAACGCCCTCGGCTCTGCAACAGTGAGGGGCAGGCAGGTCCTCTCCGCACTTCTCTCTCACCCTGCAGTTATGGGCCACCATCTCCTTGCGGGATAGGGGGGGGGGGACAATGCACACTGTGAGACACTTAGACGTGGTCAGCACAGGGGTCCGCAGCTGGTGACCTGTGTGCAGGACACCAGACCATGTTGGGTGGTATGGTCATTGGCATGTGGTGCAGGATTGGGTGCATGCGAACAGCCAGTGGGTGGGTTTCGATTTCCCCCTGTGTTGGGGGAGGATCTATGGGTGTGTGGGATGGGGGTTGCTGCCAGGGCCATGGGTAGTGGAGGTGGGTCACCATGGCTGGTCTCGGGGTTTGCGCACTCTGACCCAGTACTGCCTGCCTGTCTGCCTAGTGGGGGCTACGTGGTGATCTGGGGCAGGATTATGGGGGTGGGATGGGGGTGGTGGCAGGCGCGTGGAGGTGGTGACTCACCCTGAACGTCCTGAGGGGGTCATGCAGCTTCTTCCAGCACTGCTGTCCGGTCTGGCAGTGGGGACCACGGCACTCAAGGCCTCTGCCACCTGCATCCAGGCCGGGTTTATGTCCATGGTGGCAACCTTCTACCCACCCTGGGGAGCAGGGTGTCCCACCTCTCCTCCATGCCATCTAACAATGTCTCCAACTCCGCATCTACAAAACCCAGGATTGTTCTTCGGGACGACATAACCCTGGCTGGAATGCATACGTGTCTGCGGGAGGGGGGGGTGCCGGGGGTGGGACCAGCACCATTTCCGTCAACGCAGAACCTCTCGAGGTTGAGTCCCGGCGTCAGCACCTTTGTCTCTCAAATGGAGAATCCTGACCGTTGCGTCTGAGACATTTTCAACGTCACTGTCCTGGAACTTAGTTGAGATAAACATCTTTCATTCTGGTATCAATAAAATGACATTATTTTTTTAAAAAAGATTTCATTTTAAGAGGGTTAATCCCGGCAACCAGAATTGCAGGTAGATTCTGCAAATCAGATCAGTTAATAATTTTGCCAAGATTCCATGAAAGGCCATAAAAATGTATTATTATTGTCTGCATGTCAGAGCAGGAAACACCAAGTGCTGCAGTCTATCAAAAAAGACATTGGCCGGGATTATCCGACCCCCTGCCGGGTCGGAGAATCCCCAGGTGTGAGGCGCGAATTCCGCCTCGCCACCCCTGCGCCGGCTGCCCTATTCTCTGGTGCCGTTTTTCGGGCGGCGGTGGGATTCCCGCCACGGCGGTCAGGGGTCGTTGGCAGCGGCCCCCCCGGCGATTCTCCGGGCCCCGATGGGCCGAGCGGCCGTCCAGTTTTGGCCAGTCCCACCGGTGTGAATTACTCACCTCACGCACGGTGGGACCTGGCAGGTGAGTATGAGGGGGCAGTCCTCGGGGGGGCGCGGGGAGGATCCGACCCTGGGGGGGGGGCCACGGCGGCCTGGCCCACGTTCGGGGCCTACCAATCTGCGGGGTTTGTTCCATGGGGGTACTTCGTTCCTCCGCGCCGGGCCGCTGTAGGGCTCCGCCATATTGCCCGGGGGCCTGCGCAGAGAAGAGAACCCTGCATATGCGCAGAAATACACTGGCCTGTCTGCACATGCGCGAGATCACGCCGGCCATTCCGCATATGCACAAACTCACGCCGGCCCTTCGCCACCGGCTAGAGCGGCGCCAACCACTCCAGTGTCCACCTTGCCCCCGAAAATTCGGAGAATTCCTCACTTTCGGGGGCTGTTGATGCCGGAGTGGGTGGCGCCGGTTTTTCCCGCCGGTGTGGGGACTTAGTCCCCAGAAGGGAGAATCCCACCCATCAAGTCCGGAGCAAGCTTTCCATTTTTATTTTGCAATACATTTTGGCAGTTGACAACTTTTAGGAACTTGGCGAGACTAGTACCTATTGGTTATCTGGTACACGCTGATGGATGACTCACAGTCTCACATTGCCACTTCCCTCAAAAAGAACTGCAGATTGCAATCGATCAATATTCATCTTGTTTTTCCTCTGACATGCACCTTGATATTGATGAAATGTTTACAGTGAAAGTCAGACAATGAGCACTTACGCAAATGTTCTGGAGATGACTGGTTACATACCAAGCCAATCCCTTCTGCTGTGATGATACCAGGGAAATGTGACATGAAGGGGAAGAAATTGGGTTTGCTTTGATTTAACAGGTGGGGGGAAAAAAACTCTGAAAGGATGACATAAAATCGGCAAGCGAGGGGAAGGATCCCTGCAATATATGTAAATATGGGGGTATTGTGACCGAAGGCAAGGACTCCACATGTAGACAGATAGACAGGATACAACAAGGAATATTCGACTACTCCACAATACAATAACTCTCTACTCCACTCCCCTCAGGGTTCTAACAATAATAATCGCTTATTGTCACAAGTAGGCTTCAATGAAGTTACTGTGAAAAGCCCCTAGTCGCCACATTCCGGTGCCTGTTCGGGGAGGCCGGTACGGGTTCTCTTCCCTGACCTGTTCCCAGGTAGGCTCCTCCAATTGGGAGGAAGCTCCGCCTCCAACTTACCTGGGGATTCGAGGTGTTGGAGGGGAATCTGATGCAATGGAAGTACTACCCCTTAGAGGGTTGTAACAGTGGGTAAACCTGGCTGCAACTCCTGTCGCCAAGCGGTAGGAACCCCAGCATGAACCCATGAAAGTACTGTTAAAATTAATGTCGCTGTAAAAATGGAAAATAATATTGGGACCTCAGTCACGGTTACGGTGACAGAAGGGGTTCATGTTTTGTCGTTTTGATTTTGTTCCTTACCATTACCACTTTTCTATTGTTATTTATATGCAAAATTATTTTTTCTAATTCCAATTGCCAATAAAAATATTTTTGAAAAAAAGAATGATTTAGCAGTTTGAAGACTGAATTAATCTGATGCAGATAGAGTCTTAACATATTTCTTTGTGGATTATTAGAGCATGGGCTCCTTTACATTTGCTATTGAGACAGATGCTAGTATCATCTAAAGGGGAATATTTCTTAAGAAATAATAAAAATTGACAAAGCTTCTGTTGGAAGTTTTGAATTGGAATGGCTGTGGTGGGTGCATTGACATTCTGGCCTGCAATTACTTTCCGATTCTAGAAATCAAAACTGTCTTAACTCATTTAAAATCCACCATTTCTCTGCTTTTCGTTTGTAATTTTCTACCTCTTACGTTGAACTGTTTTCAGAAAATCAAAGCTTGGTTTAGTGGAGCACTCTCACCAGATTCAAGTTCCACTCCCGAGACACAATCAGACACCACTGGAGTCAGCTGTTCTTTTATTTGGGGGACATCCTCTGAGGAACCCAAACGTGCAAATCCTGACACGGGACACCCCCTCTCTCCAAAGGGTGACACCGTGTTCAGGGGCAGGACTTGTGCATCTTGGCCTCTTTCATCATTGCCACAATGACAGAAGGGCTCTCTCCCATTGTGAAAATCCAGGCCTACGATCAACAAAAATGTTTCCTCCATCCCTAGTGCCAAGAGTACATCTTAAACCCAGAAGGAAACCTTCTTGACTGCTGTACTTTTCATTTGGCAAGTACTGGCTTTGAGTCATTCAATCTGAGGAATATGAACAGATCCTTTCTCGTCAAAGGGCGTAAATCTTATCCCTTAATTTAAAGTTCTAAATCTTGTAATCCATCTTGCTCATTTACTGATCGTTGCATCTGTTGGAGGCCATGCTCCTCAGTCCCTGGACATCACAGCAACAGTTCCTCAGGGTCAGGTCCGAGGCCCAAACTTGTTCAGCTGCTTCATTAATGACTTGCCCTAAAAGATAGTGCCAGAAGTGGGGATGCTCGCTGGTGATTATGCTGTTTTCAGTGCCATCCGCAACTCCTCAGATAATGTAGCAGTCCCCGCCTGCATGGAGTAAAATAGCAAGGGGAGATCTGGCACAGAGGTAATGCCACTAAGCTAACAATCCAGATTCATATCTATATCCTAAGATTTGGTGGGATCTTCGAGGACAGCGTTTTGATGGGCTAGTGGAAGAGACGATGCCATGATGAATATGTGGATGAGCAGGGGTGTGTGCAGGTGGGAGCTGGGGTTATGTGTGTATGGGAGCAAATGACTGCAAGGGTTTGTACGGGTATGAGCGAGTGCATGGGTATGTGCATGGGAGCGAATGGGCGAGCAAGCACAGCAGTGTGTGCGGGGGCCATGTGTAGGTGGAAGCGAGAGAGTGAGGGTGTGTGGCTGAGTGTGAGTCTGTCTTACGCCCAGTCCCAAGTTTCTCACTCACTCCTACCAGCAGACACCAACGCATGCTCACGCATCCACTCACACTCACGCACCCACACACACTGACCCCTTCACACGTTGGCTATTTTTATTACTTTTTAACTTAACAATTGACATTGCTGTACTTGTGCTCCGCAATTGCTGCTTTCCTTAAAATCTATTTTTTTAAAATATCAGTTTATTTTTGGACTAAACCTTTTCTCATTGATATTTGCTGATTGGCCCCTTGAGTGAGTAAATATGCAAATGTGGGTCCCGAGTGAATAGGTTGGACAAATCTGACCTAGAGGAACATGGACAGCAAGTGCAGAGAAACATCATTATCTGCACTTTCCCCTTCAAGTCACACATCAGACTGATTCGGAAATATATTAGCAATCCTTCATTGTTGCTGGGTAAAAATGCTGGAACTCAATTTTTTAACTGCATTTTTGGAGGAGCTTCCCTACAAAGATCAGAGCAATTTAAGAAGGCACCATTGCCACGTTCTCGAGGGTAATTAGGGATGGAAAATAAGTGTTGATCCCACCAGCAACTTCCACACCCTGGCAATGAATGACAAAAATGTCTTTGAGCCTTCCCCGATGCATCATATTTCTTTGGAACTTAGGGAGTCCAAAGCTGCAAATGATGGGTCATTTCTTTTTGAAGCACGGCACCTCACAGCATGAGCTGTTGGTTAAACGTTTCTGGCAACCTTCAACTCTAAATGTCCTTTTGCTGGAACCTGTTGCAAGTACAAGCTAATAGTGGCACAAAGAGGGAACGGGGGCAACTGTGGCCTCGATGAATGATGGAGTCAACAGCATATCACCTTAACTAAGAATATTGACGGATCAAGCAAAAATCAAAGCAACAATGTGAGGGTGGATTAAAGTTGAAAGATTCTCTGAAACAGAAAAAAAGAAAGAAAGATTGGGTGAAGAAAAAGATTTAAAAAAGAGATAGATGAGAAAAATAAGATTTTTTAAACATTGTTGATTTTATATTCTTAATATTTCAACAACAATTGATTACCTGGAGGAATGAGATGCTACAGTTTTAGTTGTACCCCTCCTTTTACCCAGCAACATTGAAGGACTGCAAATATATTTCCGAGTCACTCTGATGTGTGACATGAAGGGGAACTTACAGCTAATGATGTTTCTGTGCACTTGCTGTCCATGTTCCGCTAGGTCAGGTTTGTCCAACCTTGACTTCTTCTGAGCCATAAAGGCTGATACTCTGTTATTTTTTCAGCAGGACCTGACCCACTATTCCAATTCAGTAGTTATCTCGATAGGGTTAGTGTTATGTGCCTGGGAATTCATTCCTGCTAGTTATGCGTGATGCGATGTGCAGTGACGTCAGCAGAGTGTTTGTGCAGGTTTTGAGTAGATCATCATTTTGACCGTGTGAACAACACCCTTAAAAAAACCTCTCATCGTGTTTTACAAGAATCCAGAGTGTGGGCACCTCCATACCTTTTCTCTTTGTGGAAACAAAGAAATATAACAGTTCAAAATATTTATTTATACTTGCAATCACAATTGAGGGACTTTATTGCCACCAGTTTCATTTTGCTGTGAATTATCAGTCCTGCCACCAAGGTCTTTTTACACTTCCACCTTTACAATGGCACTAGAGCTTATCTAGCTCCATGAGGACGGTTGAAATTTTCTTTTTAAATTTCTCTCTGGGGAGAGAACAATGCTGGCAAAATTGAATTACATGCCCTGAGAAGATGGTGACAAACCTTCTCTCGCTGTTACAAGTCCTTGTGCTGTTGGAGCTATGACAGTGAAGTGGGAAGTTTCCGGATATTGACCCAGTGTTGATGATGATGGTGATGATGGAATGACATTGTGCATCCAACTAGAACTGGTTGGATGCACCTGGTCCACACTACTGACTGTTGTCTAGACTGTAAACCCAACCTGTTTAACTTGACTAACATCCATATAGGTTTTACAGCAAAGACTTAAAGTGGCGCTGTTAATAGTTACAATTTTGCTCTTACTACAGTAATCATGTAAATTGTTCTCTACATTTTCCTAATTTGCATTTTAAACCAGTATTCATTTCAGAATGATGATTTTTATTTTACTTTAATTAATGGTCTCCTACACCTAATATTTATAAAAGCCATGATTGCAAATTATATTTTTAATCGTAAAGTAATTTACGGATTTGCAATAATTAAGGGACCATCTTTTAAAATGGATTTATTATTTTTTGAAACATTGAATAAAACCACGTTAATGGTTTAGAATTTAATGAATTATTAAAATTCTCCAGCGATGATAATGTTCCAATAATTTCTAATTCCTTCAAAGAAGATTATTGTTATGTGCAGAGTGCTGTCATGTATAGTCAATTTTAAACAATGCATTATTTACCCGAATTAATGAATTCGCATCCGTTTCTTAGCAGTTGAAGTGCACTCTAATTCAATCATAGATCAAGATACTGTGCTCTCCCCAGATACCCTGTCATTACTAAAGGATGGCAACTCTACCATTATATTTTGTGCCACCAGTTAACAAAAGGAAAAAGTAACTTGCATTCATGGCCTCGGGATCCCAAAGCAATTTACAGCCAGTTTTTGATTGGAGGATGTTCACTGTTGTCATGTAAGAAGTGTGGCAACCACTTTGTGCACAGCAAGGTTCCATAAACAGCAACAAGGCAAAGCCAGATACTTTTCTTCAGAGATATTTGTCAAGAGATTGATCTTGTACAGACAAGAAAACAGAGAACATCACAATATCATGTGAGGATGTTAGCTTGTGGAATTCTTTGGCAGTCCAGCAGACTAAAGATCTATGTGTCCTGAAAGAATGCGTTGAAATGGTTGAAGTAAAGTAAGTAAAGTCGCCATAGTCCCAGATGACCATAGACTGCTTTCCCCTTTGAGGAGGGTAGCTGACTGATGGTAATTTAACCTGAGGATCACCACACCTCAGGCAAGGGCAAAATTGAGAAGGTGGGGCCTTTACAAATAATCTCAGCCAGTATGGGAATTGAAACCACACTGCTGGCCATGCTTTGCATGAACCAGCTGACCAGCCAACTGAGCTAAACCAGTTTAAGTAGCGTAGAACTGTGGGACCTGTATACACAGAGAGGAGATGTTATGTTCTTACAATGTTACAAGTTTGAGCTCATTTGTGGTTTAAGGCAAAAGGCATCAATCACACGTGAGGGATTGGGCAAGCGCATTGTGGGTTCATTTATTAAGACTAGGCACATATGAGCTGCGATAACCCTTACGAGGACCACGGGCGAATCGCTGAGTAATCTCCCCCTGGTTTTGATAGAATATGAGTGCCAGTGGTGACCGGGCAGAGGCCCACCCAGCTGGGTCTCATTAGCGGGACTTTTAAATGTAGCTCCCAGACCCGGACCGACAGTTCCCGAAAGTCCTGGGCTGGGCCGTTTGTTTTGATTGCTAGGCAGCGACTTTATTTTCAGTTTGAAATAAACTAGTTTGTCCTTTACTCTGCGCCTCCTGGAGTTATAACATTGACGATGAGTATTAAGCAAGGGATCCTGAGCAGCCTTATCGAAATTCCCGACAACAATTCTGGTAAGAAATAAGGCAAAAGGAAAAATCCAGAAATGTCCTTGTTTGGGAAGTTCGAGCCTTATGGTGTGGATGTGGAGGGTTGCCCCAGTAAGCCGAACGTATGTGGTACTTCTTCCGCACCAATGGAATAGAAGGGGGTGACAGACATTAAGTAATCCTTTTGACAGCATGCGGGGCCCTGATGTTCAGCAAGATTAAGAGTCTAACTTATCCAGGAGCCCCTGACACCAAAACATTCAAAGAGCTTGTGTATCCAGTAAAGAGCCATTATGACCTAAAGCTGTCTGTAATCCCCCAGTGTTACCGATTCAAAACAGCTGGGATGACCCCTGGGGAACCCGTAACAGAATTTGTGACTAGATTAAGGAAGGTGGTAAAGTTCAAGGAAGTTGGCCTAGAATAAGGAAGCTGGCCGAATATTGCAACTTGGCCCATCCATATCCAAGATGCTACATGATCATCTAGTGCGTGGGATCAATAATGTCACAATAGAAAATAAATTGTGGGCAGTACCTACCCTAGACCTCAAAAGGAATACATAAGTAGCATTATTCTTGGAGAACGCTAAGAAAAGGACCCAAGAACTGGAAGTGATGGACAGTAACATTCTCAGGTGAGGGGGGAGGACCCTCACACAGAAGAGCCAGCATTCCCAGCAAAGGCTCCTACAGCCCACACCCACATTCAGCAAAGACATTCTGGAATCTCAAAAGATGGCTGTATAACACGTTAAGTACCAGGGACGCCTCCCTGGAAGTCTACAAGTGACAGCTGCAAGGCTGTTGAAATGTGGCCAAAGGACACGACTCAGGCAAGGCTGCCAGAATCAGCAGTACACCTGCCACCTCAGGCCCGTGCCTTGCAAGTCTGTCAGCCTGCAGAGGATGAAACGATGCAACTAAGCTGCATCATTACCTCTAAGGTTACCCTGATAAAATTACACACTTGGACATGGGAGTTGCCATTTCCATCGTCGGATAACAGAGCTTCCGGCATCTCCAGATGGGCACCTTGCCCCAACGCCTGTGAAATACCAGGGCCAGGTTGGTCACTTATACAGGGGAACCTTTGAAGAATATAGGGACCACTATGGCCACAGTTAACTATGGGCAGCTGACGCCCTGACTCCCGCTCATAGTTAACTATTACGAGTACCAGGACACAGTCTCTTAGGCAGAGACTGGCTCCAGAGGACCTGTCTGGAATGGCTAGGAATTGGTGGACTGTATGAGGTCACTGGTAAATACCCTGAGGTATTGCAAGAAGGCCTTGGTAGAATAAAGGGAGCAAGGGCAAAGATTTATGTGGACCCCAATGCCCTACCCAAATATTTCAGGGTACAGCCAGTCCCATACGCTTTACTTACCAACATAGAGACTGGACCGAACTCGAGTGACTAGAGAGCTTTGGGTAATGCAACCTGTGCAGTTCGCAAAGTGGGCTGCACCCGTAGTCCCCATTCTCAAGCCCGACAAGTCCATTCTCTTTTACGGGAACTGTAAACTAAAGGTTAATAAAGCCTCACATTTTGATCGGTATCCCATGCCATGCATCGAAGATCTTTGTGCCAAACTGACAGGGGGTCAGAACTTCACCAAAATAGATGTATGCCATGCCTACCTCCAGTTAGAACTATCCAGGAAGTATGTGGTGCTTAACACCCACCGATAGCACGGTGGCACAGTGGCTAGCACTACTGCCTCACAGTGCCAGAGACCCGCATTCAATTCCAGTTATAATAATAATATAATCTTTATTGTCACAAGTAGGCTTACATTAACACTGCAACGAAGTTACTGTGAAAAACCCCTAGTCGCCACATTCCAGCACCTGTTCAGGTACATGGAGGGAGAATTCAGAATGTCCAGTTCACCTAACAGCACGTCTTTCGGGACTTATGGGAGGAAACCAGAGCACCCGGAGGAAACCCATGCAGACACAGAGAGAAAGTGCAGACTCCACATAGACAGTGACCCAAGCTGGAAATCAAACCTGTGACCCTGGCGCCGTGAAGCCACAGTGCTAACCACTGTGCTACCGTACAGCCATATGGGTGACCGTCTGGAGTTTGCACTTCCTCCCCATGTTTGCATGGATTTTCACTGGGTGCTCCGGTTTCCCTAATTGTCCAAAGATGTGTAGGAGAGGTGGATTGGCCTTACTAAAAATTGCCCCTCGGTGTCCAAAGATGGGAAGGTTAGGTAGGGTTATCAGGTTGCGGGGGAGTGGGGCTCGGTAGGGTGCTTTTTCAGAGGATTGGTGCAGACTCAATGGGCCAAATGGCCTCCTGCACTCTTAAGGATTCTAAGACTCATAAGGTTTTTATAATAAGTTCATGGAGGCAGAAGTCTCTTCACCAGAATTCCTTTTATTTATAAAACCAACAGCTGAACAACCAGGTGCATTCAGCTTGCTGCCTACACTGGGAGTGCAGAGGATCTGACACTCCCTGTTATATACAGAGAAAGGGGTTCCCTGATCGGGCCACTAATCAGGGAACTCGTATTCTAATTGGCCAATCTTAAAGGCCTGGCCTAAATCATTACACCCCTCCCCTCCCAAAGTGTGAGGAGCCTGCCTGGTCCTCGTGACTCTCTTGCTTCATGTCTGCGCCAGGACCGGATCCTCCACTTCGGCCTCCGACGTGTGGGGGGCTATGATGGCTAGGTGCCCGTCTTTTCCGATGTGAGCGCCTGGGGAGTGGTTCGCCCATTTCTTCCAGCTGCAGGGGGACAGCTGCGGCATCATCTATTGTGCTCTGCACACGTGGGTTTGAGTCCCATCCTCGTCGCCACTGTAATAAATTCACGGAGGCAGAGGTCCCTTCAGCAGAATTCCTTTAATTTACAAAACCAGGTGCATTCAGCTTGCTCTCTACACTGGGAGTGCAGAGGATCTGACACTCCCTGTTATATACACAGAAAGGGGTTCCCTGAGTGGGCCACTAATCAGGGAACTCATATTCTAATTGGCCAATCTCAAAGGCCTGGCTAAAGTCATTACAGTTTTATACAGATTTATATGCCTGCCGTTTGGAATCTCATCGGCAGGTGCCATTTTTTAATGTGTAATGGAGAACATTCGCCAGGGGCAATCTAAAATGCAATATATTGAGACAATGTATTAATCACAGGAGCCACGGAAAAAGAGCACCTAGCCAACGTGGAGGATGTGTTGAGATGATTTTATGCCCGTCTCAAATCTGAAAAATGTGTTCTAGGCTAGCAAAGCCATCAACCAAGTGTACCAAGTCAATCAAATAGACCTACACCCCGTCGAGGATAAAGGTAAGTCCATCAAAGAAGTACGAAACCCATGAAATACAGCAGAATAAAAATCTTTCAAAGGCCCTGCAAACTACTAAGGGAAATGTATCCCAAACTTGGCCATTTTATTGTAAAACTTGCAGACACTGTTTAAATAAAGATCACCAGAAGTGGTCACGGTAGGTGCCGCAGGATGAAGCCTTCACGAAGGTGGAGCAGCAGTTACTATCATCAAACATCCTGGCTCATTATGACCTCAAGAGAGAACTGACATTAACATGTGATACCTCTCCATGTGGAGAAGGGGCAGTCCTTTCCCACAGGGAGACCTAAAGCAAATGCATCGGAAAGATACTATTCTCAGATAGAAAAGGAAAGTTTGACTGTTAGGTTTGGGGGTGAAGAAATTCCTGCCATAAGTCTACAGCCGACATTTCATAATTGTAACAGACCATAAACTCCTGTTGGGCCTTTTCAAAGAGGATAAAGCTATTCTGCCGCATTGTCTCGCCTCAGCTCAGATCTAATGCTGGGCATTATTGTTAGCAGCCTATGAATACTCTCTTCAGCAGCGCATAGGAACACAAATTGCCCTTCCTCACTGAACGACAAGAGCTGAGTGTAGAGGATGGCATCATCATGTGGGGAGCCTGAGTTAATCTCTCCCACCAGGTCAGCCCCCAATACTGACGGAATTACACAATGGACACCTCGGGTATCCAAGATGAAATTGCTCGCAAAGAGTTATGTCTGATGGCCTGCGCTTTGTACAGACATTGAGAATCTAGTGAAGCAGTGTTCCTTGTGCCAGAAGAACCAAAAGATCCCACCCTTGGCCTCTGTGCACCCATGTGAATGTCCCGGAGGCCCATGGATGTGGGTGCACGTTGTAATCTCTGGCCCGTTCTTGGGATCAATGTTCCTTATTATTGTCAAAAGAGTTTTGATCCGGATGTTTGGAAGTGCCATGGAATGTTTAACTTCCACCTGAATTTCAGTTCAACATCTTACCAGATGGCAGGTAATTTGAAATATGTTATAAATTGAGAAGACAACAGACACCTTTGATGCCACATTTATAACAAGGAACCATTTAGCCCCTCAAGCCTGTTCAGCCACTGAATGAGATCATGGCTGATCTGCAAAGAACTCCAAATACCCACCTTTGACACATGTCCCTTAATATCTATGGCTAATATAAATCTATGAGTCTCTGATTTTTAAATTAATAATTTATTGCCCATCAATTAATAATTGGGGAGGAATGTTCCAAGCTTCCAACGCCATTTGGGTGAAGAACTGTCTCCGACTGCCACTCCTGAAGGTTCTGGCTCTAATATGTTGACTATTGTAATATGACTTTGAGGGATATCAGTGTGACATCACAAGCAGGGAAATGTGTCATGTGATCCAGTCTTAGTTTCACTTTTACTTTGAGCAGAACACACACACATACATATCTTCGAATATCACTGAGCAATACAACAATGTAAGATTGTTTTTGTAATAATTCTAGGAGGCGTAAAGTGAAAGACCAAACTGGTTTATTTTAAACTGAAAATAGAGCCGCTACCCTGTCCCCCAAAACAAACATCACAGCCCAGGGCTAAATTGAACTGCCGGCTGTGGTAAACCACTGTGTTCTGCTATTAGAGGTTGTGCGGTAGAACCTGCACTACAGCTTCACCTGGGGCCCCTGCATGCTAGCTCCACCCAGGAGGCAGGTTATAAATACGCGTGGCCTCCAGTCGCAGCCATTTCGCCAGCTGCTGTGGGAGGTCACACATCTGATACTAATAAAGCCTCAGTTTGGTTCAACTTCGTCTCCACTCAAATTGATCATGCCTCACTGGTCCAGCCCTGGGAGCTACATTTGCAGGTTCCACCAATGTGCTCCAGCCGGGTGGGCCTCCGCACACCCTCCACGAGAAGTCATATTCTGTGAGGCCTACGGGGAAATCAATCAGCAATCCCCAGTGGTCCTCGTGAAGGTTATCACATCCCTCCACCCTCAAGCCTGAATCACTAGCCTCACTCCCCAGGCGATGGGGCCTCTTTCGTCACTTGGCACAAGGCCTCGAGCCAGCAGCTGGTGGAGCCAGATTGGGGGCATGAAGCAAACTCCTTCATCTACATTTCAGACTCCTAATCTTCATTGTCAGAAGGAACGACTCTCGGGTGCATGAACTGATTACCACATGGTTCTCCTGGCACAAGGAATTTGGGCAGCACGGTAGCACAAGTGGATAGCCTGTGGCTTCACAGCGCCAGGGTCCCAGGTTCGATTCCCTGCTGGGTCACTATCTGTGCGGAGTCTGCACATTCTCCCTGTGTCTGCGTGGGTTTCCTCTGGGTGCTCCGGTTTCCTCCCACAGTCCAAAGATGTGCAGGTTAGGTGGATTGGCCATGATAAGTTGCCCTTAGAGACCTAAAAGGTTCGGAGGGGTTATTGGGTTACGGAGATCGGGTGGAAGTGAGGGCTTAAATGGGTTGGTGCAGACTTGATGGGCCGAATGGCCTCCTTCTGCACTGTATGTTCTATGGTCAGCTGTTGGAGAAGGTTGGTGCAAAATAGGTCCTGTGCTTGACTGCACAATAGCAGTCATCGTCCTTTAAACGTAATTCAGTGTGTGAATGTGTTTGATTGATTTAGTCATAGAATTTACAGTGCAGAAGGAGGCCATTTGGCCCATCGAGTCTGCACCGGCCCTTGGAAAGAGCACCCCACTTAAGCCCACACCTCCACCCCATCCCCGTAACCCAGTAACCCCACCTAACCTTTTTTGACACTAAGGGCAATTTATCATGGCCAATCCACCTAACCCACACATCTTTTGGACTGTGGGAGGAACCCGGAGCACCCGGAGGAAACCCACGCACACACGGGGAGAACGCGCAGGCTCAGCACAGACAGTGACCCAAGCTGGAATCAAAACTGGGACCCTGGAGCGGTGAAGCAACTGTGCTAACCACTGTGCTACTGTACTGCCCCCTTCAATGTGATAAGATACGCACGGCAATGCAGGTAATATTTATTTCTATTAATCCGCATTTCGGCAAAGGCGAGCAAAATCTTAACACCCTGTGAGATTCAGAGTCTATCCTACAAATTAATGCATGATTTGGCTGCAATGTAGTTTGCAAAATTACTTTCAATGACAGGAGGAAATTGGAAGTGTAAATGCTTTTGCTGATTCAATGCAGATATTAACAGATTCACAGTCAGGCTTACAAAATGGAAGCACTGTTTGTTCACTTGCTGACAGTGTTCCTTTTTGATGACACAGTTGAAAGGAACTGTTGCACAAAACCCCAAAATAATATTGGATGGAAATTTGCCATCTGCTATTGTGTTTTTTTTTATTAAGATGTTAATTTGCAAGTTAACTTGGCAATACAAATGTGTAGAGTCGGCATCGAGCATTTAAAAAAAATAATAGGACTCTTACTTTTGCCAGAGTTTAGAATAACAAAATCAGCATTTAGTTTTAAAATAAGATTTCCAGTGTTTGCACAAATGCAATTATATACCATAGAGCTACCAGAGAATCTCTACAGGGCAGAAAGAGGCCATTCAGCCCATTAAAAGAGCACCCTACCCAGGTTCACTCTCCTGCCCTATCTCCGTTACCCCACCTAACCTGCACATCTCTCGTCACTAGGGGGCAATTTTAGTGTCCAAATGTGTGCAGGTTAGGTGGGGTTACGGGATAGGGAGGGGGAGTGGGCCTAAGTCACGTGCTCTTTCAGAGGGTCAGTACAGATCAATGGGCCGAATGGCCTCCTTCTGCACTGTAGGGATACTATGATATGTCTTTTATGAACTCAAACTGTCAGGCAAGAATATCTATTTTTTTTAAATTTAAAGTTATTAATTTGTTTTTTACCCAAGTAAGGGGCAATTTAGCTTGGCCAATCCACCTAACCTGCACATCTTGGGATTGTGGGGATGAGACCCACGCAGACACGGGGAGAATGTGCAAACTCCACAAGACCAGGGCCAGGACCGAACCCGGGTCCTCAGCGCCTTGAGGCAGCAATGCTAACCACTGCGCCGCTGTGCTGCCCCAAGTAAGAATATCTATTGTTAGAGGGTGGTGCAGATCAATGAGCCAAACGGCCTCCTTCTGCTCGGTAGGGATTCTACGATATGTATTCTCTGAACTCAGCCTGACTATTGCTTTGTTTTGGTGCTCTTTAGCAAGGGGATCAAATGCAGTTATTTAAAGATACTGCACGGTACTTTGTGCCAACAGAAGTGTTCTTCTTTGCTCTTTTAATGTTAATGTTAATGTATTCCACCATGGGACACAATTGTTGATATTGGTCATCCTGTCAGCCAGGCTACACAGTCGGTTTTGAATTCAGATTTCAAAAAGTACTTGACAGGAACTGAATCTGAAGTGTGGGAAACGGAAAACATGTCTTGAAAAGCCCGATGGACCTATTGATGGAGGCTTCACATCATGACGTAATGGACCAGAAAATCATTTTCTGTGATTTATTTTGGCATGGAGTTTGCAATTCTTGACATGCCTTTACCCGTTCAAATTGAGGAGGGCATCATGTAAAATTCATCCAGCAATCTCATCTGAATGAGTGGTGTTAGCTGGTGTTTCTCTGGTGCTCTCTGCCTACTAATACTGCAGACAATCTTTTCCTGTTTTACGGGCAGCTTATTTCCTCAACCCCTGCCCCCATATTTAACCCCTCCCCACCAATCATGCATGATATTGTTTTCCCTTTCAAGATTCACTAATCAATCACAGTAAAGTGATAATACCCATTGTTGACATGTAGATACAAATATTGCCTGATATATATGAAGCATGGGTCATTAATATTAAGAGCAGTGGCGGTGGAATGCAGTGTCGGTTTGTGTGCAGCCTGTGTGATCCCACTGCGACTATGAGACAAATCAGAGAGCACAAATTTTACTTCAACAGCATTGTGCAATATTATTATTCTGACTGGAAAATATTGCATGAGTGATTTATAACACTGTGCAGATAATAACACTGATTTTGGTGACTGCGTCAGCCCCTATTAACATGTTCTACACATTGCACCAATGGACATGGTGACAGTAAGTGCATATTTGGGGAAAGAGTCAAGCCGCCCAGAAAGATTACACAACATCTTTTCCATTAGGTAGAATTAGAAGATGGCTTTCTTATGCGTGGGTGTATGATATTATTCAATATAATTAATTCATGCAAGGTGTCCAATTGGCTTCTATTTTATCAGTAATGTCAGAAGGTGGAAAGATCAAATGATTCCTGAGAAACAAATTGGAGTGACGGGGGCCAGGGTCTGAAAGTGGGGGGGGGGGGTAGGTCGGGGCAGCCAGACAAAACGGTGCGCCGATCTGCGACAAAATGATGCCCCAATCTGCGATGAAATGGTGCCCGGGTCTGAGGGAAATGATTCTAAGTGCGGCCTCAGAGGAGAGAAACTCCCCGAGGCCAAAAGAAAATGATAAAGTGCTGTTCAATAGCGAGATGTTTCCCGGCGCTGAAGATGTCGAGAAACCACCTGCTAAACGCATCCAAAACCTGACATAGATTTTTTCCGATTAAATCGCGCCCTTTGTCTTTCTTTCAATACACCTGCATGTAATCTGCAGAGTGACTGTCGCAGTGATGTAATTAAAGACCGATTGCTGAGTCTCTGAGGATAATTAATCACAGAACACCCAACTGATGCTTGTGAAGCAGCCAGAAAGAAATCACAACATTTACAAAACACTTCAGCTCTGTAGTTAATACTACCTTACCATTCTGACTTCTCTGGCACCAACGTACTGTCATGCAATTGTGTTGCAAACTGTGAATTTAGAGCCTGTCCGTGTTCCATACAATGTTGCATTACATTCGTACTAAAAGCAAATCATATTTTTTTTCAGTCTAATTGTTGTTTAAGGAGCTCACCACCACCTTCTGAAGGGCAACTAGGGTTAGGCAATAAATGTTTGCTTAACCAGCGACGCCAAGATCCCGTGAATGAATAACCCCCCCCTCTCTCTCACACACACACACACACACACACACGGCATCTCATTGTTTCTGAAACTTTAGGGATTCACTGACCATTTTTGTAAGGGGAATTTAAAATTGCTGCTGACCTTCTGGCAGTTTTGTGGTTTTCTGGTGGGCTTTTGCAAAAAAAAAAAATCGGAATCACGATTCTCCCAAAGCTCACAAGTGGCCATGCAGCAATGCGCAATGAAATTGACCTGAGACTGACAGACCGACTTAAAAAAAAACCCGAAAGCTTCCGACTAAGAGTCAGCCATTCTCAAAGATCATCCTCATGAGCATGGCAGTGGCTAGCCAAGAGGTTAACTCCCATAAGGGAGTTGGGAAAAGTGCCAGAAGACGTCCATTGACCACACACATGTGGTCAACATCAGTGAATGCATCTCCTCAGGCGATGTCCTGTCCTTCACACCTCCAGCTTTTTATCCTGCACAATGTATCACCACCCCCTGACTGAACCAGCAGCATTGTCAGGTACTCAGGACTTATGGCTAACCTACAGATGCTCCACCTCATCCTCCCCTATCTACCAATGTTGCTAGCCTCACACATACCTCCAACTATTCAATAATGGCAGACACAAAATCCAAACACACAGCTGGACAGCCATTGGAATCCTGCCCCCTCTCTCTTGAGGGACATGGCAGCATGGAATTGAAGTAACCTGAGCAGAGCTGACAGAGACAAGGACACCTGCATTTCCAGAGCCCTATGATGAATGTGATAATTTAGGAAATTCAGATGGATTGTATTTTATGTATTTGGTGCAGTAAAGGTTAGAAATCTGGGTTAGTGTGTGTATGACTGCTGCAGTAGTGTTTTTTAAAATCCTGGTTTGCAAAACAGCTCGGCTCTTTGGGAGTCAGAGGTGCAATTAACGCAATGTAAAAGCTTGGGCTAATGGATTTTTGTTCAGATCAAGAGGGTTTCCTGGGGAATATTTAATTAGAGACACCCGCTGTTGGGATTCTCCATTGCACCGGCAGCCCATGGATTTCCCGACGGCGTGCGGCTGTCCACAATGGGAAACCCCATTGGCCGGCTGGCGAGACGGAGATTCCCGGGGGGGGTGCCGCACCAGATTTCCCGCACATTGTGTTTCAGGTTTGTTAAATGATGTACCTAATGGGAGGAGCTAGAGAACCAGGCGTTTTCGCAGAGGTTGTCCATTTGGTTCCGGGAAGACAGTTTCTGCAGGCTTCAGCTGGAGATCCTGCATTGTTCTGACAGGATTCAGGTCTATCTCTTAAAGAAGTCTCAAAGGACATCTCTTAAGCAAGTGTGCCTCGGTCTGGTAACTGTACTTACAGGTGGATTTTGACCTGTTATTTGAGTAGAAGTAAAGATAGTTGTCATGTGAGAGTACCTTTAAGAAATGGGTGTTTATCAAATAGCTGTAGGGGATGTACCTTTAATAAATGGGGTTTATCAAATAGCTGCAGTGATGTCAGAGTGTGGGTGAAGCTGAGCTGTGACTCTGCTTTTACTTTCGCTTTGAACAGAAGCTGGTGTGTGTCTGTGCGTTTTAGTTTTGTTTTTCAGAGTGAAGAGCTGCAGTGAAAGCCAGCAGATATGCATGGCTATCTCTACAAGCTAAAGAGTGTTTATTTGGTTGATTTCAAAGTGATAAGTGCTCTCAGTAGAGAATTTAAACCTGATGTCTGTGTTGAAGAGGGTATTTGTCTTATGGATGTTGCAAGGAAAGATTAAGGGTTACTAATAGAGTACTGTATTCTTTGAGGGGAGTATTTTAGTCGATGGTTGCTAAAATGTTTACTGTGTGTGTTTAAAAATGTGAATTGGATTCATAGAATAAACATTGTTTTTTTTTGTTTAAAAATACTTCTAGTTCTCTGTTGCAGCACACCTGTAAAGTGGGCCCTTGTGCTCCCCATAACCAAAATCTATTTAAAGTTATGGGTCAGGTGAACTCCATGATACACTTTGGGGTTCTCTAAATCCTGGCTCGTAATATAGCAGTTAAGGGTTATTGTGTCACTGTACCAATTAGCATTGTATAAGGGGTAATTGAAAGTTATTTTCTTGTGTGATGTTCAAGATATTTTACTACTTTGTTAGTAATAAAGTTGATTTTGATATACATTGTCCCTATTTTGTGTGCAATACCTCCTGGAGCTAAGTATCCTTTCCTCACAGTCTTACAAAATCAAAATTGGGGTTTGTGTCCACTTTCCGAGCCGCTGGCCCAGGATCCGAATACGGAAGTGTTTCTCTGTGCTCCTGTGCCATTTATGATGTGGCAGGTAGCATCCAGCTTTGCTGAGAACATTGGAGATGCACCTTCTCATTTCCCAAGTCACCTTCATCCAGCTTAATGTATAACCATGAACCTCCTGCTCCCTGCCGAACTGCCTTCCGTCACACCAACATTTCCCTCCTGCCTAGAGATACCCAAAAAAACTGCATTGTGTCACCCCCCCCCCCCCTCCACCCCCCCCCCCCCCCCCCCCCACCCCCCCCCACACGAGCCCCAGGTGGAAGGAACAGAGCAACAGAACTGGCCTGATGAAGGGAGACCCCCATCAGTTGATCGGACATTCTCAGTCACCCGATCAGACACTGCCATGCACGTACCTTGGAGGCAGGTGTACAGTTGTGATTGGTATATAGTGAGTCACCGGGCATGACGGGAGGAAGGATGCTTCCTTTGCCAGTTTACCCGAGGTCAATGGGCTCTTCTGCAGGGAACTTAGATGGGGACCTCAATGCGGTTGCTCACATTGCACTGAATGACACGCACACCTACATGATGGGTGTGTTAGCTGGTCTGACAGACATCCTCTTTTCATAGTAAAGACCACAGAAGAGTCCCGCTCGAACTTGGCAGAGATCATTGCACTCCAGAACCTCTGCCCCTTCTCCCTGTTGAGCTGCAGACCCAGAAGCCCAGCCACGCTTACCCCGATACCTCTGCCGCCTTGATGTGCCAACTCTTTTCTTCCACTCCCGAGAGAACGCAACACTCTCAGGCAAACGTAAGGATTCTCCAAAACATACTCAAAATAAAAAACTGCAGGAAACTTTCAGTCGCTTTGAAAATAGAAAACTTTCCAAACATTTAACTTACTCAGGACACCGGGCCCTTTAATTACTCCAGGACCTATTTTGCTGCTTTCTTTTATTTTGCTGAGTAGACCGTTCGAGCAGTGCCTATGCATTCATTTATCAAATTTGGCACCCTGTCACAATATTTTTTTTTTAAATTCCAATTAAGGGAATACACGCACATCTTTGGGTTGTGGGTGTGAGACTCACGCAGACACGGGGAAGATGTGCGAACTCCACACGGACAGTGACCTGAAGCCGAGATCAAAACCGGCTTCAGGGCGCCGTGAGGCAACAGCGCTAACCACTGCACCACCCTGCCGTCCTTCCTGGCATCATACATCAGCATAATATCAACTCAGTGTGTTCCAGCACACACCAGGGATGCCCATATCCTCAGAGGTGCAACAGAGAAATATAGAAAATAGGAGCAGCAGGAGGCCATTCGGCCCCTCGAGCCTTCTCTGCCATTCATTATGACCATGGCTGATCATTCAACTCGTTGCCTAATTCCGCCCCCCTCCCATATCATTTGATACCCTTCGTCCCAAATACTATATCCAACTGCTTCCTGAAAACATACTGGGCTGGATTCTCTGCTGGCAGGATTCTGCATTTCGCCGGCAGCGCACCCACGACTGGAGAGTTCCTGACGATGTGGGGCTGCCCACAATGGGAAACCCCATTGGCCGGCTGGCGGGACGGAGAATCCCATTGCTGGCGGGGCGGGTAGAACCAGATAACTGGTGTGGTGGGATGGAGATTCCTCCCCGCCACCCCCACACAATATTTTGGTCTCAAGTACTTTCTGTGGTAAAGATTTCCACAGGTTCACCACTCTCTGGGTGAAGAAATGTCTCCTAATCTCTGTCCTCAATGGTCTACCCCGTGTCCTCAGACTGTGACCCCTGGGTCTGGAAACCCCCACCATTGGGAACATCCTTTTTCAATCTACCCTATCTAGTCCTGTTAGAATTTCATAGGTTTCGATGAAATCATTCTTCTGAAATTAGGCGAATACAATCTTAACCAACTCAATCTCTCCTCATCCTCAGGGCAGCACGTTAGCACAGTGGTTAGCACAGTTGCTTCACAGCTCCAGATTCCCAGGTTCGATTCCCGGCTTGCCTGTGCGGAGGCTGCACGTTTTCCCCGTGTCTGCGTGGGTTTCCTCCGGGTGCTCCGGTTTCCTCCCACAGTCCAAAGATGTGTGGGTTAGGTGGATTGGCCATGCAAAATTGCCCTTAGTGTCCAAAAAAGGTTGGGTTGGGTGGGGTTACTGGGTTGCAGGGATAGGGTGGAGATGTGTGCTTGGGTAGGTGCTCTTTCCGGGAGCCAGTGCAGACTCGATGGGCCGAATGGCCTCCTTCTGCACAGTAAATTCTATGATTTCTATGATTTCCATACGTCCATCCTACCATCTCAGGAATCAGTCTGCACTCTCTCTAAAACAAGAACATCCATCCCCAGGGGACCAAAACTGCACAAAATATTCCAGGCATAGCCTCACCAAGGCCTTGGATAATTACAGCAAGACATGGGTCATCCAGGAAGGACAGAATGCCCTCACAAATCAAAGGTAGGCATCTATTATGCAGCGAAGAGCGGTGCTACATAAATTAATTTATTTCCCCATGTTTTTAAAGGACTGAAGTAATCAAAACAAATTCACTGTGCAGCAAGTAGTTTGTAAGCATCCAGCAGAAAATCAGGACGACATAGATTGCTGCAGACCCGATGGTATGGCTGTGCTTTCCGACATAGCTGGTTGGGCTAATTTCTTGCATAAATCTATAAATCACTGCAGTAAATGATAACAGTCCCTCAGAATCCAAACATGGGCTGGGCCTAAAGAAGCACCATTTGTCCAATCCACTTCCATTCCAGCGTGCCAACATTACTGAG
Source organism: Scyliorhinus torazame (assembly GCF_047496885.1). NCBI lineage: Eukaryota > Metazoa > Chordata > Chondrichthyes > Carcharhiniformes > Scyliorhinidae > Scyliorhinus > Scyliorhinus torazame. The sequence continues at coordinate 58,561,425 of NC_092728.1, forward strand.
TGAGTTTCACAGCCCACAGTGATCCAAACGACATTCCCCATTGATGCACGATCAATTACACAAAGACGAGAGTAGGATGTAATCAAAGCTTTATTACACTGAGATGTGTAGCCTCCGACAGCCGCTGATGAAATGGCTGCTGTACTGGGAGCACACATATTTATACTCCGCCTACTGGGTGGTACCAGCAGGCAGGGACCTACCCCCGTACCTGTGGTACAGGGGCCTTACCGTAAAGCACCTCTATCAACATCCTATATATACAATATATACATCAGTGGTGACTACCACATTCACCCCCTGTTAACAAAATGAGTCCGGCGGGGGTGGTGGAGAACTATATACAGAAAGTTGTGTTTTAAAAGAAGGTCCTGTCCTGGGCGCTGTACCGTCTGCTCCTGGTGGCGACGGGTTTGCAATCCGGGGTTAGGCTTACAAAAAAGGAAGGTGGGTCGAACTTTCGCGTCGCGAGGCTGCACACAGTAAGGGGTGGTAGGGGCCCGGCAAATTTCAGGGTTAGGCTCTGGAGGTTGCACTGGAAGTCCAGGCCAAGTAGCAAGGCAGTGCAGAGGTTGGGGAGGACGTAGAGGTGGAAGCCGCTGAACTCCACGCCCTGGACAGTGAGAGTGGCGATGCAGTACCCCCCGATCGCCATGGGACCCGGAGGCCAGGGAGATTATCTGGTTAGCGGGGTGTACCGCGAGGGAGCAGCGCCTTACCGTATCGGGGTGAATGAAGCTCTCAGTGCTCCCGGAGTCCAGCAGGCAGGAGATCTCGTGCCCGTTGACCTTCACTTTAGTTGAAGCAGTCGCGAGGTTGTGTGGTCGAGACTGGTCAATCGTGACCGTGGCAAGACATGGCTGGTCGTTGGCAGTTGCAGGCGATGAGCAGCCGGGTGAGATGCCCGATGGGCATGGGTCCTGAGTCGGGTAAGATGGCGGTGCCCACGGGCCGTATGTGTCGTGGGGGAAGCAAGATGGCGGCGCCCATTGGTCCTGGGAGGAACAAGATGGCGGCGCCCACAGGCCGCACGTGTTGTGAGTAGAGCAAGATGGCGGCACCCACGGGCCGCACGTGGTATGATAAGGGGAAGATGGCGGCACCCACTGGCCGCACGTGGGGGGTGCCGGGACAATAGCGGTGATTGAGCGGGCCTGGCACACTGCAGCGAAATGTCCCTTCTTGCCACAGGCCTTGCAGAGGGCGCTCCGCGCCTGCCAGTGCTGTCGGGAGTGTTTTGACTGCCCACTGAAGTAGCATTTGGGCCCCCCGGGGTTGGTTGGCTGCCGCGCGGCACAGGCGTGGGATTGGCTGAGGGCGGTCGCTGATGGGGTCCACGATAGGGCGGCTGTCTGCGGAGTCATCGATGCACAGTGGGGGTGGGCCACGCGGTCGGGGGCATAGGCCTGAATGTTGCGTGATGCGACCGTAAGTGAGCGCTAGTTTTTTGGTCGCCGCGAGGTTGAGCGTGGCCCCCTCTAAGAGGCGCTGGCGGATGTAGTCAGACCCTATGCCCGTAACAAATGCGTCTCTCATTCGCAAATTCGAGTGTTCTGTCGTCGAAACGGCTTGACAGTCACAGTCTTTAACTAGGGAGAGTAGGGCGCGCCAGAAATCGTCCACCGACTCACCGGGAAGTTGACCCCGCGTGGAGAGGAGGTGCCTGGCGTAGAGTGTGTTAGTCCGCTGAGCGTAGTTTTCCTTCAGTAGCGCCAAGGCCTCTGAGTCGGTCGGCACGTCCTGGACAAGTGGAAAGACATTGGAGCTCAGCCGCGTGTAAAGGATCTGGAGCTTCTGTGCTTCTGGAATCTTGTCTGGCGCAGACCCAATGTACGCTTCAAAATAGGTTAGCCAATGTTCAAAGTCCTTTTTGGCGTCGTCTGCTTGCAGATGCAGCTGCAGGCGATCCGGCTTGATGCGGAGGTCCATCTTCGGAAAAACTCAGTGTAATAAATTGATGCACGATCAATTACACAAAGACGAGAGTAGGATGTAATCGAGGCTTTATTACACTGAGATGTGTGGCCTCCTACAGCAGCTGACAAAATGGCTGCTGTACTGGGAGCACACATATTCTTCTCCGCCTACTGGGCAGATCCAGCAGGCAGGGATCTACTGTACCTGTGGTACAGGGGCCTTACCGTAAAGCACCTCTATCAACATCCTATATATACAATATATACATCAGTGGTGACTACCACACCCATGCTTACCCAATATAACCTCTTCATTTTAAAGACCTTAATTATGTCACCCTCAGTTTTCTAATTTCTGGAGCAAAGGGCCCCAGCCTTTTAAAAGGACAAAACTTAAGTCTCTGTAACCGAATGAGTGTGGTATTCAAAACAAAGCAGTTCACTGATACTGTGAATAGTGATAAGGAAGTCAATCTATTCGCCATTACAGAGACATGGCGAGAGGGCGGCATTAATTTGGACTTGAGCAGTGATGGGTTTGTGACTTTTAGAAAGGATAGGAAGTTAGGAAAATGTGGGGGGATGGGTCTGTTAACTAAAGATGGCATTAACACAGAAAGGGATGACCCAAGTTCAGAAAACAAGAATATGGACACAATTTGTCTCGAGATGAGGAATAGTAAAGGTAAAGCTCAAAATCTAAAAAGAAAATCATTGGACTCAAAATGTGAACTCTGTTTCTTTCCCTCTCCACAGATGCTGCCAGACCTGCTGAGTTTTTCCAGCATTTTCTGTTTTTATTAATGTAGCAGGCTATATCGACCTATTACTGTGCAATGAGATAGGATTAATGAATGACCTCATAGTGAAGGTACCCCTAGGTAACAGTGATCACCACTTGGTGAATTATGAAGAAAGGCTGGACAGGATAATCTTGACTCCGCTGGAATTTAGAAGAGCATGAGGCGACATGATTAAAACATAAGGTCCCGAGGGGACTTGACAAGGGGATTGTGGAAACAATGTTTTCCTTTGCAGGAGAATTTAGAACTCAAATTCACTGTTCAAAATAAGGGGTCTCCCATTGAGGACAGTGACGAGAAAAAAATCTTTCTCCCAGGGGGTTGTGAGACTTTGGAATTCTCTTCCAAGAGTTGAGGCAGGGTCCTTCAATATCTTTAAGGCGGAGATAGAGAGTTTCTTGGTAAGAGAGGGTGTGGGCAGGAATGTAGGGTTGAAGTTCACAATCAGATCAGTCATTGGTGGTGGTGGTAATTTTCAGACCCCCCCCCCTCCCTCCCAGTGGTGTGTTCCGCGACAGAAGTAGGAAGCGCGCCGTTGGGCGGATCTTCTCTTCCCGCCGCTGCCAATGGGATTTCCCGTTGAACCCATCACCCATAGCTGGGAAACCCAAGGCAGGGGGTCATTGACGGTGGGAGCGGAAGATCCTGCTTGCGAGAATGGCTGGAAAAGAGCCCCTGCCCCCATTATCTTATTGAATGGTGGAGCAGGCTCAAGGGACCAAGCTGCCTACTCTTGTCCAATTCGCATGTTCGTATGTAGCCTGTTCATCCTTTCCTGATAAATAGATCCTTTAATTATCAAAAGGGAAAAATGTAACCCTTTCAAAACAAACCTTGATTTTTGTGTCGGATGACAGAGTAAACTGCAGTCAGCTTCTGGGAACTGATCCAAGGGCCAATACAGAACTGATCAGTGGAATGAAAATGAAGTGATTGCAAACATATTTTAGGGAAGCTCCTCAAGAGTCAAGCAACCTGATTCTCCGTGATGTTTGATATCTTGGACTGCAAATACACAATCCATATTTGCATTGTGAATTACCATTTGGAGTGGGCTCAAATGATTCTCATTAAATGCAACAGTTGTAAGCTGTTTTAGTGCTGGCTCAAAATGATGATTAAGCACACCCAATGTGAAGAATATTCTCCAGGTGGTTGAATTGGAACTTGCTGGCACGGCCAGAGTTACTGGTAAAGGAACGCCATCTGCCTTTGGGCCACTTATGCTTCACTGTTGTGCCTTCTTGTGCATGTGTTCGTTACACAATGACATCCAGGTCTCGATGCCAGATTTACAGCCTGATAAGAAACAGCTGTTTCAAAGTCAAGTGGAAGAAGTCTTAATCCATGAGGGCCACTTCTATACCTCTGGCGATATCAGAGCTGCCAAAAATAATTTTTGTGGGAACCGGTCCTTTTAGAAGCAAAAAATTGTTTCCTCACCCAAGTTTCTGCCAACATTGTGTTAGACACTAATGACAGAACACATCTCAAGCTTAGAAACCTGAACAAATTCTTCAAGAGTAAAACACTCAAAATAGATACCGTGCTTATCATCAGATGGGTAGCATGTTTGGCAGCTGTTCATTCCAGTGTTGTGGGTTGTAGTTGGCCAACAGTAACTGCAACAGAAATTGTCCTGTGTTAAAGTGGAAGGCGGCTGAACACCAGAGGGGAATGAGGGGTCACCGCAGCCATTCGATCTAAGTGGAGTCTCCATGAAGAAGTGGTTGCATTCGTGAATATACCTGTGGATAACATCAAGATGAGGTCAAAGTTCTTCTTTTTCAATATTCTGCCTGAAGGCAGGTCCTTGACAATTCTGCGCTAAACCCATTCAGTTGGCCACCTCGTGCAATATACCCAGCTCCCACTGCCTGCCAAAACCCGACTAATTGTGTGCCAGCAAAATTCAGGTCGTTGTCACTGTCATTGTTCCCACTGTTCCAAAATGAGTTGGCTCCTGACTTCTATTGAGGGCCATCCATATTTATATCTCAGCCCAGTAGTCTGTGTCTCCCCTCTTTCCTCCGCCCCCCCCGCCCCCCCACTCCTCTCTCCCTGCTCTTCTCTTTCTCTGCTTCCTTCTCCGTCAATTCACTTCCATTGGTGGTATCTTCCGGTTCTACCTACCTGGAGATGGGAAATTCCCATCTGAGGCCAGCAGAGCTTTCAATGGTCCGTCAAATTTTCCGTCCCGCTCGCACCACATCCTGCGGTGGACAGGACTGGAAGATTTACCCCTACACGTTTATTCTTGCTTAACAGAGCGCTCTGACAAAGAGTCATCCAGGCTCAAAACGTTAGCTCTGTTCTCTCTCCACAGATGCTGTCAGACCCGCTGAGATTTTCCAGCATTTTCTTTTTTCGCTTCAGATTCCAGCATCTGCAGTAATTAGCTTTTACATGCATGTGTGTGTATATATGTATATATGTATATATGGAAGAGAGATCGACTGAAACCTTTCTCTCTCAGTGCATCAGATTGCCACTTCAAAGCATGGAGTAAAAAGGAATTGTCCTCCGACTCTCCCTCTGCCTGTGTGTCAAAAATTAGCTTGCTGCGCTATAGGTGACTTGTCACTCTCCTGTTGTGGAACTCTCTGGTGCTTACAATGTCTGTTTAACTAAACCACCTGCCAGGATTGAATATAAAGAACACTGTTTTTACTATCAGGGCAGAAACAGCTTTGGAATAATTGCCCAATGATATATCCATTGCTTGACAAATAACATAACAAGCAAATCGCAAAAACTCATTTACCGGTTGTGTATCTCTGGGAGTTGACTTTTGTAAGCAGAACCTGGCCTTGTATGAGTAACATAACATAAATTAAAGCAAATTAGATTTCAGATTAAATGGGTCAAAGCTGCTGTGTGAGTATTGAAGTTTAAAGTAACTTACCTTACAGGAGCACCTCTTGGAGTTTCAGCGGGAGCGGAGTGCGGAGGCTGCTGCTGGGTGAGTATTGAAGTTTAAAGTAACTTACCTTACAGGAGCACCTCTTGGAGTTTCAGCGGGAGCGGAGTGGGAAGGCTGCTGCTGGGTGAGTATTGAAGTTTAAAGTAACTTACCTTACAGGAGCATCTCTTGGAGTTTCAGCGGGAGCGGAGTGCGGGGGCTGCTGCTGGGTGAGTATTTAAGTAAACACTTACCTGGTCCCGTTTCTGTTCCTCTTTGCTGCTGTTGTATTGTTTTTTAATTTTATATTTTTTAAGGCGGGAACAGGAAGTTCGACCCGCGGACTTCTGGGAAGTCCCTCACCAATAAATTCTGGTAGAGAGGAAACCCGAGACACTACACGTGTAGCGTCTCCCACCCGCCCTCCTCCTCTAACCTAATAATAAAACCCATTGGTGTGAGGTAAGTACCATATTGTATGATTATTATTATTTTTAAAAAAAAATTTAATTGTTAGCCAGATCTTGGTTGAAAGTTAGAGGGATGGCAGGGAAGGGAGTGCAGTGTTCCTCCTGCAGGATGTTTGAGGTGAGGGATGCCGTTAGTGTCCCTGCTGATTTTACCTGCAGGAAGTGCTGCCATCTCCAGCTCCTCCAAGACCGAGTTAGGGAACTGGAGCTGGAGTTGGAAGAACTTCGGATCATTCGGGAGGCAGAGGGGGTCATAGATAGCAGCTTCAGGGAATTAGTTACACCAAAGATTGGAGATAGATGGGTAACTGTAAGAGGGACTGGGAAGAAGCAGTCAGTGCAGGGATCCCCTGCGGTCGTTCCCCTGAGAAACAAGGATACAGCTTTGGATACTTGTGGGGGGGGGACTTACCAGGGGTAAGCCATGGGGTACAGGCCTCCGGCACGGAGTCTGTCCCTGTTGCTCAGAAGGGAAGGGGGGAGAGGAGCAGAGCATTAGTAATTGGGGACTCGATAGTCAGGGGCACAGATAGGAGATTTTGTGGGAGCGTGAGAGGCGCACGTTTGGTATGTTGCCTCCCAGGTGCAAGGGTACGTGATGTCTCGGATCGTGTTTTCCGAGTCCTTAAGGGGGAGGGGGAGCAGCCCCAAGTCGTGGTCCACATTGGCACTAACGACATAGGTAGGAAAGGGGACAAGGATGTCAGGCAGGCTTTCAGGGAGCTAGGATGGAAGCTCAGAACTAGAACAAACAGAGTTGTTATATCTGGGTTGTTGCCCGTGCCACGTGATAATGAGATGAGGAATAGGGAGAGAGAGCAATTAAACACGTGGCTACAGGGATGGTGCAGGCGGGAGGGATTCAGATTTCTGGATAACTGGGGCTCTTTCTGGGGAAGGTGGGACCTCTACAGACAGGATGGTCTACATCTGAACCTGAGGGGCACAAATATCCTGGGGGGGAGATTTGTTAGTGCTCTCTGGGGGGGTTTAAACTAATGCAGCAGGGGCATGGGAACCTTGATTGTAGTTTTAGGGTACGGGAGAATGAGAGTATAGAGGTCAGGAGCACAGATTTGACGTCGCAGGAGGGGCCCAGTGTGCAGGTAGGTGGTTTGAAGTGTGTCTACTTCAATGCCAGGAGTATACGAAATAAGGTAGGGGAACTGGCAGCATGGGTTGGTACCTGGGACTTCGATGTTGTGGCCATTTCGGAGACATGGATAGAGCAGGGACAGGAATGGATGTTGCAGGTTCCGGGGTTTAGGTGTTTTAGTAAGCTCAGAGAAGGAGGCAAAAGAGGGGGAGGTGTGGCGCTGCTAGTCAAGAGCAGTATTACGGTGGCGGAGAGGATGCTAGATGGGGACTCATCTTCCGAGGTAGTATGGGCTGAGGTTAGAAACAGGAAAGGAGAGGTCACCCTGTTGGGAGTTTTCTATAGGCCTCCAAATAGTTCTAGGGATGTAGAGGAAAGGATGGCGAGGATGATCCTGGATAAGAGCGAAAGTAACAGGGTAGTTATTATGGGAGACTTTAACTTTCCAAATATTGACTGGAAAAGATATAGTTTGAGGACATTAGATGGGTCGTTTTTTGTACAGTGTGTGCAGGAGGGTTTCCTGACACAGTTTGTTGACAGGCCAACAAGAGGCGAGGCCACATTGGATTTGGTTTTGGGTAATGAACCAGGCCAGGTGTTGGATTTGGAGGTAGGTGAGCACTTTGGGGACAGTGACCACAATTCGGTGACGTTTACGTTAAGGATGGAAAGGGATAAGTATACACCGCAGGGCAAGAGTTATAGCTGGGGGAAAGGAAATTATGATGCCATTAGACGTGACTTGGGGGGGATAAGGTGGAGAAGTAGGCTGCAAGTGTTGGGCACACTAGATAAGTGGAGCTTGTTCAAGGATCAGCTACTGCGTGTTCTTGATAAGTACGTACCGGTCAGGCAGGGAGGAAGGCTTAGAGCGAGGGAACCGTGGTTTACCAAAGAAGTGGAATCTCTTGTTAAGAGGAAGAAGGAGGCCTATGTGAAGATGAGGTGTGAAGTTTCAGTTGGGGCGATGGATAGTTACAAGGTAGCGAGGAAGGATCTAAAGAGAGAGCTAAGACGAGCAAGGAGGGGACATGAGAAGTATTTGGCAGGTAGGATCAAGGAAAACACAAAAGCTTTCTATAGGTATGTCAGGAATAAGTGAATGACTAGGATAAGAGTAGGACCAGTCAAGGACAGGGATGGGAAGTTGTGTGTGGAGTCTGAAGAGATAGGCGAGATACTAAATGAATATTTTTCATCAGTATTCACTCAGGAAAAAGATAATGTTGTGGAGGACAATGCTGAGACCCAGGCTATTAGAATAGATGGCATTGAGGTACGTAGGGAAGAGGTGTTGGCAATTCTGGACAGGCTGAAAATAGATAAGTCCCCGGGGCCTGATGGGATTTATCCTAGGATTCTCTGGGAGGCCAGGGAAGAGATTGCTGGACCCTTGGCTTTGATTTTTATGTCATCATTGGCTACAGGAATAGTGCCAGAGGACTGGAGGATAGCAAATGTGGTCCTTTTGTTCAAAAAGGGGAGCAGAGACAACCCCGGCAACTATAGACCGGTGAGCCTCACCTCTGTAGTGGGTAAAGTCTTGGAGGGGGTTATAAGAGACAAGATTTATAATCATCTAGATAGGAATAATATGATCAGGGATAGTCCGCATGGCTTTGTAAAGGGTAGGTCATGCCTCACAAACCTTATTGAGTTCTTTGAGAAGGTGACTGAACAGGTAGACGAGGGTAGAGCAGTTGATGTGGTGTATATGGATTTCAGTAAAGCGTTTGATAAGGTTCCCCACGGTAGGCTATTGCAGAAAATACGGAGGCTGGGGATTGAGGGTGATTTAGAGATGTGGATCAGAAATTGGCTAGCTGAAAGAAGACAGAGGGTGGTGGTTGATGGGAAATGTTCAGAATGGAGTTCAGTTACAAGTGGCGTACCACAAGGATCTGTTCTGGGGCCGTTGCTGTTTGTCATTTTTATCAATGACCTAGAGGAAGGCGCAGAATGGTGGGTGAGTAAATTTGCAGATGACACTAAAGTCGGTGGTGTTGTCGACAGTGAGGAAGGATGTAGCAGGTTACAGAGGAACATAGATAAGCTGCAGAGCTGGGCTGAGAGGTGGCAAATGGAGTTTAATGTAGAGAAGTGTGAGGTGATTCACTTTGGAAGAAATAAAAAGGAATGCGGAATATTTGGCTAATGGTAAAGTTCTTGGAAGTGTGGATGAGAAGAGGGACCTAGATGTCCATGTACATAGATCCCTGAAAGTTGTCACCCAGGTTGATAGGGTTGTGAAGAAGGCCTATGGAGTGTTGGCCTTTATTGGTAGAGGGATTGTGTTCCGGAGTCAGGAGGTCATGTTGCAGCTGTACAGAACTCTGGTACGGCCGCATTTGGAGTATTGCGTACAGTTCTGGTCACCGCATTATAGGAAGGACGTGGAGGCTTTGGAGCGGGTGCAGAGGAGATTTACCAGGATGTTGCCTGGTATGGAGGGAAAATCTTATGAGGAAAGGCTGATGGACTTGAGGTTGTTTTCGTTGGAGAAGAATGTTAAGAGGAGACTTAATAGAGGCATACAAAATGATCAGGGGGTTAGATAGGGTGGACAGTGAGAGCCTTCTCCCGCGAATGGAAATAGCTGGCACGAGGGGACATAGCTTTGAACTGAGGGGTAATAGATATAGGGCAGAGGTCAGAGGTAGGTTCTTTACGCAAAGAGTGGTGAGGCCGTGGAATGCCCTACCTGCAACAGTAGTGAACTCGCCAACATTGAGGGCATTTAAAAGTTTATTGGATAAACATATGGATGATAATGGCATAGTGTAGGTTAGATGGCTTTTGTTTCGGTGCAACATCGTGGGCCGAAGGGCCTGTACTGCGTTATATCATTCTATGTTCTATGTTCTAAAGCCTCAAACAAGCTCTTACAACTACATGCGTTATCGTTTCGCACTTTTTATACAATCATTTTCAAAAATACTCCCCACTTCACTGAGGTGCACAGGGACCTCTGTTAGGAAGATGGTGCTGGATTGTTAATGGAATAATTGCCATTATTCCCATGTGTTATGATCCCAGTTGATGTTATAACAGGACAGGAAGATTCCAGAAGGGAACCCTGGCTCACAGACCATAACTTTCATTTTCTTTAATGAAACATGGAGGGGCAGTCACTGGACAACTAATTAGTTTTAACAACAAGAAAAAAATATTAAACATGAAAAGTTGGATTCTTACACAATACTCCTTTACTTCCCCGCCCCCCCTCACTTATTTGAACAAACACACACAGATTTTACAATAAGCATGGATTGCAAAGTAAAGTTTTTAGCTGCAATGGTTGCATAAATGGAAAAAGTCCCTGTTAAGCCACAGAATGACTGTGCTAAAATACTCGCACTTCGTTCTGAACCCAAGTCAGTGTCTATGGATTTCTACTCCGAATCCCCCCAGATGATGATCACATGAGAGATTCTAAACTCCACTCCCAAAAACAGGAGTTGTAACCTTCTCTCATAAGAATGCTTTCCCTTCGTGGTTTGCATTCCATAATGCAAACCAGTTTTTCAAAATTACAATTTTAAAGAAAGCTTCTAATTTTCACAGCGAAAACAGGCCAGGATTTTACACCAACCTCTCTAGGGCTTCTTGGTCTTGACTGCTGTGCAAACCGCTCACAGTTGTTTTAACTATCAATTCCTGGGTTGTATTAAAATTACATCAGACATTCCATCTATGTCTGAAGTCTGCTGTTCTGCTTTAAATCTAGTTACTGCATGTGATGACCCTCATAAGGACCACGGGGGATCGCTGATTGATCTCCCCATGGACTTCATAAAATTTGGGTTCCCGTAGTGAAGCCCAGTTGGGGCTCATTCGTGGGACCTTTAAATGTAGCTCCCAGATCTACCGGCAGTTCCTGATAGTCCTGGGCTAGGACCTTTACTTTGTGTGCCATGGTAGCAGCTTGATTTTCAGTTCTAAGTGAACCAGGTTGACCTTTCAGTACACTCCTCCTGGAATTATTACATTAGCGACGCAGCCTTATCAAAATTCCCCGATGACAACTATGATACCAAACAAAGCACAAAGAAAAACTGATAAATGCCCTTGTTTGGGAAGCTCGAGCATAATGATATGGAAATAGAGGACTGGCCCCAGTATGCTGAACACATACGCTACATCTTCCGTGCCAACGGCGCAGAAAGATACGACAGAGATAAAATAATAATTTTGACAGCACGCGGGGACCTGAAGTTCAATATTATTAAGAGTTCAACTTATCCTGCAGCCTCTGACACTAAAAGATTCAACGAGCTTGTGGATCTAGTAAAGAGCCAGTATGAATCAAAGTTGTCCGTAATTCTACAGCATTCTCGGCTGGGTGCTGGAGGACCGTCATGTAGAAACATCACCATTCCCAGTGAAGGCTCCCCCATGCCTCATCCACAATCAGCTCAATATTCAGCCAGGACATTTTGGCATCTCAAAAGATGGTCGGACAACTCAAGAAATACCAGGAAAGTCTCCACAAAGGGCTAAGAATGTCAGCTGCAAGGTTGCTATAAGTATGACCAAAGAACCCAAACCAGGTAAGACTCCCAAAATCAGAAGTACATGTTCCGCGCAGGCCAGAAGCCAAAGCCACCTCAGGCTTGGGCCAACAAGTCTATCAGCCCAGAGAACAAAGTGACGCAACTAAACCACATCATCTCCACTAAGAGTGACCCACAAAGATAGCGGGCGCGGGAGGTTTATGATGAAAGAATTGGCGCCGACCCCTCACTGGACCGGTGAGGAGCTAGCAGCAATGCCAGCTGAAACTGTCGGCTCCCGCGCCGAACATGGCCAGAGAATGGCCTGGTCCCTGGCCGTGCATGCGCACGGCTGATGACCTGCAGCGGCCGTGCCATACAATATGGCACCAGCGAACCCGACCCACCATCCACAACTCCACAGGCCACACCCTGGCCACCCAACACCAGTCCCCTCAGCCCTTGAGGAAGCCCCCCCCCCCCCCCCCCGCCCCCCCCCCCCCCAGGCCAGCGGCATGGATCCCGGCCGAGTGTGGCGTCGTTGGACTCAGTCCGCAGCTGCCATGCCCGGTTCCTGAGCGCTGACCGCACGTGTCCCACACCATCGGGAATTTGGGCAGTCATGGACAGAGCATCATGGGAGGGCCAGCCGTTGACGTGATGTGCCACTGCCGTTGCACCGGCATGCAGACATTGATGCGGTAACCCCATTTCCGAGGGAGTGGAGCATGGCTGACCGGTGTCAAACTGGGGCCGGCCCCAATTTGGGCTTCGGAGCCGATTCGCCACACGGTTACGATATCGGCATCAGACAACGGAGAATCCCGCCCAACAGTCTTGGTCAACTGCCACTCCCTCGAAATGGAGCTGGATAGGGGAGTTGTTGTTTCCATTGTGGCCGAACAGACCTTCTGGCGTCTCCAGGTGGGCATCTTGCCCCTAGGCCTGCAAGACATCAGGGCCAGATTAGGCACATATACATGGGAACCTTTGAAGATTGTTGGGACCACTATGCAGCAGGTGACCCGGCTCACACTCATAGTTGTACAAGGACCAGGACCCAACCTCATGGCCAGACACTGGCTCCAGAGCATCTGTCTGAGCTGGCCACAAATCATTAAACTAGGAATGAGATCATTGACAAATACCCCGAGGTGCTTCAAGACAGCCTTGGTAGAATAAAGGGAGCAAGGGCAAAGATTTATGTGGATGCTAACGCCCTACCCAAATATTTCTGGGCATGGCCAGTCCCGCACGCTTTACTTACCAAAGTAGAGCCGAACTCAAGCGGTTAGAGAGCCTTGGGATAATGCAACCAGTGCAGTTCAGAGTGGGCTGCACCCCTAATCCACATCCTCAAGCCCGACAAGTCGGTCTGCATTTTCGGGGACTATAAACTAACTGTTAATAAAGCCTCACGTTTAGATCAGTAGAACCATGACATGCATAGAAGAGCAAATACCAAACTGATAGGGGGTCAAAGATTCAGCAAACTGGATGAGAGCCATGCCTACCTCCAGCTTAAACTAGGCAAGTCATCCAAGAAGTACGCGATTAACAACCATAATGGTTTATACCTGCCCTTCGGAGTCTTGTCAGTATGTGTAATTATTCAATGCTTGCTGGACAACATTCTCCAGGGGCTACCTAAGATGGCAGTCTACTTAGACAACATACTAATCACAGGAGCCTCAGAAAAAGAGCACCTAGAGTACACTGGAGGATGTTTTGAGATGATTCCTGATGCAATCTCCATCTCAAACGAGGAAAATGTGTGTTCCAGGCAGATGAAGTGATCTATCGAGGGACTGAGTCGACAAAAAAGGCCTAAACCCAATGGTCGGAAAGTTAACGCCATCAAAGAGACACTGACCGCGCAAAATATGACAGAATCAAAGTTTTTCCTTGGCCTGGTAAACTACTCAGGGACATTTATATCAAATTTGACCACTTTATTGTCACCCTGCGCACACTGTTTAAAAAAACACCATAAATGGTGTTGGAGGGAAGAAAAACCTCAAAGTCTGTTCTCGACCGCGTGTTATTGGTAAAACTTTGTTTAATTCGGAAAATCTGTGTGCACACAGAAGAGACAGACCCCGCGATCACCCTGCAGCTCGCAAAAGTCAGCTCTGATCATAGTCAGAATTACATGCATATATATTTAAAACTTGTTGGAGTCACAAGCAGGTATTGACGTCACTGCATCATTCGGAACAATACAAAGTGATCATTATGCATATTTTCTGGTCCCTGTAATGAGAAACCGATTAAAGAATACAATGTTTCCTTACAATCTCATGGGTTTGTGCTTAACATATTTAACTTCTAGAAGAGGTGCGAATGTGTTGGACAATGGATCCCTTAGATGTACTGGGGTCTCCTGTGTTTCCCTTTTCATATTCAAATGCTCTGTGAGATGATTAAATCATTTCCAATGTGGATGACTTTAACCCCTTGCTTGCTGGTTTTCCCTTGGTATATGTTTAACCCCTTGCCTGCTGGTTTGCCCTTGACCTGTGCTATTACAATACTTTGAGACATCTTTATTATACCAATCCTGACACATATAGCAATTTCTTCCGCTAACTCCCCCCTGATGGCTCTTGGTATTATACATACCCAAGAAAGCCATATAAACACTCCCTTCTCTCTGTGTGCTTCCTTTGGTTGAAAACATATTGTATCGCTATCTTGTGGATTGATCATGCCTGCTCACCCATGGGTGACTTCCTACCGTTTTACTTATTTGTTGAAGACACCGACTGCACCTGATCCCATCCTGAGTGCACATCAAGGAAGCAGCTTATGCTACGTCAAGAGCATAACAAAACATGGTACCCAGGAGTGACTGTTAAATCCATATAGTTACAAGTCAGCAAACAGTGACAACCAGCAACAGCAGCCAGGCAAGATGATGTTCGAGATTCCGGTTCCACAGCAGCTCAGGTACCGAGGCAATCTCAGTGCAAACTGGCGTGTGTTCAGGCAGAGATGCGAGATCTACCTGGTAGCGTCCGACTTAGATGGCTTGGCGGATGCAGAGAAAATAAAGCTTCTACTTATCATCGCGGGTCCAGAAGCAGCTGAAACCTTCCAGGCCTTCAAATACTCAAAGGGGCAAATCACTTCATTGACTGATTTGGAGTCTTTCTTTTTTTCTTTTTGATGCTTATGGTAGTAATTCTTGATGGCATCTGTCCTGAAAGCCATGTTGCCTGTTGGTAGTACAGCAAACGTGAATTGGTAAGATGCATCGTCCTGCCATGGTATGTCATTGTACTGAGCTGAGCAGTAACAATGTCCCGCATTCGCAGGGTTGTACCATGTCCGTACCAGTTGTTGTTCCATTGTTGTTGTTTTTGTCGTGCTTGTTGTCGACGTTGTTGCCTCTGGTACGCTTCTTGTTATTGTCTGTGATGTTGCTGTTGTGTTGGTTGGTTTGTTGTCGTGTTTGCTGCGCTCAAGGACCATATTCTGTGGATAATACGAGTCCTTCACACAGTTACTCATGTCAGCGTCCTTTGTGGCATCTGCTGTGTCCTTGAGCGTGCCGTCACTGAGTTTGCGGCACTCCCCGTCTGGAGTCATGTCCGGCTTACTTGAATCAGCTTTGGCTTGTCGATGCTCCCCATCTGGAGTCTGGGCTGTTTCACCTGAGTTAGTTATGGCTTGTCGATGCTCTCCATCAGGAGCCCTTTCTGGTTCACCTGAAATCGCTTTGGTTTCTTGCCGCTCCCCGTCCGGAGTCATTGTAGGTTCACTTGAGTCAGCTGAGGTTTCTTGATGCTCTATGTCTGGAGGCAAAACGTTCAGGAATGCATTTGCTTGTGGAGAGGCTTGAGCAGATGAGGTTTGCATTACCATGGTCTCACCGGAGTCACCAGTGGTCTCACTGTGATTGTCGAGTGCCTCTGTACACACGAGCTGAGGTCTGTCACGTTGCACATCTGGTATGGGAAGTGGGTTGCCATCGTCACTTGTCGCACATACAGTGGGTAGAGCCTCAGTGTCTTGTTGTCGTTCACTTGAGCTGGGTAGACTGTCAGAGTCTTCTTCTGGTGGCTCAAACAATCTGGGTGGACTGTCATAGTAGCTTTGTTGTTCACGTGAGCGTGGTAGACTGTCATAGTCTTCTTGCTGTTCACTGGAGCATGGCAAACTATCATAGTCTTTCTGTTGTGCACTTGAGCGTGGCACACTTGCATTGTCTGCTGCTGGTTGCTCAAAGGAGGTTGCTAGACCCTCATGGTCTTGTTCATGCAAGGACTGCCCTTTGGAGTCTTGCATTGCTTCTATCGTGGAGGCTGTCCACGAGCTCGCTGTGGAGGCTTGTGTCACTCCCTCTGTGGAGTCTTGCAGTGTTCCCTGTGTGGAATCGTGCATTGGTCTCGCTGTGGCGTCTTTCATCGCTTTCTGTGTGGAGTCGGGGATCCTTTGCGGTGGGTGGACCACTCTCTGTGTGGCAGCAGGCCGCACTCTGTGGGCTTGTACCGCTCTCTGTCTCTTGGCGTCAGGCCGCAGCATAATCCGGCACTCACGAGTCGGGATGTCATATATGCTGGGCTGAAGATTCCCCAATCCGAAGAGCTCGTCGTCGGGGTCGTCAATGTACAACACATCTAGTTGCGGGTCGGATTTGGTACTGGGGCAGCCACCTCCCAAGGTAAAATCTTCGTCTGAGTCGTTGTCTTCCAAAACCATATCATCACGTTTTGTGTCGGAGCTGGCATTGGGCTCGCGATGTCCAAAGAAGAATTCAAGGTCTGAGTCATAGTCTTCAAGGACTGTATCATCTCTTTAAGGGGTGCTAACTGCTTGTTGCAGGGTTCTGCTGAAGTTACTTTCAGCTACTGGTCGAATTTCAGGCATTGTGCTGTCGTTCCAGATGAAAGAATCTGGTATTGAGGCTTTAAAAAAAAACAACTCTTGGTTTGGGACAATTCCCCTTTAAGTGGCTGTGGTCCTGGGCCTCTGACGTCACGACGCGTGTGACGTAGTGCGTAGGAAGCGATTGCACATGCACAGATCGCTGTTCCTTTACTTGGGGCCTTTTCTCAATTGCGCAGGCGTGGCTTCTCGTGCATGCGCAAACGGACCTTCCCGTTCTGTGCGCTCTTCGCGCAACTGCGCATGTGCAGCATCTTTTCCAAGATGGCTGCAATTCAAAACTGCCATTCGTTGCTGCCAGCCTACCTCGTGGTGAGTTTTGGCGCCTCTTTTACCTTTTCTTCTTGTATGTTCCTCGCAGAATTCTTGGAATTTGTCCAGGACTGCCTGGAAGTCACCCTTGTTTTGCCCCTTTGAGTATTTGAAGGTCTGGAAGATTTCAACTGCTTCTTGACCCACGATGGTAAGTAGAAGCTTTATTTTTCTCTGCATCCGCCACGCCATCTAAGTCGGATGCTACCAGGTAGATCTTGAATCTCTGCCTGAACCAACACCAGTTGCACTGAGATTGCCTTGGTACCTGAGCTGCTGTGGAACTGGAATCTCGAACATCATCTTGCCTGGCTGCTGTTGCTGGTTGTCACTGTTTGCTGACTTGTAACTATATGGATTTAACAGTCACTCCTGGGTACCATGTTTTGTTATGCTCTTGACGTAGCATAAGCTGCTTCCTTGATGTGCACTCTGACAAAGGAAGGTTCAGACTTGGAGATAGCTTTAACACATTTATTACTGTTAACGATTCTCCCACTTGGATTCGACTCTACTGTTAATCCTTCTATAGCTACTCAGACTGACAAAAAAGTCTGCTACAATCCACTTGGAGGTTGTGATGTTCAATCTACCCTGTGACTGTACTCACTGAGTGTCTCCACTGGAAAGAGGAAGATCATGTGTGCTGTGTCCTTATATATGGGTTGGTGTAATGCCCTCCTGTGATAGTGTCACCTCTATGTGTATCTTGAATGCCCATTGGTCGTGACCTATCTTACTGGCCTATTGGTTGAATGTCTGTGTGTCATGACCCTGGTGCTCACTCTAGTGTCTAGCTAGTCTACGTGTATTAACATTAATCCCTTGTGTATTTATAATGATGCATATCACCACAATGGTGACATCATGTAGTAATAGTTTTGGCTGCCCAATCCTAATTAACCCGTCCGGGGGAAGTTCAACCATATGGGGGCACTTCGTGGGCTTTTGATATCCACAAGTACTGAGATTGTAGCATCTTACATCTTTACATCCTAATCTGTCTATCACATGTGTGCAATATTCCTGACAGTACAACCATCCAAGACCAGGCTCCCACACAAAGGGGGGCAGACTGGCCCATCCGGCTGTTATAATTAAATACGGACCAAATACCCAAGCTTCCCCTTGTGATCCTATTATATTGCATGTATATCCCCACATTCCAAAACCCGTGTGTACATCATAAATCCCCTTTATGAGCAAATGTCCTTCAGTGTCCAGTTCAGTTTTTAGTTCCAAGTCGGAAGGGGTGGCAAACCACCCTCCTCCCACACGTGTCTTCAGAAAGTGCCATCCTGTGGGTCGCTTAATGCTGTTTGTGCCACAGTTGGCGTTGGCCCAGTCGCAGCCTAGATCCTTAAGTCTGATGGGTGTACCGGGTCTTTCAAGGGGCACCGAAACTGTGTGCTCTGCCACCGTCCTTCCCCATACGGTCGTGTTCACTTGGGTTCCATGGCTGTCCGGTGTGACCCTGTCCGAGATCCACGTGGTCGGTTTCTTTATCCATTCACCCGTCCCTTCTGTGGGGAGTTGCATATATTGCCCCGGGAGCTAGCATGTGTGGTCGCTGGTGAATAACATGGGTGCCTCCCAGGTCTGTCCTAGGCGTATCCACGGAAGCAGGAATCTGTAACAAAAGATGTTATGAACCCCTCATAACCGGGAGAAGTTAGACCTCCTTTGGTTCGTTGTACATTTTAATTTGAGTATAATGCTTCCATGCTTCCACTTTGGCGTAACTTTCATTTCAATTAAGGCACATGTATCCCCTGCAACAATCACTCCATGCGGTCCCACCCATCTGGGCTGTGAGCTTGCTCTTTCTGGAAGTACCTTAATCATGACTCTGACCCCAGTCTTTGGGGTCTGGCTGCGGGTGTAATCCCTTTCTTTCTCCCAATCTCTCACTCTCTGTGTGTCTATCACTTCTCCCTTTAAACTGTGCAACTGCTCCACTAGGAGCCTGATAAATTTAAACACTCTCTCCGTTGCATTACAGCTCTCTGCGCCCACTGTTACTATGTCCTCTGGGAGTGTCATAGCTCTCCCGGTCATGAATTCGAATGGTTTCAGTCCTGTCCCCCTTGCTCTTGTGGCTCACATTTTCATGAGTACGGCGGGTAAAATCTTTACCCAACCCTGTCCTGTGCCTACTAAAGCTTTTGTCAGACCGTTCTTAAGGATACGGTTTGTCCTTTCAATCATGCCGGAACTCTGGGGGTGATATGGGACGTGAAATCGCTGTGTGACTCCTAGCAGGGCACAAGCCTGCTTCGTTACCTTGCCCGTGAAATGAGTGCCCTGATCTGAATCTAGCTGCAGTGGGACTTCCAACCGCGGAATTACTTCTTCTGCCAATATCCTGGCCACTGTCCCTGCTGTGCAATCCCTGCAGGGGAATGCCTCCACCCACCAGGTGAATCTGTCTATAATAACTAAGCAAAGCAGTATCTTTAATTTTGTGACTGCGGGGGTAGTCCGGTGAAATCTATCTCCAGCTGCTCCCATGGCCCATGCGGTCTGGGCTGAAACCTCATTCTTATTTTTGGGGATTTCCCTGGTTCGCATTGAGCGCAGACTATACACTGATGGCAATGTATTGCTATCTCTCTACCCATCCCTTTTCACCACCAGCACCTATATATTTGTTCGATCATTTTGTCCCTACCAATGTGAGCTATTCCATGGTAAACCTTTAATAATGTGTGCCTTATACTCCTGGGTGCAACTACATGCCCCTCCTTTCTCCAGATTTCATCTGGATCGTGTTTTGCCCCTCTCGCTTCCACTCCTCTTTCTCTTCCTTCCCCGCTGTTGCCTGTAACCTTCCCATGCTGTCTGAGTCTGGTTCAGGTGCCACAATGGCTGACACTGCTTCCCCTGGTCCCTCGGGGATCTGCTGCCTTATCGGCATAATCATTGCCTTGCTGTTGCGGGGTTTGTATCTTTTTATGGGCAGCTATTTTGATTACGGCGGCTTCTGCTGGGGCTCTGGCTGCTTCTATCAGGTCTCGTATGTGCTGTTCATGTTGCACGTGCCTCCCGATGAAGTTTTTGTAACCTCACCGAGCCCAAGCTACCATATAGCCATGAATCACTCCGAAAGCATACCGGCTGTCTGTGTATATGTTCACCCCCTTTCCTCCTGCTAAACTTAAGGCTTCTGTGAGGGTAATTAATTCTGCTACCTAAGCTGACCAAGTCCCCGGAATCTGGCTTCCCCTTAGAACCGTGCCTATTTTATTCACTACTGCCCATGCGGTACGGGGCACCCCCTCATGATATTTCCGGGACCCGTCCACAAATAATTCCCATACATCTTCCCCTCCCAGGGATTCCTCTGCTACCCCGCCACTCTCGCTCTCATCGATCTCCTCCACACAATTATGCTCCATACCTTCTTTAACCATCATGGACGCAGGGTTAAGGGTTGAATCTTTAACTATCTGGATTCTTTTGTCTGCCGGGAGTAAAATGCTTTCTCATTTAGCTCTGTGACTATCTGAAACTGCCCTTAAGTTCGCTGCTTCTAATAGCTGTACTCTGGAATGAGGGGAGTGAAGGATAACGGATTCTAAGAGAGTCACTGCTTTTGCTGCCTCTATCGCCCACGTGGCACAATCCAGGGCCTACGCACATCGATGTAAGCCTGCCACCACGGGACCCGTCTACATGAGTAAAAGGCTACTGGCCGCATCTTGTCCCTGTGTTTCTGACCTACCACTGCTTTATAATGTCCCCCCTGATTGTCACAGTATAGGTGAAAATGTTTAGTCGAATCTGGCAACCCTAGGGCTGGGGCTAAAGTGAGGGTCTACTTTAATTTGTTAAAGGCTGTGTCTTGCTCTGGGCCCCACTCGACTTACTCCCGGGACTGTCTCCCTCCCCTGGTCAATCCTTGCAATGGCTCCGCAAGCTCGGAGTAATTCTCGATAAAGTTCCTACAGTAGTTGAATAGCCCCAATGCCTGTCTAGCTCCTCTTATGGTCTGGGGTTTTGGCATTTCTAAAATAGCTTTCTTCCGACCCCCTGGAATCTTTCTCTCCCCTTGTTTAATGTGGTATCCCAAGTACACCACCTCTCCCCGCCCTAACTGCGCCTTCCTGGGGTTGATCTTAAGGCCAACTCGCTGTATGGTTGCTGAGGTCTGGGTGAGGGCGATGATGTGGTCTTGCTCCCCTACTGAAGCTATTAGGATGTCGCCTACATACTGGAGTATGGTACTCTGTGTCCCGCTACGATTCACTTGGGCGACCACCTCGGCCATGTGCCAATGAAAAATGGCCGGACTATTGTGAATGCCTTGGGGTAATCTAGTCCACGTAGACTGTTTTTCCCCTACGGTAAAAGCTAATTTGTCCTGATGCTTTTCCCCCACTGGAATAGACCAGAACCTGTTGGCTATATCTAAGACTGAGAACACATTCTGTTTTGGGCGAAGGTTATTCTAAAGAGTGGTCAGATTTGCCACAATGGGGTATTCCCTTACCGCTTGTTTAAACTGGTGTAATCTACCGTCAGTCAGTACGAGTCTGGCTTCCTCACCGGCCAAATTGGGGAGTTAGTGGATGAGTGGGTCTCTTTTGTTATCCCCTGAGCTTCTAATTCTTGCACTAACTCCCTTACTGCCTCGGTCGCTTCACGTTTTATGGGATACTGCTTATGTGGTGGGAGTGGATCTCCGGTGATGGTGACTGGAGTCACCTCCAGGCTCCCAAAGTCTTGTTTGTTTCTGGCCCATACTACTGGATATGCTTGTGCCATTATTCCCCACATCCCCTGCTGCCCCCAGTCAGTGGTGACTGAAGCCATGCTGTGAATGCGATGCCAGGCCTTTCTTCCCCACCGACCTACATTGTATGGCCCTTTCCACTCAATGGCCTGTGTTTTAGTGTTTATTACTGCTCCCAATTGCTCTAGCTAGTCTATTCCTAATATAGTCCCCTCAGCAGTCTTGCATACCCAGATTTGGATTCTAACCGTGAAATCCCTGATTTCTAAAAGGGTGGGATCGCTTAATGTGGCTACACGGACCCCATCCCCCACCCCCCTGATCTGGGTTGTGTGACCGGTTAAGGGTAAATCTATATCGGTGATGGATATTGCGGCCCCGATAGCTGTTAACATTGGGCACGGCTGGCCCCCTAACAGCGCATCAACAAATATCCGGGAGTCCCTTTCTTTACCAGTGAGGGCTGAAACGTGTCATTGCTTTCGGGCACTGAAAACCTTCGCTAAATCCTTAACTGAAACCTGTATTAGCGATCCTGGGGCAATCGACCCCCACTGCCGTTTAGGGCTGTGGGACCCTACCTTCCTTGTCCCTTCCCTTTACCCAACAATTTTTCTGCTCGTGTCCTGGTCTCCTGCAATTCAGACACCTCAGGAGTCCCTGTTTGGGTTCTTTCTTGCTTTTACACTCCCTTGCGAAATGCCCTTCTTTCCCACAGGTGTAGCACTGCCTTCCTCCTTCTAATTTTCCTACGGAGCTAACCTTGGACCCCTTTCCCATGTTAGCCTCTGCCTTCATAGCCCATGCTAAGACCTGATTAAAGTCATTCCCTACCGGAAGTCCATCATCTACGATCCTAGTTACGTGCGGACCCATTCCATCCGTTAACATTTTTAAAAAGATCTCGTCATCTCTACTGGGGGCTACTGTCCCTGAATGATGCTTAAACACCTCAAATTTCTTCTCTGCATAATCCTCGACCCTTTCCTTTGGTCCCTGTTTAAGTAAGGTGATCAATGTCCAATCTGGGCTCCCTCTCCCCAGGGCAGTTCGCACTGCCGTTCTAAAGGTTGCAAAGCGGGCGTCTTTGTTTCCCCCACCCCTCTGCATGATCCACGTGCGATCCCTATATGGTTGTGGCATGCTTGCCCAGACTGGTGCGGGAATCTTTGCCTTTAACAATAAATGGATATCATCATGGTTAACCCATGAGCCTCCCGCAATTCGTCCAGTTTATCCCAAAAAGGGCCATTATCATCCTGTCATTTTAGAGAGGGCAGTTCATTCAAGATCATTTGTTTTTCCCCAGCTGTGAAGGGCATTTGAATATGCTGCTCAGTGATTTGCCCCTCCACTGTTTTCCTCACTACACGCACTGGGGCTACAGGCAACTTTTCCTCCTTTTGCTCATAAGGAAGGGGTATGCATAATCCCCGTGCATTCCCTCCTCGGCACTGTCCCAGTCATCCCCGTAGTCACTCTCCTCCATGACACGTGGTGCGTTCGGGGTCACAGTCCCCACAAATCTGCCCTGCGGTTTTCTCCTGTCCCCTTCCTGCGCGCGTCTTACTGCTGCTACTCTTGCCTCCTGCAATTCTTTGCTCCCTACATTCCTTAAAATTGCAGTTGCAATTAATACCCCCTTCTCATACTTATTCTTGGTTGGGCCTGCCCACCAGGCCTTCTGCTCAGCCGCGGGTGTGTCTGGGTTGTATCCTTTCTCCCTCATCTTTGTAATTAATTTACTATTGTGCGTTACAATAATCTGCACGATCGATCCTTCGGGCCCCCATCTATCTTGCTCTTGCTGCCTGTTTTTTCTGATCCGGCCATCTCTGCCATTCACTCTCACACACACACACCACTCCTACGGGGTTCCTCCTCCGCAGCTCTGCCCTCTCGCGGTTACACCTGCGGCTACTCCTTTCTCACACTAGGTGAGATCCTTCTAACTCTTTCTCCCATGGTATTTCGTCCTACGGGTTTTTACTTTTGACCAGGCACTTCAATCTCCAAAGCAAGTTCCTTAGCAAGTTTTCCTTAACTTAACTTCCCGATCCAACACCCTGGTTTCCCCCAACGATTTTTACTTCACCTCACGCGGTCAGACTCTTCCTCCGTTTTGTTCTTTAAGATCACAACTTACAGCCAGCCAACGGCTAACGTGTAATCGCTCGCTAACTATGGGTGGTAGATTAAAAGACACACACCCGATTTGGAGCCACATAGTCGCCGGTCGTCCTGTGTTGATCTCCTGCCCTGACTACACCAACTGTTGGAGGGAAGAAAAACTTCAAAGTCTGTTCTCGACCGCGTGGTGTTGGTAAAACTTTGTTTAATTCGGAAAAACTGTGTGCACACAAGAGAGACAGACCCCACGACCACCCTGCAGCTCGCAAAAGTCAGCTCTGATCATAGTCAGAATTACATGCATATATATTTAAAGTTCCGTGGAGTCACAAGCAGGTATTGACGTCACTGAATCATTTGGAACAATACAAAGCAATCAGTATGCATATTTTCTGGTCCCCGTAATGGGAAAACGATTAAAGAATACAATGTTTCCTTACAATCTCATGGGTTTGTGCTTAACATATTTAACTTCTAGAAGAGGTGCGAATGTGTTGGACAATGGATCCCTTAGATGTACTGGGGTCTCCTGTGTTTCCCTTTTCATATTCAAATGCTCTGTGAGATGATTGAATCATTTCCAATGTGGGTGACTTTAACCCCTTGCTTGCTGGTTTTCCCTTGGTATATGTTTAACCCCTTGCCTGCTGGTTTGCCCTTGGACCTGTGCTATTACAATACTTTGAGCAGGTGAAGGCGGAAGGAGCAGTGCTCCGAAAGCTAGTGTTTGAAACAAACCTGTTGGACTTTAACCTGGTGTTCTTACTGAGACTCCTTACTGTGCTCACCCCAGTCCAACGCCGGCATCTCCACATCACAATACTTGGAGACATCTTTATTACACCAATCCTGACACATATAGCAATTTCTTCCGCCAACAAGTGGTCATGAAGAAGAGTCATCAGGACTCAAAACTTTAACTCTGTTTCTCTCTTTACAGGTACTGCCAGACCTGCTGAGTTTATCCAGCATCTTCTGTTTTATTTCATTCACTTTGAGACATCCAGTGGTGGTGAAAAATGGTATATAAATGTGAGTCTTTATTTTATGAACATGTAAACGTGTGTTGCTTTCATTCTCTGTTTAAGTGTCTGGCAGACAGTGCTTTAAAAGTATTTCATTGGTTGTAAAGCACTTTGGGACATCTTGAGGTCATAAAAGTCACTAAATACAGCAAATCTTTCTTTTATGTCCACATTCTCACTCCATGCTGTGTTGATCTGTATTTGTAAATGGCCATTAATTTGGGGCACTTATTTGGACTTTTAAAACAATACTTCCATTTCCTATTTTGGAGCAGATAGTTAAGAGGATCTTGGCTTCCACGTCACCATGTTAAAAGATTTGTTCTCTTCAATTCCAGGGGCGGCACAGTGGCATAGTGGTTAGCACTGCTGCCTCACAGCTCCAGGGTCTCGGGTTCAATTCCAGTCTTGGGTGACTGTCTGTGTGGAGTTTGCACTTTCTCCCCTGTGTCTGCGTGGGTTTCCTCTGGGTGCTCCGGTTTCCTCCCACAGTCCAAAAATGTACAGGTTAGGTGGATTGACCATGCTAAATTGCCCCTTAGTGTCCAAAAGGTTAGGTGGGGTTACTGGGTTACGGGGATAGAGTGGAGGTGTGGGTTTAAGTAAGGTGCCCTTTCCAAAGGCCGGTGCAAACTTGATCGGCCAAATGGCCTCATTCTGCACAGTAAATCCTATAATCTATGAAGATTCATGAATTTCTTTAGTTCTAGTCTGCAAATGCGAAGGTACCACCTCACTTCGAACATAACATGGATGAGTGCAGAGGCCCAGATCCTCCATTCCCTGGAAGAATCATACCCCGGAGGCACCCAAGAAGATGTACTGGGGTGCTCCTACCCCACCAGAAATCTCCAGCAAGGACTGCACAGGAATTGCCCAGAAGATTAAACTTCTGATGGCTATTGCACTGCTCATCGAACCATTGGTTCTGACTGTCAGGAAACAGAGGTAATTTTAAGTAATTCATATTTGTATTTTAGGTTATGTTCTAGAGTGTTATTATTATGCATCTTCGTATTTAGATCCATTACTGATGCCATCAGGAAGTACTGTGATGTCATTAGTTGTTATTGTTACCTGGGTATATTCATATTTAACTGCTGTATGTTCTAATTCTACTGTTATACTTTATTTTGATCTTCATTGTTGAGCTGATAATTTGTTTTGTACTTTGATTTTTATATAAATTATGGAAAATTCACTTCCCCATTCATAAAACTCGGTTAACTTTGCCTTATGATTTTCCAAATTTCCTTCAACCACTCCCTGAATAATAGATTCCAGCATTTTCACAATAGCCAGTGTTAGCCTTAGGCAGGATTTACTGGATGTTGAGGTGGCGGGATATTCCGGTTCCATGCTGGTGCATGGGTTTCTTGGCAACGAGGGGTGCAGTCAGTGGGAAATCCCATTGAGATCGGCTGGACCAGTAAATCCTGCTGGCGGGCTGCCTCTGCCACTGAAAAACACACGTTGGCAGGTAAATCCCACCCAATATTTCCTACTTTCTGTCTCCCTATGAGCAAGAACATAAACTGCACTGCACATGGGTTCACATGCTAGCTTGTTTCGGCACGTCCAGCTGTACCTCACCTTTCAAATGAAGTCGCCCGCTACCATTCTTTGTCAACTATGAGAAGTTTAGTATTGTTCAGTCTGCCGTACTACATCTTGGCAAATCCATATAGATTCAGTCTGTCTCAGCTCTTCTTATTTACCATAGTCTGCACAAAAGGCTTGGAGGCACAATTTTGTGGTCACTTAAACTGGATATTTCAGAATAT
This sequence comes from Scyliorhinus torazame, assembly GCF_047496885.1. Classification (NCBI taxonomy): domain Eukaryota; kingdom Metazoa; phylum Chordata; class Chondrichthyes; order Carcharhiniformes; family Scyliorhinidae; genus Scyliorhinus; species Scyliorhinus torazame. The sequence goes on from NC_092728.1 coordinate 58,587,984, forward strand.
AGTGGAAAAATAACATTTTATCTTCATGGCAGTGTGGTAGTACCAGGTATTGCGGTACCTAAGAGGCTGATGACCATTGGTTAGACCCAGGAGTCTACCATTGGCTGTTGTTACGTAGCTCTGCCCTGACAGGCGGAGTATAAGAGATTGTGCCGTCCCAGCAGCCTTCACTTTCTGTACTGAAGCTGCTGGGGAACACGTTGTAGTGAATTAAAGCCTTCAGTTATGAAATCACTTCATCTTGAGTGTAATTGATCGCGCATCAATTTAATCTACTAGATTTAAGCTGGAAGAATGGATCTCCGAATCAAACCAGAGTGCCTTCAACTCAGCCCCCACGCGGAGAACCCGGCTGCAATATTTAAGCACTGGCTGGCGTGCTTTAAAGGCTACCAGGAGACGGTGGGCGGCACCCCCTCAGAAGGACAGAAAATGCATCTCCTACATAAGAACATAAGAACTAGGAACAGGATTAGGCCATCTGGCCCCTCGAGCCTGCTCTGCCATTTAATGAGATCATGGCTGATCCTTGTGGACTTAGCTCCACTCTCCGGCCCGTACACCATATCCCCGAATCCCTTTATTCTTTAGAAAGGTATCAATCTTTTTCTTAAAAACGTTTAAAGAAGGAGCCTCAACTGCTTCACGGGGCAAGGAATTCCAGAGATTCATAACCCTTTGGGTGAAGAAGTTCCTCCTACAATCCGTCCTAAATCTACTTCCCCTTATTTTGAGGCTATGCCCCCTAGTTCTGTTTCCCCCGACCAGTGGAAACAACCTGCCCGCATCTATCCTATCTATTCCCTTCATAATTTTATATGTTTCAATAAGATCCCCCCTCATCCTTCTAAACTCCAATGAGTACAGTCCCAGCCTACTCAACCTCTCATCATAATCTAATCCCCATAACTCTGGGATCAACCTAGTGAATCTCCTCTGCACTCCCTCCAGTGCCAATATTTCCTTTCTCAGGTAAGGAGACCAAAACTGAACGCAATACTCCAGATGCGGCCTCACCAACACTCTATACAATTGCAGCATAGCCTCCCTAGTCTTGAACTCCATCCCTCTAGCAACGAAAGACAAAACTCGATTAGCTTTCTTAATCATCTGTTGCACCTGCACACCAACTTTTTGCGACTCGTGCACCAGCACACCCAGGTCCCTCTGCACATCAGCATGTTTTAACATCTTACCGTTTAAATAATAATCCATTCTGCTGTTATTCCTCCCAAAATGGATAGCCTCACACTTGGCAACATTGAATTCCACCTGCCAGACCCTAGCCCATTGACCTAACCTGTCCAAATCCTTCTGCAGACTTCCGGTATCCTCTGCACTTTTTGCTTTACCACTCATCTTAGTGTCGTCTGCAAACTTTGACACATTGCACTTGGTCCCCAACTCCAAATCGTCTATGTAAATTGTGAACAACTGCGGGCCCAACACTGATCCTTGAGGGACCCCACTAGTTACAGGTTGCCAACCAGAGAAACACCCATTTATCCCCACTCTCTGCTTTCTGTTAGTTAACCAATCCTCTATCCATGCTACCACTTTACCCTCAATGCCATGCATCTTTAGTTTATGCAGCAACCTTTTGTGTGGCACCTTGTCAAAAGCTTTCTGGAAATCCAGATATACCACATCCATTGACTCCCCGTTATCTACTGCACTGGTAACGTCCTCAAAAAATTCTACCGAATTAATCAGACACGACCTACCCTTTGTGAACCCATGCTGCGTCTGCCCAATGGGACAATTTCCCTCCAGGTGCCCCGCTATTTCCTCCTTAATGATAGATTCCAGCATTTTCCCTACAACCGAAGTTAAGCTTACCGGCCTATAATAATAACCCGCTTTCTGCCGACCTCCTTTTTTAAACAGCAGTGTCACGTTTGCTACTTTCCAATCTTCTGGGACCACCCCAGAGTCTAGTGAATTTTGATAAATTATCACTAGTGCGTTTACAATTTCCCTAGCCATCTCTTTTAACACCCTGGGATGCATCCCATCAGGGCCAGGAGACTTGTCTACCTTTAGCCCCAGAAGCTTGCCCAATACTGCCTCCTTAGTGATTACAGTCATCTCAAGGTCCTCACCTATCATATCTTTATTTCCATCAGTCACTGGCATGTTATTTGTGTCCTCCACTGTGAAGACTGACCCAAAAAACCTGTTCAGCTCCTCAGCCATTTCCCCGTCTCCTATTATTAAATCTCCCTTCTCATCTTCCAAAGGACCAATATTTACCTTAGCCACTCTTTTTTGTCTTATATATTTGTAGAAGCTTTTACTATCTGCTTTTATGTTCTGAGCCAGTTTACTTTCATAGTCTACCTTACTCTTCTTTATAGCTTTTTTAGTAGCTTTCTGTTGTCCCCTAAAGACTTCCCAGTCCTCTAGTCTCCCACTAATTTTTGCCACTTTGTATGTTTTTTCCTTCAATTTGATACTCTCCCTCACCTCCTTAGATATCCACGGTCGATTTTTCCCTTTCTACCGTCTTTCTTTTTTGTCGGTATGAACCTTTCCTGAACACTGTGAAAGATCGCTCAGAAGGTTCTCCACTGTTCCTCAACTGCTTCACCATGAAGTCTTTGCTCCCAGTCTACCTTAGCTAGTTCTTCTCTCATCCCACTCCTTTAGCCACGTGTTAACTTCTCTAATTTTCTCAACCCTATGCCAATTGGCAAGTGGCTCGGGTAGTAATCCAGAGATTATAATCCTCCTGCGCCCAAGGGTCAGCCCTGGGATCGACACCCTTATCGAGGAGACAGAGAACTATGATACCGTGATCGAACTGTTGGAAGGACATTATATCGACCCTGTAAATCAGGCCTACGCACGTCACCTGCTTTCTACGAGACGGCAAAGCCCCAGGGAATCATTGGAAGATTTCTACCGGGCGCTACTGGTGCTGGGCCGAAACTGTGGCTGCCCGCAAGTTTCGGGGAGCGAGCACACGGAACTTTTAATCAGGGATGCTTTCGTAGCAGGTGAGCTCCTCAGATATCCGGCGAAGACTCCTTGAAAGGGACACCCTGGGACTTAGAGAGGCACAGACCCTGGCAGGGTCCATGGACATTGCCTACAAAAACACGCAGTCCTATGCGCCTGACCACGCTGCTGCCCCCTGGGCTGCGTGGCACCCTGCAGCGGCAGCCCCACTGACCTTCCCCCTGACCCCGCAAGCCTGCGCTACGAGACGGCCCGCTAACGCCGCCAGGCCCCACTGTTTCTTCTGCGGACAAGGGGAATCATCCCCGCCCGCGCTGCCCGACCCACACCTGCAAAGGGTGCGGCAAGAAGGGCCACTTTGTGGGGGTCTGCCAGGCCCGCGCCGTGGCCGCGGTCTCCAGCAACTCCGGACCGCTGCGGCAACCCCGCCTTCAGGCCCCGACTGGCCAGCGCTCACCGCCACCCCCCTATGCTAAGGCCACGTGCGACCCACGGGTGCGGCCACCTTACCCTCCGGACACCACGCTGGACGGGTGGGCGCCGCCATTTTGTCCATCCCCGCCGCCATCCTGTTCATCCCCGGACACCATGTGCGACCCATGGGTGACGCCATCTTGGATGGGGCCCCAGGCCCCCAGCGCGGCCGACTACACGCTGCCCGATCAGAACTCACAACTGCTTCATCTGGCCTTGGTGGCACTGGACCAAAGTCGACCCTGGACACTCGCAACGGCTAAAACGACGGTCTTCATCAACGGCCACGAGACGTCTTGCCTGATTGACTCTGGGAGCACGGAAAGCTTTGTTCACCCCGACACGGTAAAGCGCTGTTCACTTGTAACCCACCCTGTAAACCAAAGGATCTCCCTGGCCTCCGGGTCACACTCGGTGGTGAAAAAGGGGTTCTGCCTAGCGAACCTCACTGTCCAGGGCAGGAAATTTGACAATTTCCGCCTGTATGTCCTGCCGCACCTCTGTGCGGCTACCCTCCTGGGGCTGGACTTCCAATGCCACTTGCAAAGCCTGACCTTTAAATTCAATGGCCCTATACCTCCCCTTACTGTCTGCGGCCTCGCGACCCTTAAGGTCGACCCGCCTTCCGTGTTTGCGAACCTCACCCCGGATTGCAAACCCGTCGCCACCAGGAGCAGGCGGTACAGTGCCCAGGACCGGACCTTCATCAGGTCAGAGGTCCAAAGGTTGCTGGGGGAAGGGGTCATCGAAGCGAGCAACAGTCCCTGGAGAGCTCAAGTAGTGGTGGTAAAGACCGGGGAGAAGCATAGGATGGTCATTGACTACAGCCAGACCATCAACACATTTACGCAGCTGGACACGTACCCTCTCCCCCGTATAGCCGACCTGGTAAACAGGATCGCGCAATACAAGGTCTTTTCCACGGTGGATCTCAAGTCCGCCTACCACCAGCTACCCCTCCGTAATAGTGACCGCAAGTACACTGCCTTCTAAGCAGATGGGCGGCTCTATCAATTTTTAAGGGTTCCCTTTGGTGTTACTAATGGGGTCTCGGTCTTCCAGCGAGAGATGGACCGAATGGTTGACCATGGTACGGCTTATGCGCAACGTCCCCCTATCTGGATCACGTCACCATCTGTGGCCATGACCAGCAGGACCACGACACCAACCTCCCCAAATTCCTCCAGACCGCGAAAATCCTTAATCTGACATACAATAAGGATAAATGCGTGTTCAGCACCGACCGTCCAGCCATTCTAGGCTACGTAGTGCGAAATGGAGTTATAGGCCCCGACCCCGAACGCATGCCCCTTATGGAGTTCCCCGTCCTTCACTACCCCAAGGCCCTGAAGCGCTGCCTTGGGTTTTTCAGCTATTACGCGCAGTGGGTCCCCAACTACGCAGACAAAGCCCGACCCCTAATCCAGTCCACAACCTTCCCCCTGACGACGGAGGCCCGCCAGGCCTTCAGCCGCATCAAAGCAGACATTGCAAAGGCCACGATGCGCGCCATCGACGAGTCCCTCCCCTTCCAAGTCGAGAGCGATGCGTCCGACGTAGCCCTGGCGGCCACCCTCAACCAAGCGGGCAGGCCCGGGGCTTTCTTCTCCCGTACCCTCCATGCTTCCGAAATTCGCCATTCCTCGGTCGAAAAAGAGGCACAAGCCATAGTAGAAGCTGTGCGACACTGGAGGCATTACCTGGCCGGCAGGAGATTCACTCTCCTCACGGACCAACGGTCGGTTGCCTTTTACCACTAATACATTTGAGGAACATTTTGCTGTTTGTTTTAGTACTTCCTGCAAGTGTTTCCTCATGCTTCCTCTTAGCCTTACTTATTCCAGCCTTAACCATTCTCCTGCATTTCATAGAATCCCTACAGTGCAGAAGGAGGCCAAAGTTGTGCAGGTTAGGTGGATTGACGATGATAAATTGCCCTGAATGTCCAAAAAGGTTAGGTGGGGTTACTGGGTTACAGGGATAGGGTGAAGGTGTGGGTGTACGTAGGGTGCTCTTTCCAGAACCAGTGCAGACTCGATGGGCCGATTGGCCTCCTTCTGCATTGTAGGGATTCTATAAAATGCAGGAGAGAGCTGACAATGGCCCAGTTGAAAATGTGTGTGTTGAGCAACTGAGCAGTATAGTGATAGATAAAGAAAAGGTGCTAAAAAGGCTGGTAATACTCCAGATAGTGAAGTTAACAGGCCCAGATGGGATGCATTCTAAATTACTCAGAGTGGTGAGGGATATTGCGGAACCATTGTCAGAAATTTTCCAGGCCTCTCTGAAATCAGGATTAGTCCCGGGGGACTGGAGGATTGCAAATGTGACACCGTTGTTTAAGAAAGGGGCTAAGGATAACGCAGGAAACTACAGACCTGTCAGCTTGACATCAGTAGTGGGAAAACTGATGAAGACAAAATATGTGATGAGATAAATGTACACTTATAGAAAGATAGGTTAATACCAGAGAGCCAACATGGCTTTGTCAAGGGCAGGTCATGTCTGAGAAATTTAATTGAGTTCTTTGACGACACAGGCAGTAGATGAAGGTAGTGCTGTGGATGTTGTATATTTGGAATTTCAGAAAGTATTTAACACAATGCCACATGGCAGGTTGGTTCGCAAATTAAAGTGTTTGGGATTGATAGGTCCTTGGCAGCGTGGATTAGAAGTTGGCTAAGGGATAGGAAACAGAGGGTAAATATAGATGGGCATTGCTCAGACTGGAGACGAGTTGAAAGTGGTGGTCTTCAGGGCTCAGTGATGGGACCCTTGCTTTTTCTGATTTATATAAATGATTTAGAAGTGGGTGTTAAGGGCAAAATCTCTAAATTTGCGGATGACACTAAGCTAGGAAAAATAGTGAATTGTGAGGATGACGCTGAACGACTTCAGAGGGACATTGACAAGTTGGTCAAATGGGCAGACACCTGGCAAATGAACTTCAATGCAGCAAAATGCATTCTGGGAGAAGAAACATGGGAGACAATACAGGCTCAATGGTACAACTTTGAGGGGAGTATAGGAGCAGAGGGACCTCTGGGTTCAAGTGCATAATTCTCTGAAGGTGGCCGGGCAAGTTGAAACAGTTGTTAAGAAGGCTTATAGCATCCTTGGGTTTATAAATAGAGGTATAGAGTATAAAAACAAGGAAGTGGTGCTACACCTCTGCAAATCATTGGTCAGATCTCATTTGAAATATTGTGTTCAATTCTGGGAGCCCTATTTAAGGGAGGATGTTAAATCCCTGGAGAGAATGCAAAGGAGATTTACAGGAATGATTACCAGGATTGAGGAATTTTAGATATAAGGAAAGATTGGAAAAATTGGGGTAGTTCTCCTTGGAGCAGAGAAGATTAAGAGGCGACCTTATTGTGGTGTGCAAAATTATGAACAATTTTGACAGAGTAAAGAAGGATATCCTATTTCCACCAGTTGGTATGGCAGTGACTAGGGGTCACAATTTCAAGATAGTTAGCAAAAGCCAGGAGTGAGATGAGGAGAAACTGCTTTACTCAGAGAGTTGTTGGGGATTGGCATGTGCTGCCTGGAGAGTGGTGGAGGTGGATTCCATAGGAGGTTTCAAAAGGAAGCTGCATATATACTTGAATGTGATGAATTTAGGTAGTTCTTTTGGGAGCCTGTGCAGACATGATGGGCCAAATGGCCTCTTATGCTGTCAATAACAACAAATAACAACAAGAAGAGTGCCCATCATCTCCCGGATGTGTGGAATTTTATCAGCAGCGAGGAAGGTGGTGGATGGCCTGACCTTTCACAGACTGTCATGAGGACAGGTAAGGGCCGTTCGGGGCCTCTTCCTGCCTCCCTGGCATTTTACCTCCAGTAGTCATGTGGGAGAATTGACTCAGTAAAACCTGATTGGGCATGCTTTAACCAATGGACGGTTCCCTTGATGGCCACACACAAAGAAAGAACCCCTTGCCTGCAATGGCCCCCCAACCCCAATGCTAATTGGGACCTGCCTGATTGGCCTGAGCAACCCCCGATGTCACGTACCTTTTTGCGAGACAGGTCAGTCCCATGGCGCCCTCCCAACCTGATGCAGTCCCATCAATGGCAACTGCTCCCACTGACAGAGCATTTTAGAATTGTTTTATTTTTTATTAATTTACGGGATGTGGGCTTCGCTGGTTAGACCAGCATTTAGAACATAGAACATACAGTGCAGAAGGAGGCCATTCGGCCCATCGAGTCTGCACTGACCCATTTAAACCCTCACTTCCACCCAATCCCCATAACACAATAAACCCTCCTAACCTTTTGGGTCACGAAGGGCAATTTATCATGGCCAATCCACCTAACCTGCACGTCTTTGGACTGTGGGAGGAAACCGGAGCACCTGGAGGAAATCCACGCAGACACGGGGAGAACGTTCAGACTCCCCACAGACACTGACCCAGCAGGGAATCGAACCTGGGACCCTGGCGCTGTGAAGCCACAGTGCTATCCACTTGTGCTACCGTGCTGCTCATTTATTGCACATCCCTAGTTGCCCTTCAGAAGGTGGTGGTGAGTTGCCTTCTTGAACTTCTTGAACTGCTGCAGTCCGGAGGTGTAGGTACACCCATTGTGCTGTTAGGGAGGGGGTTCCAGGATTTATTTCCCCAGCAACAGTGAAGGAACGGCGAAATATTTCCAAGTCGGGGTGATGAGTGACTTGGAGGGAAACTTCCAGGTGGACATGGGCTCTCATCATGTAATGGCATGGAAACTCCGGCAATTAGTTAGTTGCTGGATGGCCAATGAATTCTGCTGGGTGTTCCACAGATGGTCAAGGTGGGATTGCCCAGCTTTAGGCTTGTCGTCAGGAATCCTGCTGCGCATTCTGGCCATTGAGTGTGTACCTCAGTACCGATATAAATCTTTTGCAACAGACATCAGCTTAGTCTTAGTGATAGTGGCATTGTCTCTGAGTCCAAAGTTGTGGACTCAAGCCCCACTCCTGCAATCCAAACACATTGGGCGGGGTTCTCTGGCGTCCCCGGGTTGTGTGTTTCTTGGCAGCGGGAGGTGGCGAACTGCTCTCCGGTGCTGGGCGATCCCACCCCAGGCCTCTGGGAAACAAGCAGTGGGGCTGCGCTGTCAGCGGAACCGGAGGACCGCTCAGGCGCATCACGTCAGCCTAGTGCTGAGCGAGCGCTACACTGTTGCAGGTGCTATCTTTCAGATGACCTGTTGAAACAAAGCTCTTTCCCCTCTCTCAGGAGGATGTAAAAGATGTCATGACGCTCGACAAAGAAAGCCAATCTTATTTTTCCAATATGTTCACGCTGTGACCAGGCGCAGTATAGATTACAACAGTGATTACACTTCATTAGTATTTTGTATGGCGTTTGGGAAAGCCCAAAGGCAGTGAAAAGTGCTGTGCAGCCCTAAATTTGTCCTTTCTCTCTGAGCAAAGGTGGACAGCAGGGTGAAGAAACATAAACAGACCCACAAACAAATGAAAACACTCGATTCTGCCTTTTTCTCGGTTGGGTCTGTATGCTTTGTTGTGACCTTGAATGATTTCACAGTGCCTGGAGTAAATTCTGTGTGAGTGCAGCCACACAGTGGTGTCTTCTGCGCCAATTTTGTGCTGTTGATTGAGTGCAGGACCCACTTGCTGATTGGAACTGTCAAAACCTGTGGCCTAGTCTCAAAACATAATGGACTTGAACCTGATACTGTGCCTCCCATCACTTCACAGCACTCACAGACTCGCATCCTAATCATTCTGTTGCATCAACATGACAGGAAATCTATTTATTTTTCAAATGCTTAGGAAGCATGCCATGTCTAACCTTAATGGTTTCTTGGGTGTCTGACCCACTCAGCCTCCTGCACTGAGAGAACTGGCTGCTATCTGGCTGCATCTCAAACTGCTCTCAGACTCTTACTGTATGCCTGGTCGTGAAGCACCTTTGAGCAAAAAGAAAACAGGCTCAAGCTCTTAACACGCAAGTTTTACTGTCTCTCCACCCCCCTCTCTCTACCCCCCCTCTCTCTCCAACCCCATGGTTTGAAGCATTTCCTTATAAAGGAGCTCTACCTTTGCAAGGTGCTGACACGGATGTGGTGATCTTTGTCTTGCTTATTTCAGGATGGTTGACGTAGTATTCACAAAGACCACAGAATAACTTTTAACTTAAACAAAGCTATGATATAATTTACACGACTATACTTGGATTTGACACTTAGTCCTTACGAATACACAACTGATCAACAGCATCTAACTACACACATCTACTGCTAATCTCACTACTGGTATCAACGATAATCTAACCTCACACTGATGTGTTGGGTGTTCTGGATCACAAACAGGTCACCAACACTGGAAGTGGTGCAACTCTATTTTATTATAAGGTTAACTATATTGACATACTTGAACTGTTGGTAAATGCAATACCAGCTTTAACTGTTGACCCTTGCCTAGTCCGAACCAGGTGATGCACTCAGCACATGGTGAATGTCTGTGTTGCAGGCTGCGAGCTCTGTGCTCCGAGCTGGCTGCTACTAGAATGAGCTGGAACTCTCCTGTCCCCTGTCTTTATAGTGCGAGTGCTCTCACTGGTGATTGGCTGCGGTGTTGTGGATGCTGATTGGTCCCACTGCATGTCCATCAGTGTGTGTGTGTGTGTCTGCATCATGATATACTGGTGTATATTATGACACACACTATCTGCTCTTATGACCTTCACCAACTGTCTCCTGCATATACTCTCTCCCCTAAGGTCTAGCATCACTGCCTGATATAGCTGCTTCTGCAGTTCCCTCTAGTGGCTACTCTCGGCACTACATTAACCCTTGTAATGCTGATAATACCACAAGGGACAAGTAAATAGTGAGAATATTATAATTTATGACCTTTGTGTTCACCTTTCACATCACATTAATGCATGGTGATTAACTATGGTTTAATTGTGTTGGTCTGACGGTGTCTTCAACTGGACGAGACCTTTACATTTGTTGATGAATTGGCACCAGTCACAGCTATCTCCTTTTTTTAACTTAGAAAATAACAATCAAAAAAACCCCAGATGATCTGCTGACTCAGTGATATGAGAGAAGGCATCACTAAACTTGGTAAGTTTCCAATAATATGAAACGTTTCCTCTGCATCCCGACTAGAGCTACACGATTAAGTACTGATAGAAGGAGCTTTGCTTTACTTAAGCACAAAGTAGTACTAAACCAGTGGTTTCAGTCGGACGAACCTCAGTGTCAAAGTCAATTCCTGTCAGCATGAGAAAGCCATCTGTGCAAAGTGCTTTTGCACTCCCTTATCCAGTCCTGCTTAAAAACCCATTAACCAGTCAAGTTTCTGTTGTAGTGATACTTGTATATTTCTTTGGAAAAGACCAACAACTTGTTCTCTTCCAGACATTTTTGAGATGGAAATAAGATGAGATGTGTCCTTAGACCATCAATAAATGCGGCCTCCTAGATTAAGAGAAACATCATTTTGTTGGGTATGACAGTGAATGAGTTAACATCTGGCATGGATTCGCCTGATTTAATGCTGAAAAAGTGCCAGACTGGGGGTAGAATGAATGTGATATTTGTTTTGCTTATGATGAGAGTTTATTGAAAAGCTTCACCACTCCTGTCCTCATATCGCAGGGCAGCGGGAGACAGAAGGAATAAAAACTTGCATTTAAAAAAAATATATATTTTTTGCTGTTCAATGGTACTGTTCATTTACAAACCCGGCTCGCTGATCCAAAACTGCGCACCTTATTCACATCACTGAATAAATGGTTGTGAAGTAATTGAAAATGCATTTTTGTTATGGTTACACTTCAGTTGTACTCACATTCTGTCAGAATATTGCAGAATAATGGCCTCATTTGCAGCCTGAGAATCTAACAGTCCATTGCCTTTGTGGCTGTGTAACAAAACAGAGGCAAAGCATTTCTGTAAATTGGCAAGGAGACAAGATCAGAAAAGTCATTCACTCACTTGCCATTGAGCTACAGTTGAACAGTTTGCTGATGGCTTGCTTTGAGGTAAACTGATAAAATATAGCCAAGGTGTTGGGAGGGTGGAGAGCTGATAGAATACAGGTGCTGGAAGTATCTAAATTGGGGTGGGGTCTTAATCTGTAGGCCCTGTTTTCTGTAGTGTTGTATAGAAATGGTGGAAGAGCCACAACTAATGAATAGTAAACAAAGAGGGTAGTTTGCAGTGATTCATTCAAGTTTTGTCTTCAGCACACATAATTCTGGATTTTACTCAACGTTCGAAAGTTTCCTCCATTCGTAATCCAGTCTTTAGTTTATTGGGCTGATGGTAATCTCCATAGAACCCCTACAAAGCAGAAGGAGGCCATTGGCCCATCGTATCTGCACCGACCCTCCCAAATAGCACCCTATCTAGGCCCTATACCCGCAACCCAGTCACGCCGCCTAAGCTTTGGACACTAAGGGGCAACTTATCATGGCCAATCCACATAGCCTGCACTTCTTTGTCCTATGGGAGGAAACCGGAGCACCCTGAGGAAACTCTCATAGACACAGGGAGACCATGTACACTCCACACAGACAATCACCCGAGGTCGGAATTGAATCTGAGTCCCTGGTGCTGTGAGGTAGCAGTGCTAACCACTGTGCCACCATGCTGCCTCTTATTATGAGTTGATGGGTTTTATCAGAGTAACATTCTGGGCTTCTAATGATCAATCAAAAGTACAAATTAGTGATGTTGAGCGCCAGGGTCCCAGGTTCAGGTCACTGTGTGGAGCCTGCACGTTCTCCCAGTGTCTGCGTGGGTTTCCTCCGGGTGCTCAGGAATGTGGCGACTCGGGGGTTTTCACAGTAACTTCATTGCAGTGTTAATGTAAACCTACTTGTGGCACTAATAAAGGTTATTATTATTTTTATAAAACAGCATTTGGAGGAAGATTTACATTTGAAGAAATCTGAGGTTTCTATTCTTTTGTTTGCAACTAACTGCCTTACATTGCTATGCTACTTAATGTTAAGAATCTTGGACTGCATTAGTAATTTGCCTTCTGATCACAAAGTCAACTCACAAGAGTTGTGAAGCTTTTACTCCACCAAGAAACAGTTGAAGTTTCTGTCTGCTATTTTATATTTTAAAGTACCCAATTCATTTTTTCCAATTAAGGGGCAATTTAGCATGTCCAATTCACCTACCTTGCACATCTTTGGGTTGTGGGGGTGAAACCCACGCAAACACAGTGAGAATGTGCAAACTCCACACGGACAGTGACCCAGAGCCGGGATCGAACCTAGGACCTCGACGCTGTGAGACTGCAGTGCTACCATTGCACCACCGTGCTGCCCACCTGTCTGTTATTTAACTTGCTAAACATGAATTTGATCCTTGAAGTGCATTTTAGAAGCATTGTTTTGGCTGCAAAGCTCCTATATATTGGGATTTTCAGGCATAAATTATTTGGGTTTTGTTGCTACCTTTATTTACAAACCACAAGCAGCGAGTATGGTTCTTGTATTGACCAAATGACCACACAACCAGTCTGTTAGTTCAAAAGACAGTTTATTATTAAACACAAGGCTTATCTCTCTGTGCAATGATACATGTGGCTACACATTAAACTACACCTATCAACTAAAGGGCTGGTTTAGCACAGGGCTAAGACAGCTGACTTGTAATGCAGAACAAGACAGCAGCATTGGTTCAATTCCTGTTCCAGCCTCCCCAAACGGTGCCAGAATGTGGCGACTAGAGGCTTTTCACAGTAACTTCATTGAAGCCAACTTGTGACAACAAGCGACTATTATTAGATGACCTTTAGTTAACTTCAGGAAGACCGGCTCTGTGCAGGTAGATAAGGCCTTTATCTGAGTCCCCACGTGTGTCGGCTGGAAATCGTCAAGTTCGTCTCGGCTGCGGCTCGTCTCTCTCAGGTAGCGATCGTGGGTCTTGAACTTGGCTGGTCATTATGCTGCAGTTGGTGTGGGCACAGGCCGATCCCAAAAGAGATCGATCCTAGTGCGCAGGGCCTCTTATCGTTCTCCTCTTTCGCGCCCTTTTGGGCGGGGTTAACTCAGGATCCAATGGATCGACAGGGTCTCGATCACTCTAATCGACACTGGCCAATTAGGGGCGGGTACCTCGATGGCTGGGCGGGTCTAGTTACCATTGTTCCAAGTACATAGGCCTTTCCAAATAAGGGGAGGTGACATCGGGGGGTCTGCTACTGTTGCTATTCCTTGATTTTGAGTCTATTGTCTTGGGGAAATCAGTGATTGACCTTTAACAGGTGCAAGTTTCAGTTCGGTCTGGTTTTTCTTTGCCCAATACACAGGGGCTGTATACTGTCTGTGTCCTGACTTGACCACAATTCCCTTTGTCCTTTGCGGGCGGCCATTTTAGATGGCCACAGTTTCAAAGGAATTTTCCTATAAAACTAAATGCACCATCCTCTGGGAGGTAGTGGCGTAATGATATCGCCCCAGGACTAATAGTCTGGATGTGGAGATGTCGGCGTTGGACTGGGGTGAGCACAGTAAGAAGTCTTACAACACCAGGTTAAAGTCCAACAGGTTTGTTTCATACACTAGCTTTCGGAGCTTACTCATTTCCAACTGAGGAAGGAGCAGTGCTCCGAAAGCTAGTGTTTGATACAAACCTGTTGTACTTTAACCTGGTGTTGTAAGACTTCTTACTATAAATAGTCTGGAGACACATGGTGCTGCTGTGGGGAGCCAGGTTTGACTCTCGCCAAGGCAGAGTAAAATTTGTGTTTAATAAAAACGAAGAATTAAAAGCCTAAAAATGACCATGATGCCATTGTCCTTTTAAAAAAAAAACAGGGGCGGCACGGGGGCACAGCAGTTAGCACTGCTGCTTCACGGTGCCAAGAACCCGGGTTCAATCCTGGCTCCGGGTCACTGTCCGTATGGATTTTGCACATTCTCCCCGTGTCTGCATGTGTCTCACCCGCACAACCTAAAATGTGCAGGATAGGTGGATTGGCCACGCTAAATTGCCCCTTCCTTAATAAAAAACAAATCACAACAAAAACATGTGTGCCCTTATTTGGACAGCACCATTTGATGATGCGGTGTCATACTTCTACCACCAGGCAGCACGGTGGCGCAGTGGGTTAGCCCTGTTGCCTCACGGCGCCGAGGTCCCAGGTTCAATCCCGGCTCTGGGTCACTGCCCGTGTGGAGTTTGCACGTTCTCCCCGTGTTTGCGTGGGTTTCGCCCCCACAACCCAAAGATGTGCAGGTTAGGTGGATTGGCCATGCTAAATTGCCCCTTAATTGGAAAAAATGAATTGGGTACTCTAATTTAAAAAATTTTTTAAAATACTTCTACCACCAGATAGAGCTTCAGTAGTAGCTGATCCCCATACCTATACCCACAGCCTCACTAATGCGCGGTGTGAGAAATTCACTTTGGCGTGATTTTCTATTGCCAAGAGCCATAAGAAATCACCCTTAATCTGGATTCTTTGACAGGGCCATGCCTCTCTCAGCAGCCTGCCAGGGCAGACATCAGATCATCTTGGACTTGCGAAGACCAGTGGCCTGGAAGATGTCCCCTAAATTAAGGTTTATCAAGCAGTTTTACATTTAACTTGCAGTAAGCCCTGCAACAACATCGTAATTCTTATGAAATCCAACTGCTTTCTGTTGGGTATTAAAATGCCTCTTTTTGCAATTCAGCCATTTCAACTGCTCGCTGATCACCTACACATCAGTTAGTTCCCAGGTTCACAAAAGGTTAGCTTTACAAATATGGGCATTTTTCTTTGCATTGCTTCCTTTCGTGAACCTGGTAAGAAAGAAATAATGCAAGGAAGGAATTCTCCTTAACTGGTGAAATTTGTTACGAGTTCCATTCTGCTTGCTGCAAACCTTGATGATGGGTTCTACTCTATCAGCATTAACAATTGTGATGGTTTATGCAGCATTGGAATGTATTCAATTTTACAGTGCCTTACGCAAATTCCAGAAAGACAGGCTGTAATCCAGTAACTTGATATCTAAACCAATTCCATGTGCAAACCTGTTTCTGAGCCTTTGTTCATTGCCTAAGACAAAATGATTATGTTAATGACTGGAATCAGAAGAAAATTACAAGATCCACTTATATTATGTACCCGTTCTGGGCAGTGATGGCAAAATGACATTTGCCTTGCGCCCTTTCTCCGTCGTTCTTTGGCACTCTTACCCTGCTGTTCCATTGGGCGGCTGAATACGATAAATACCATCTGGCCTGCGAAATCTTACCAACTGTCCTGGCTTGACACAATTCACACCTCTTTAACCTGGGGTTCCCCCATCTCTGGATCTGTAAAGATTTAATCACCTGCTAATGCTCGCATTCCAAGCATTGTCTGGCATCTTTGAATCTGTCTATATATATGTTTCTGGAACATACCGATGCATTCACCTGAGGAAGGAGCAGCGCTCCGAAAGCTAGTGACATCGAAACAAACCTGTTGGACTTTAACCTGGTGTTGTAAGACTTCTTACTGTGCTCACCCCAGTCCAACGCCGGCATCTCCACATCAATCCTATAGAGAGCAGAGGCACAGGGCAGTGTAAAACATCCTTCTTGTAACTTAACAAAAGAACTGAAGCCATCGGCCGAAGGACATGTTTGATTCAGCTTTCTGCTCGAACCTCGAATGTAGTTTATCATGATATCCACATCAGCATATCATGGTGCAATCACACGCACACTGATGGACAGGCAGTTGGACCAACCAGCACACACACAACATCGCAGCCAATCACCAGTGAGAGCACACGCACTATAAAACAGGGAACACCACAGTTCCCGCTCATTCTACCAGGAGATAGCTCAGAGCACAGAGCTCACAGCATGCCACTCAGACATAGACCATGTGCTGAGTGCCTCACTAAGATAGTGATAGGGCAGGGTCCACAGGTTAGCTGGTGAAGCACATACCCAAGCCAGCAGTTAGTCTCGGAAGGAGCGATCACAATATGGTGTAATTTAAAATACAGATTGAGGGTGAGAAGGTAAAATCAAGCACTAGTGTTTTGTGCTTAAACAAAGGAGATTACAATGGGATGGGGGAAGAACTAGCTAAGGTAGACTGGTAGCAAAGACTTTATGGTGAAACAGTTGAGGACCAGTGGAGAACCTTCCAAGTGATTTTTCACAGTGCTCAGCAAAGGTTTATACCAACAAAAAGGAAGGACGGTAAAAAGAGGGAAAATCGACCGTGGATATCTAAGGAAATAAGGGAGAATATCAAATTGAAGGAAAAAACATACAAAGTAGCAAAGATCAGTGGGAGACTAGAGGACTGGGAAATCTTTAGGGGGCAACAGAAAGCGACTAAAAAAGCTATAAAGAAGAGTAAGATAGATTATGAGAGTAAACTTGCTCAGAATATAAAAACAGATAGTAAAAGTTTCTACAAATATATAAAACAAAAAAGAGTGGCTAAGGTAAATATTGGTCCTTTAGAGGATGAGAAGGGAGATTTAATAATGGGAGATGAGGAAATGGCTGAGGAACTGAACAGGTTTTTTGGGTCGGTCTTCACAGTGGAAGATACATATAACATGCCAGTGACTGATGGAAATGAGGCTATGACAGGTGAGGACCTTGAGAGGATTGTTATCACCAAGGAGGTAGTGATGGGCAAGCTAATGGGGCTAAAGGTAGACAAGTCTCCTGGACCTGGTGGAATGCATCCCAGAGTGCTAATAGGGAAATTGCAAATGCACTAGTGATAATTTACCAAAATTCATTAGACTCTGGGGTGGTCCTGGCAGATTGGAAATTAGCAAACGTGACACCACTGTTTAAAAAAGGAGGTAGGCAGAAAGCGGGTAATTATAGGCCAGTGAGCATAACTTCGGTAATAGGGGAGATGCTGGAATCTATCATCAAGGAAGAAATAGCGAGGCATCTGGATGGAAATTGTCCTATTGGGCAGATGCAGCATGGGTTCATAAAGGGCAGATCTTGCCTAACTAATTTAGTGGAATTTTTTGAGGACATGAACAGTGCGGTAGATAACGGGGAGCCAATGGATGTGGTGTATCTGGATTTCCAGAAAGCCTTTGACAAGGTGCCACACAAAAGGTTACTGCATAAGATAAAGATGCATGGCATTAAGGGGAAAGTAGTAGCATGGATAGAGGATTGGTTAATTAATAGAAAGCAAAGAGTGGGGATGAATGGGTGTTTCTCTGGTTGGCAATCAGTAGCTAGTGGTGTCCCTCAGGGGACACAACTGTTCACAATTTATATAGATGATTTGGAGTTGGGGACCAAGGGCAATGTGTCCAAGTTTGCAGACGACACTAAGATAAGTGGGAAAGCAAAAAGTGCAGAGGATACTGGAAGTCTGCAGAGGGATTTGGATAGGCTACGTGAATGGGCTAGGGTCTGGCAGATGGAATACAATGTTGACAAATTTGAGATTATCCATTTTGGTAGGAATAACAGCAAAAGGGATTATTATTTAAATGATAAAATATTAAAACATGCTGCTGTGCAGAGAGACCTGGGTGTGCTAGTGCATGAGTCGCAAAAAGTTGGTTTACAGGTGCAACAGGTGATTAAGAAGGCAATTGGAATTTTGTCCTTCATTGCTAGAGGGATGGAGTTTAAGACTAGGGAGGTTATGCTGCAATTGTATAAGGTGTTAGTGAGGCCACACCTGGAGTATTGTGTTCAGTTTTGGTCTCCTTACTTGAGAAAGGACGTATTGGCACTGGAGGGTGTGCAGAGAAGATTCACTAGGTTAATCCCAGAGCTGAAGGGGTTGGATTACGAGGAGAGGCTGAGTAGACTGGGACTGTACTCGTTGGAATTTAGAAGGATGAGGGGGGATCTTATAGAAACATATAAGATTATGAAGGGAATAGATAGGATAGATGCGGGCAGGTTGTTTCCACTGGCGGGTGAAAGCAGAACTAGGGGGCATAGCCTCAAAATAAGGGGAAGTGGATTTAGGACTGAGTTTAGGAGGAACCTCTTCACCCAAAGGGTTGTGAATCTATGGAATTCCTTGCCCAGTGAAGCAGTAGAGGCTCCTTCATTAAATGTTTTTAAGATAAAGATAGATAGTTTTTGAAGAATAAAGGGATTAAGGGTTATGGTGTTCGGGCCGGAAAGTGGAGCTGAGTCCACAAAAGATCAGCCATGATCTCATTGAATGGTGGAGCAGGCTCGAGGGGCCCTAGCCTACTCCTGCTCCTAGTTCTTATGTTCTTATGTTACCGTTGTTCAGACAATAAAACAAAGTTGTACCATCTACAGCCGTGTTGGATCATTTGTGCATCAGAACACCCAACACGACATGATACCAGTCGTGGACGCTAACCAGCGACTCTGAGACCTACCTGCACCCTTTCAGAAATCCGCCATCCTTCTCCATGGAAAGCATCAGCCTGCCGCAGCTGCTCCGAATCGCTGGTAATCTTGGCGTAAACTGCAAGCTGTTTCAACAGGACACCAGGAAGATCGCCCTCCTCCTCTCCACGACGGGGCAACACGGCATCCACATCTATAACTCCCTGGAATTGGCAGAAGGTGAGGACAAAACAAAATATAAGACGGTGCTTCTGAAGTTCGATCAACATTTCAGCGTGGAAGTCAATGAGAGCTTTGAGAGGTACCTATTCCAGCAGCGCCTGCAGGGTATGGATGAGCCTTTCCAATCTTACTTGACACACCTCCGTATCCTCGCGCAGCCCTGTGGCTATGAGGCCACGTCCGACTCTATGATATGGGATCAGATAGTTTTTGGGGTCATCTTGGACACCCTACGCCAGCAGCTCCTTAAAATAAAGCGCCTCACCCTAGCGACTGCCATCGAGACCTGCATCCTCCATGAGAACGCAACCACCCTATACTCCCAAATCCAGGCGGCCGAAACGGCACGGCACGGGTCCTACGAGGCGGAGCGGGTCCAGTCGATTGAGTTCCTCCCGGCCCGTGGCCCGGACGAGAGCGGCCATTTTGCGCGCTTTCCGAGGCCTCCCGCGTTTGTACCCGCCAAAAGAGGGGACGTTGACGCAGAGGTACGTGATGCGCAGGCGCGATCTACGCAGGACCGCACCGCACATGCGCGGTGGCGCAACGAACGGCATGACGTCACGACGTGCGGCAACTGTGGCTCCGCCCACTTAAAGCGGCAATGACCGGCCAAAGCGCGACAATGCCTCCACTGTGGCAGGATGGGCCACTATGCTGCCTGCTGTCGAGCAGCTCAACCTGCCAACTCCCAACAATTCCGCCAGCCTCGCAGGGACGTGCGGGCGATTCAGCCCCCCTACACTGAGTCATATCCAGATAGTATGCAGACCAGCGATACCGAAGACAGGGAGCCCTTCCGCGTTGATGTAATCCACAAGAACCGGATGTCCCCAAGTCGGAACCACCAGCCGCTGCCAGTGCACAGCATTGATCCAGGCAATGAGTGGTGTGCCAACCAATCACATATCACATTTCGCCTTGTTGCTAACGTTGCCTTAGTTTAATTGCTCTGTTTTATCACCTTTGCTCTTGAGTCACCAGGTATCTTTATGATACCGACACGTGGTTCAAGTCCGAGTAATGATCAATAATCCAATACACCGCTTAGTAAGATTTAAATCAAAGCATATTTATTATACACAGTAATCACTACTCATGTACAAATTCTATGTCTAAGCTACTTCTACAGCTAACAGGCCAATACTTAACTTGGAACTGGCCCACCAGGTCAGGGAAACAAATGGCCTTTTGTTCGGGTTCTGAGCCTGCGGGATTCGAAGTTGGTACAGATTGGTAGCTAGGAGCGCCTATCTCGTAGCGATGGTTGAAGTAAGACTTACTGGATATCGGCGGCGGCTGAACCGGTCACTGTCAAGGGTTGGTTCGCGTTGCTGAGTGACCCGGTCAAGAAGAACGATTTGAACTTGGGGCTTAATTCTTATAGTCCCCAGGGGCTTCCCGCCTTTCGGGGCGGACCCTGTACCTGGTCCCAAGTGATTGGACTTTGTCCCAATCACTTGGTTCGATTTTCTCCAATGCTGGAGCGGTTCCCTGATCGATGGGCTGTCCTGAGGTGCTCGTTCACCTCCCATTGTGTAGGCTTCTGCTGGCGCCAAAGAGTCTGGTTTTGCTTTATGTGTCTAAATGTTGCTCATTGTTCCCGGGGATTGCTCATTAGTATGCAGATGGCTGGTGTTTTGTTATGCTGATGGTTGCTGGTATCGATCTTGTCTGGCCTTTCCAGAGGTAAATGCACAGTCAACCTGCAGCTGCTCGTTTGTGTCCTGTTGGCTGACTTTCCTATCAGCCTTTGACGTTCGCCATTTTAAATCGGGAGTTAGTCATTTTAAGTGGCTACAGCCTGGACACTGGTGCCTCCGCCAATCTCCTTGCATGGTCAGCCTTCCAGACCTTGAAGGTTAAACCACCGATTCTGCCATCCCACTGTCAGCTGGTTGACTACAATGGAAACGTCATCCTGGCCACGAGGTCCTGCCAGCTCGAAGTTACACACAACTCACACAAAGCCACATTATCATTTGAAATCGTAGGATCCTCGAACGACTCTCTGTTAGGCACACAGGCGTGCAAGATCCTCCACCTCGTTCAGCGGGTACACACTCTCTCTCCAGAAGGCACGTCCGATTTCCCGGATGCAGACTTTAGGGCGCAGCTCCACTCACTCATCGCGCACAACCAGGAGGTTTTCGAGGGCATGGGCACACTGCCCTACACGTACAAAATACGGCTCAAACCGGACGCCACCCCGGTCATTCACGCACCTCGTAGAGTCCCAGCACCACTCAAGGACCGCCTCAAGCAGCAGCTGCAGGACCTGCAGGACCAAGGAGTGCTTTCCTTGGTCACGGAGCCAACGCCATGGGTCAGCTCCATGGTGTGCGTCAAGAAGCCCTCCGGCGAGCTCCGGATCTGTATCGACCCAAAAGATTTGAATCACAACATTATGAGGGAACACTACCCCATACCCAAACGAGAAGAAATCACGAGCGAAATGGTTCGGGCAAAAATATTCACCAAGCTTGATGCCTCAAAGGGTTTTTGGCAGATTCAATTGGATCAGTCCAGCAGGAAGCTGTGCACTTTCAACAGTCCATTTGGCAGATACTGCTACAATAGGATGCCATTCGGCATCATCTCGGCCTCCGAGGTGTTCCATCGCATCATGGAACAGATGATGGAGGGCATCGAAGGGGTACGCATCTACGTAGACGACGTTATCATCTGGTCCACCACACCACAAGAGCACATCAGTCGTCTCCAGCGTGTCTTTGCACGGATATGGGATCTGGGCCTGCGCCTTAACCGAGCCAAGTGCTTTTTTGTCCAGGCTGAGCTAAAGTTTTTGGAGGACCACATCTCCTGGTCGGGTGTGCGGCCGGATGCCGACAAAGTGGCAGCTATCGCAGCCATGCAGCAGCCGTCAGACAAGAAGGCAGTGCTGCGCTTTCTCGGGATGGTCAACTTCCTGGGGAATTCATTCCTAACCTTGCTTCGCACACGACTGCTCTTCGCCACCTGGTCAAAAAGACAACGGAATTCCAGTGGCTGCCCGCACACCAGAGTGAATGGGAGGAGCTCCAGGTCAAGCTCACCACCACCCTGGTGCGTTTTTCAATACCACACGGGAAACAAAGATCTCAACTGACGCCAGCCAGTCCGGCATTGGGGCGGTACTCCTGCAACGGGACGACACAGCATCATGGGCTCCGGCTGCCTATGCGTCACGGGCCATGACCCCAACACAACAGCGCTATGCACAGATTGAGAAGGAGTGCCTAGGCCTTTTGACTGGCATCGACAAGTTTCACGACTATGTATACAGTCTTCCGCAGTTCACTGTGGAGACCGACCATCGCCCCCTGGTCGGCATCATTCAGAAGGACCTCAACAATATGACCCCTCGCCTCCAGCGCATTCTGCTCAAGCTCCGGAGGTACGACTTTCAACTTGTCTACACCCCGGGGAAGGATCTCATCATCGCAGATGCTCTGTCCAGGGAGGTCAACACACCGCCCGACTCGGAGGGGTTCGTTTGTCAGGTCAACGCACAAGTCGCCTTCACATCGGCCAATCTGCCGGCCACTGATGCACGTCTGTCCCACATTCGGCGTGAGACTGCGGCTGACCCCCTTCTACAGCATGTGATGCGCCACATGACGGAAGGGTGACTCAAGGGGCAGTGCCCACAAATTTACAATGTCCGGGATGACTTGGCCGTCATTGATGGTGTCCTCTTGAAGTTGGACCAGATCGTGATCCCACACAGCATGCACCGGCTTGTCCTTGAACAACTGCACGAAGGCCATCTTGGAGTTGAAAAGGCAGGCGGAGGGCCCAAGAGGCTGTGTACTGGCCGGGCATCAGCGACGACATCGCCAACATGGTGCTCAACTGCCCCACCTGCCAAAGGTTTCAGCCGGCGCAACCCCCTGAGACCCTTCAGCCCCATGAGTTGGTCACGTCCCCCTGGGCAAAGGTGGGCGTGGACCTCTTTCATGCGCTCGGCAAGGACTACAATATTCTTATTGACTACTTCTCAAGTTATCCGGAGGTCATATGCCTGTACGACACAGCGTCATCAGCTGTCATCTGGGCTGCAAAGAAACCTTTGCTCGCCATGGAATTCCGCTCACCGTCATGTCTGACAACGGGCCCTGTTTTGCGAGCCAAGATTGGTCTTCCTTTGCCACTTCATACAACTTCACGCGCGTGACATCCAGTCCCTTGCATCCTCAGTCGAATGGCAAGTTCGAAAAGGGCGTCCACATTGTGAAGCGGCTCCTCTGCAAGGCTGCTGATGCTGGATCTGACTTCCGTTTAGCCCTGCTGGCCTATCGCTTGGCCCCACTGTCCACGAACCTCTCGCCAGCCCAGCTGTTGAAGGGTCGCACCCTCAGGACCACTGTGCCATCCATTCATGGTCCTGACCTCGACCATGCTCCAATATTGCGAAAGATGCAACGACAGCGTGCTCAGCAGAAGGTGGCACATGATACTCGGGTGACTGATCTTCCTGCCCTGGCGCCTGGAGACAACGTCCGCATACACCTACCAGAGGGTGGCTGGTCAGCAACCGCCGAGGTTCTCTGCCACGTGGCTCCCCGCTCATTCCTGGTTTGTATGCTTGATGGCTCCATTCGCCGCCGTAATCGGCGGGCCCTTCCTCTGGTTCCACGCTCGCTACGAGATCATGCACCAGTGCGACACCCTCCTGTTGTCCCTGATGTCGACTTTGTTGAGCTTCCTGCCACTCTGCCTCTTCCTCTCTCACCCGTGGCCAGGCCCATTCCTCAGCCGGTGGATCCTGACCCACCCTTGAGGCGGTCAACCCGAATTCGTCGCCCACCTGAGAGACTTGACTTATGAACCTGTTAGCACATTGGACTCACTGAATTGTTTTACAGTACTGTTAACGAGTTTCTTTTCTGGTCGTTCATTGTTCCAGAAGTTTTCTCTCGTCGTTTGCTGATTGCAGTTGTTCTGTTATTGGTACAACCTCGTTGTTCTGTTGCACCTGACACCTTCCTCTGTATATAGTTTAGCCTCATGTATATGAGTTTAGCCTCATAATATTGCACACACATACTCAGATACACTCAGTACACATTTCTATTTATTAGCATGTCGGCACATATCCTTTGTGAAAGGTGGGGATGTCATGATATCCACATCAGCATATCATGGTGCAATCACACACACACTGATGGACAGGTAGTTGGACCAACCAGCACACACATAACATCGCAGCCAATCACCAGTGAGAGCACACGCACTATAAAACAGGGAACACCACAGTTCCCGCTCATTCTACCAGGAGATAGCTCAGAGCACAGAGCTCACAGCGTGCCACTCAGACATAGACCATGTGCTGAGTGCCTCACTAAGATAGTGATAGGGCAGGGTACTGCGAACTTTTGGTTGGTTCAATTGGCTCTGTTTTATAGCCTTTGCTCTCGAGTCGCCAGGTATCTTTATGATACTGCCACGAGGTTCAAGTTCAAGTTATGATCAATAACTCAATACACCAATTAGTAAGATTCAAATCAAAGCACATTTATTTACACACAGTCAAATCTAATCCTGCAAAATGCTACTTTCTAAGCTACTTCTACATCTAACAGGCCTATACTTAGCTTCGGACTGACCCACCAGGTCAGGGGAACAAATGGCCTTTCGTTCGGAATCTGCAACTGCGGGATTCAAAAGCTGGTATGGACGGTAGCTAGGAGCGCCTATCTCGTAGCGAGCGTTGACTTGAGACTTACGGTCTTTTGGCGGCAGCTGAACAGGTCTCTGTCAAAGGTTGGTTCGCGTTGCTGAGTGACCCTGTCAGAAGAACGATTTGAACTGGGGGGCTTTACTTTATAGTCCCCAGGGGCTTCCCGCCTTTCAGGGTGGATTCCGTACCTGGTTTCAAGTCATTAGACTTTGTTCCAATCGCTTGGTTCGATTTCTCCAATACTGGAGCGGTTCCCTGATCGATGGGCGATCTTTAGGTGTCCGTCAACCTCTTTTGTGTTGGTTCCTGCTGGCGCCGAGGAGCCTGGCTTGGCCTTGTTTACCTTAAATGTTTTGATTGTTCCTGGGGATCGCTCATTAGTATGTAGATGGCTGCTACATTATTGTGCAGATGGTTGCTGGTATCGATGCTGTCTGGGCTTTTGCAGAGTTTAATGCACAGTAACTTGCTCCTGCTAGTTTCTACCTGTGTTGGCTGAATTTCCCTTCAGCCTTTGCTGTTCTCCATTTTACGTCGGGAGTTGGCCAACCCAGGTGGCTACAATGGTCCACAGGTTATCTAGTGAAGCACGTACCCAAGCCAGCAGTTCGTTGTTACTGTTGTTTAGACAATAAAACAGAGTTGTACCATCTGCAGCCGTGTTGGATCATTTGTGCATCAGAACACCCAACACGACATAGTTCTTTGCCATAATGAAAATATGCTGATGCACTGATCCAGCTCAATGCATTTCGCAGCCTAAATGATGGGTATTCCTTGTGACAGCCTGAAGAAACCACTGATCTAGGTTGCTGCCAAGTGTTGGACAGTCTCCACGAATGTTATCAACCATGGGAGAACTGTTTCTATGCAATCAAAGGCACTCGGGATGTAGCAGTGTTGTCGACAGAGAGGAGGAAGGCCATTTGGCCCATCTGCGTTCATCCTACCAGCACTGACCTCCCACCTTTGGAATTTGGGTTCACATTCAGCTCAGATCAAAATGATTAAAAGCCTCTGCTATCTACTGACCAAAGTGCTAATCAGTTCCACCCAAACAGGGTGGAACTGATTATTTTCCCATGGCCCTCATGTAGTATGAGCTCCCTTGCTGAGGGTGAAGGATCTCTATTGACAATTGGCTAAAAGGTCAGCCAGTAAGGCACCAACCAAACAAGGAACCCAGGTATTGTATATACCGTTATTATGAAAAAAATTGAAGTTCTTTATTTTACTCGGCCTGGACTCCCTATATCCGTATTAACTGGCGATGAGGAGCAAACTGATTTGCTGTCGGCACTGCAACCTACTCAGCTGAGCCACCTCCCCGATTTTCTGGACCAAAGTTGGAGCCAATTATTTTGCCATGCCTCTGTTTGGGTGATTTGACTGGAACCAGCACGCAGAAAGGATGCGTCACTTCTTCCGGACCAACAGCATCACTGAGAGCAAGTGTCAGATAGTCATACTGTTGACGGCCTGCATACAATCAGGGTGATCAGGAGTCTCACGTACTCCGCAGCGCTGGATAAGCACTCGTTCGGTGAACGTGTGGCACTTGTGGCACAACACTTTAACCCGACCCCCTCAGTGATCGTTCAAAGGCATTGTTTTAATGCAGTGGAGAAGGCCCCGGTGAGTCCATCACCGAGTTCATATCACGGCTATGGAAGATAGTTTTGTGAGTATGGAACTGCTTTATCAGATATGCCCCATGATCGTATGTTCTGCGGAATTAGCAATATGGAAACGCAAAAAGAAAATTTTGGTGAAACCTCCCTGACATTTCAGCAGGCATTGCAGATCTCTTTGTCCCGAGAAGGTGCAGAGCGCAGCATACAGGAAATGCAAGGCATTGAGGTGAACATTTTGGGGCATCACCCCTCACGTGGTATCCTCATGGCCCAGACTGACTCTGGTCTTTGAGTGAAGAGCTGGCTGTCAAACATGGGATGTCCCCGGACTCGGCTGGAGCCGATCCTGGCCGTGTGTGATGTGTGGAGCTGCTCTAGGCATAACCACAGGCAGCAGAAGGGCCAGTGCTCCAGGTGTCCTGGTCAATGTAGGCTTCAGCCCCGGGGATGACCCAAAAGAGGCCAAGGATGTGGCTGAGATGCAGCTGAACCTTTTGGCATCGCCCCATGTGGCTCCTGTTTGTATACCAATCCAGAAAAATGTCCATATGCTCTGAATGGAGTTGAATATGGTGCAGCACACCTTTGATCTTATTAAATGGGGTGTGCATACTTTGACATTGGCTGACACGTTTGCTCGTTTTGGCCAGTTATACTGGGTAATGGCTGAATATTGTGGAGTCTACCCTTGCTTCAGTAATTTATGGGCGCCAATCAGTTCGCCTTCCCCTCATTGTCATGCAAGGAAGTGGCCCTAGCCTGTTGCCCGTGATTAACGACACCAGCTGTAGTTGGATTGGCAGCATATCCTCCAAGTGGGTTCAGGTGGTTTGTGTGCGATACTGAGCAAGTTCCCCAAAGTTTTCCAGGCTGGCTAGGGGACAATTAAAGCAGCCGTGGCCAAGATCCAGGTTGACCCGTGTGCCTAGCCCCAATATTATTGTTGCTGGTGGTCTCTGTCATGAAGCCAGTTAAGACAGTCTGCCTCTGCAGAGACTATAAATTGATGGTTTTCTGGCTTCGGTGTTAGACCGTTATCCTTTACCTCGCATCGAGGATCTTTATGCTACTTTGGCCAGTGGTTGTACATTTCTCAAATTGGACATGACTACACTTATCTGGAGCTGGAGCTCGATAAATCCACATGGAAGGGTGTCATGATCAATACGCACAAGGGGCCTCGCTTCCGTTCGGAGTATACTTGGCATGAGCCGTCTTCCAAAGCGTCATGGAGAATATCCTGCGTGGATTGCCGCACATTGCAGTTTACTTGGACAAGGTGCCAGTCACAGGGACCATGGACCAGCAACAGTTGCAGAACCTCGAGGTGGTATTGAAGCATTTTTCAGAGTATGGGGTCCGTCTGCACTGCGCAATGTGTGTGTTTTACGCGAAATATGTCATATATTTGGGGTATCAAGTGGACCGAGATGGTCCGTGCATGGTCGCCAATAAAGTGAGAGCCATCAAATGGTGCCCACCCTGCCCCGCGAAACGCGACAGAGCTTCGCTCTATTCTTGGACTGGACAATTAATTCGCCAGTTTAATTCCAAATTTGCCAGCCGTCCTAATTCCCCTTCACTTGCTCCTCAAGAAGCACCAACATTGGGAGTGAAGCAAGGCCCTGGATGAGGCATTTAAGTAGGTATTTTGACCTTTTGAAACCATTATTTGTAACATGCGATGCATCACCGCATGGGATTGGGGAAGTCGTTTCTCATTGGATCAGTGATGGCCGTGAACGTCCAATCGCCTTTGCCTCACAGACACTGGCTGTGGCTGAGAGAAAGTACGCTCAAATCGAAAAAGAGGACCTGACAGTCGTCTTTAGTGTTAAGAAGTTTCATCAGAACGTCTGTGGCCGCCATTCTTTATTGCCATGGATCACAAGCAGTTGCTGGGGCTCTTTCTTAAAGACAAGGCGATCCCACCAATTGCTTCCGCAAGGATTCAGCACTGGGCCTTATTATTAACTGCTTACAAATATTCTTTCGAGCACCGCCCAGATTGCACATGGTGATTTGTTGAGTTGTCTTCCTCTGCAGACCGAATCCGCAAACCCCCCTACTGCGGACAAAGTGCCGCGGTCACTGCATCTTGTATTCGTGACTGGATACAATAAGAACCCATCCTTGCCAAACTGTGGCATCTGGTACTGTATGGTGGCCAGCATCGACAGCTACCAGGGAGGTAGAAGGCTTTCTCCTCAAAGTTCTCAGCTGACCCTGGAAGACGGTATCCTCTTGTGAGGCATAAGGGTTGTTGTTCCGGTGAAAAGCCAGGCAATTGTGTTGAAGGTCCTTTACGATGGGCATCCCGGCGAGTACAAACTGAAGATGCTGGCGAGAAGCTATATCTGGTGGGGCTTTGACACGTATATTGAGGCATTAGCCCAACTGCTCAATCAGTCAAGAGCACCAGAAGATTCCCTTGGCAGTGGCTGGGGCACCCTTGGACTCGCTTACGCGCCAATTACGCTGGTGCACTTCTGGGGTCGAAGTTTCTCACCCCAATTGGCTGGAGATCCACAAGATGGCGTCGGTCACCTCCCGGGCAACCGTCGAGCGATTGCTCATTACTTTTTCGACCCATGGAATCTCTGAGGTGCTTCTAACAGATAACGGGGTCTGTTTTACGAATCAAGAATTTGCTGCTTTTGTGAAAAGTAACGGAATTCGTCATGTCCGCACTGCCCCATACTAACCGGCTTGGCAGGGAGGGCTGGGCTAAAGAAACAGCCTTCAGGCTCAATGGACACCAGGCTGGCACGTTTTTGAATTCTAATACAGGACTACGCCTCACGCAGTAACTGGGGTGGCCCCCGTTGAGATGTTAATGGGTCGTAGGCTTCGTACCCGACTCAGTTTGATTCTCCTGGACATCGGCGCAAAGGTGAACAATAACCAAGATTTACAAGGGTATTGCCGAGTTCGGTGTCGACCACTTCAACACTTCGCACCTGACGAGGTGTTTGTAACTTTAACAACGGTGCACATTACTCTTTGGAATTGTCATCAAACAGGACCAGTCTCTTACCAAGTTCGGGGTCGGGGGCAACTGATGAGAAAGCATTTGGATCACATTCGACCGTGGAGGTTGCTCCTTCGTGAGCTTCCTCGGAAAAAACCTGTCCTGGATCCTCAAACTCTATTGCCAAACCAACCTACTATGACACCTCCAGACTATCCAGGTGCCGACATGCCCGATGTTGTATCATCTGATTCTGAAATGAACACACAGGCCCCTGAGGTCTCGGACGTCGATTCAACAGTTTAGCCACCTCCTGTCGGTCGTTCATCATGGCGTTGCTGCTTCGGGCGATGTTCACCGGCGAGGTGCACGCCCTCTGATCCGGTGCTTCAGGTACATGGCGATTTGCCGGAACCGAAGAGAGTCCGCTGTCCTCTGCCTGATCCTCCTTCTCTTCCTCATCGGTCATCAGAGAAGTCTTCAGACTCTGGGGGCGAGGAAGGTAACATCCCGCATAGGAGATATGGATGGGAATGATAATCTTCCCCGTAGCCCTTGCGAAGCACGAGCTACCCAGCTGAGGGGTATGGGAACACTATTAACCATTGAATAAAAAAGGTCGGCCAGTAAGACACCAACCAAAAAGGGAAACCGGTAGGTATCTACCGGGTAGTGCATATACCATTATTGTGAATAAATCTAAGGGGTGAAATTCTCCCGAAACGGCGCGATGTCCGCCGACTGGTGCCCAAAATGGTACCAATCAGACGGGCATCGCGCCGCCCCAAAGGTGCGGAATGCTCCCCCTCTTTGTGGGCCGAGCCCCAACATTGAGGGGCTAGGCCGATGCCGGAGGAATTTCCGCCCCGCCAGCAGACGGAAACGGCTTTTGTTGCCCCGCCAGCTGGTGCGGAAATGACATGCCGGGGCAGCGCATGCGCGGGAGCGTCAGCGACCGCTGACAGTTTCCCGCGCATGCGCAGTGGAGGGAGTTTCTTCCGCCTCCGCCATGGTGGAGACCGTGGTGGAAGCGGAAGGGAAAGAGTGCCCCCACGGCACAGGCCCGCCCGCAACCGCGTAACCTCAAACAAACCATTGTTTGCAGCAAACTACCCAGTCTTCAGAACAGTGACCACGACACCACACAACCCTGCCATGGCAATCTCTGCAAGACGTGCCAGATCATCGACATGGATACCACCATTACACGTGAGAACACCACCCACCAGGTACGCGGTACATACTCGTGCGACTTGGCCAATGATGTCTCCCTCATACGCTGCAGGAAAGGATGTCCCGAAGCGTGGTACATTGGCGAGACCATGCAGACGCTGCGACAACGAATGAACGGACATCGCGCGACAATCACCAGGCAGGAATGTTCCCTTCCAGTCGGGGAACACTTCAGCAGTCAAGGGCATTCAGCCTCTGATCTCTGGGTAAGCGTTCTCCAAGGCGGCCTTCAGGATGCGCGACAACGCAGAATCGCCGAGCAGAAGCTTATAGCCAAGTTCCGCACACATGAATGCGGCCTCAACCGGGACCTGGGATTCATGTCGGATCACATTCATCCCCCACCATCTGGCCTGCGAAATCCTACTAACTGTCCTGGCTTGACACAATTCACACCTCTTTAACCTGGGGTTACCCCATCTCTGGATCTGTAAAGATTTAATCACCTGCTAATGTTCGCATTCCAAGCATTGTTTGACATCTTTGAATCTGTCTATATATATGTTTCTGGAACATACCTCTTCATTCACCTGAGGAAGGAGCAGCGCTCCGAAAGCTAGTGACATCGAAACAAACCTGTTGGACTTTAACCTGGTGTTGTAAGACTTCTTACTGTGCTCATCCCAGTCCAACGCCGGCATCTCCACATCATAACCCCCAAAGAGTACAACACTAAGTAATGCTTACGCTGTCCTTTTAACACCCAGAAGACTTACAAAAAACGTAACCTTTAATAGAAGCACATCAGGTTTACAGTCACTACTGAAAACATTTATAATTCTGAATTCACCAAATGATCAAGAGATAGTCTTTTCATGGCAGAGAGATCAATAGTACACTTGCTCTGTCTGACTCCACAGCCCAGCTCCACCCACACTCTGACATCACTGATAATACCCATTTCTTAAAGGTACATTTCTCAAACACCCATTTCTTAAAGGTACTCTCACATGACACTCTCCTCTCTCTCCATGCTCCCAAACATCTGATTCATTCCCACAAACGTCCTTGATAAATGAGAACTTGTACAATGGGAGTAAGAAAAAAAAAACACTTCCATTTATTTCACACTTTTCACCTTTCAATATGGGATTTTACAGCCAAATATGTACTTCTGAACTGTCAAGGGAACATCCAACTTGCACACAGCTACGTTCCACAAACAACGATAAGATAACCAGTTTCAGTGATGCTGGTCCAAGGGATGAATGTTGGCTTGGACATTGGGAGCTCACCCCTGCTCTATTTCGAATGGTGCGCTGCAATCTTTTATACTCCACGCCCAAGAGAGAAGAAAAAGCTTCAGTTTAATTCTTCATCTGATCGGTGAAACGTGGCATCTCTGCCAATGCAGCATTACCTCCGAGTCTGCCAAAATCTTGTGCTCAAGTCTTTTGGAGACTGGGACTTTCCTACTCCAAAACGGTGCTAGAGTCACAGGTAACACAATCATCAACGTTGCAGACTGCCTCAAAAAGTCAGCACTTGGTTTTAATTTATTTACAAGGAGATCGCTGGAGGTAATGCTCACGGTTAGTCACTGTCTTTGTATGGACAGGAGCAGTCTGTCACCTGACATACCATGTGCGCCCCTTTAAGACCACGAAGTGTACAAGTACATTATGTAGTTAATTAAAGGGTCAGAGCTTGATCAGTTAGTAGTAGGTGTTGGTTATGCCACTGAAGGAATCTTATGAAATGTGCCTGATTTTATTTTTTTAAATGACTTTCATTAAACGCGATATAGAAAAGTGTGAGAGGTGTGATAGCTGAAATATTTTGGACATAGTCAAAACTTTTAAGACACTTTTTGCAAAAGAAATAAGTTTTTATTCAACTTGTGTGGCTTATTGAGAGCTACATGTAGATATTAAAGAGCTCAACTGACGGCAGTAAACTAATTTTTGACCAAATTGCTGCAGTTTATTAGAACAATATTTTGAAGCTCATTACAGCCCAATTACACACGTTCATACAGCACATGTCACATCTGAATGTGCCCTAGAGACTAGAAATGAGAGCTTTTGCAATAAAAAGGCATAAGGAATGATTGCAATCAAGAGAGATATTTCTCAAATGACAAGAACATTTTCGGTAATCAACAGAGAAAAATAAACTTTGGAGGATAATTTCATAATCAGGAGTAGCTATGATGTAGCTCAGCCTTTGTGACATTCAGCTGCGAAGAGGATTTAATGTGCCATGCAGGCCACTCAATTAAATCAAGTGCTGCTCGATTTTCATTCCTGTTAATCAGGACTTCAAGCTAAATGAAGGCTGCAGCTTTAGGTGTTTTATACTCAGAATCTAATTTCGGCATTATTTACATTGTTTCCATCTTTCCCTGCAAATATTGATGAAGTTTGTTTCAACATTTACATTGCTAATTTTCCAGGCTTTACCTTATGCTCTTTCTAAATGTTTCTGTGAATTATTACCCTGAACCAATGCTGGCACACTGATAGTTTGCCTGAGAACAGTGATTCCTAAACATTTCTCGGTGTGTTTCCAATTTATTACTTCAGACTTTGTGTGGGGGAGGTGGCTTCCACTTGCGAGTGGGGTGGCGGGGCAGGGGGTGGGGGTGGTATCGAGTGGGGGAGAGGAAGTTCATATTGGCAGGAATTATTTCAAATGCAGGGTTTTCCCAAAAGATAAATTGCCTCGCTTTCCACAGGCTTTTTTTTTCAGCACCAATCAGGCCTCAGAGGTTTGCCATTTTCCCACCAACAGAAAAAAGCAAAAGGATTTAAAAAGGCCTTGTTCGCACTCAGTCTGAGCTCCACGCCAGCCATTGCTCTCTTGGAGCTCACAACCACAGAATCTTGTCTGCGGTGTCACAACCCACAGTTCCAGGAGCCCTACCCTAGAAAGAAAGAACTTGCACTTTTGTAGCACGTTACACAATTTTAGAATGTCAAGGACACTTCACACCAAGGAATTAGTTTTATAATGCAGTTATTGGCCTGGATTTTCAGGATAGCAAGGGATTGATATAAGACAGACCCAAGAAATCTGTTCGGAAATTCAGAAAAAAACACCTTTGCCCAACGAGTGGAGACAATGTGGAATTGGCTACCACAAGTGTTTGGAGTGGATGCTGTCATCAAAAAAACCAGTATATCATGGTGCACACACACTGATGGACACACAGTGGGACCAATCAACATACACAACACCGCAGCCAATCACCAGTGAGAGCACACGCACTATAAAGACAGGGAACATCAGAGTTCCCGCTCTTTCGAGTAGCAGCTAGCTAGGAGCACAGAGCTCACAGCTTGCAACACAGACATTCACCATGTGCTGAGTGCATCAACTGGTTAAGACAAGGCAAAGGTCTTTAGTTAAAGCTGGTATCGTATTTACCCACAGTTCAAGTATGTTTAAATAGTTAACCTTTTAATAAAATAGTGCTGCACTACTTCAAATGTTGGTGACCTGTATGTGATCCAGAGCACCCAACAGAACATCCTTGTGCAATCTTGCAGCTACGGGCCCACCTCCGACTCCATGATACGCGACCAGGTCGTTTTCGGTGTTCAGTCGGACCCCCGACATCAGCAGCTCCTCAAAGTAAAGCAACTCACCCTAGCGACCGCCATCAAGACCTGTGTCCTATATGAAAATGACACCAGTCGGTACTCCCATATACAAGCGGCTGAAACGGCGCAGCAAGGTCCCCACGAGGCGGAACGGGTCCAAGTGATTGAACACCTCCAGGGCCTCAGCCTGGATGAGGACGGCCATTTTGCGTGCGTTTCGTGGACTCCCGCGCTTGTATGCACCAAATGCGGGGACAGCGACATGGAGGAACGTAATGCGCAGGCACGCACCATGCAGGACCGCACCGCGCATGCGCGGTGGCACAGCGAACGCGCTGACGTCACGACATGCGGCAACTGTGGCTCCGCCCATTTAAAGCGGCAATGCCCCGCAAAATCTCGACAATGCCTACGATGTGGAAGACCACTTTGCTGCCTGCTGTTGAGCAGCTCAGCATTCCAATTCATATCGCTTCAGCCAGCTAAGCAGGAATGTTCGGGCAATTCAACCCACGATTCCGACCTCCCACACAGCAGTGACACCGAGGACCTGAAGGCGCCTTTTCGAGTCGGTGTCGTAACGAAAAACAGGCTGTCCCCGAAGCAAAGACACCAGCCACTGTCGGGAGAAAGCATCGATCCAGACGATGAGTGGTGTGCCACCCTGATGGTCAACCGGTCCCAAATACGATTCCGCCTGGACACTGGTGCCTCCGCCAATCTCATGGCGTAGTCTGCTTTCCAAAGCCTTCGTGTCAAACCAACCATTCTCCCATCGGCCTGCCAGCTATTGGACTACAATGGCAACATCATTCCTGCTACCGGCTCATGCCAACTCGAAGTGATGCACAAGTCATGAAAAGCCATCCTTCCTTTCGAGATCATGGGCTTCTCGAAGGACTCTCTGCTTGGCGCACAGGCGTGCAAATTACTAAATCTCGTTCAAAGAGTTCACCCTCTCTCTCCTGATGACACGTCTGGCTTCCAGGATGCTGACTCAACGCCATCATCGACCAGCACCGCAACGTCTTCAAAGGCATGGGCACGCTCCCATATACTTACAAGATCATACTCAAACAAAGCCCCACGCCTGTGGTGCATGCACCTCAGTAGAGTCCCAGCACCCTTCGAGGACTGCCTCAAGCAGCAGCTGCAGGACCTCCAAGACGAAGGAGTGATCTCCAGAGTTACGGAACCAACCGACTGGGTCAGTTCCATGGTGTGCGTAAAGAAGCCTTCCGGCGAGCTCAGAATCTGCATTGATCCAAAGGATCTGAATCGCAACATAATGAGGGAGCATTACCCAATCCCCAAGCATGAAGAGATCACATGCGAGATAGCTCGCGCCAAGCTCTTCACCAAACTTGACGCCTCAAAAGGATTCTGGCAAATTCAACTAGACAGATCCAGCAGGAAACTATGTACCTTCAATACCCCTTTTGGCAGATATTGTTACAACAGGATGCCGTTTGGGATCATATCGGCATCAGAAGTATTCCACAGGATCATGGAACAAATGATGGAAGGCATTGAAGGTGTTCACGTCTATGTTGACGACATAATCATTTGGTCCACCACCCCGCAGGAGCATATCAGTCGCCTCCAACGCGTGTTCAAATGCATACGGGAGCAAGGCCTACGCCTCAACAGAACCAAATGCTCCTTCCGCCAGACAGAACTCAAGTTCCTAGGGGACCACATCTCCCAGTTGGGTGTGCGGCTGGATGCGGACAAGGTGGCTGCCATCACAGCCATGAAAAAGCCAGAGGACAAGAAGGCGGTCCTCTGATTTCTGGGCATGGTCAACTTCCTAGGGATGTTCATCCCTAACCTCGCCTCTCATACCACAGCTCTCAGGAACCTGGTCAGGAAGGCGACAGACTTCCAGTGGTTTCCTGCCCACGAGAGCGAATGGACAGAACTTAAAACCAAACTTACCACTGCCCCGATATTGGCCTTTTTTGATCCAGCGAAAGAGACAAAAATTTCGACCGATGCCAGCCAATCTGGCATTGGGGCAGTGCTCCTGCATCGCGATGAGGCCTCATCATGGGCCCTCGTTGCATATGCATCACGCGCTATGACCCCCCATGGAACAGCGCTACGCGCAGATAGAAAAGGAGTGCCTGGGCCTGTTGACCGGTGTCGTCAAATTTCATGATTATGTGTACGGCCTTCCCCAATTCACTGTCAAGACTGACCATCGCCCGCTGGTCAATATAATACAAAATGACTTGAACGACATGACGCCTCGCCTCAAGCGCATTCTGCCCAAACTCCGGCGATACGACTTTCAGCTCGTATACACCCCGGGCCAAGACCTGATCATAGCCGACGCTCTGTCCAGGGCAGTCAACACCCCGTGTGATCCAGTGGGATTCGTCTGCCAGGTTGACGCCCTCCAATCTAACGGCCACGGATGAATGCCTCGTCCAAATTCTCCGCGAGACTGCGGCTGACCCCCTGCTACAGCGTGTCATGCGCCACCTAACAGACGGGTGGCTCAAGGGCCAATGCCCGCAATTCTACAACATCAGAGTTGATCTGGCGGTAGTCGATGATGTCCTCCTGAAGCTGGACCGTATTGTTATCCTGCACAGCATGCGCCAGCTCGTCTTGGAACAGTTACACGAGGGCCATCTTGGCATGGAGAAGTGCCGCCGACGGGCCCGAGAGGCAGTGTACTGGCCCGCCATCAATGACGACATCGCCAACACACCTGTCAGCGGTTCCAGCCGGCCCAACCATGTGAGACCCTACACCCCCGTGAGTTGGTCACGTCCCCTTGGTCCAAGGTCGGCATCGACCTGTTCCACGTGCTGGGCAGGGACTATGTTCCGATTGTAGACTATTTTTCAAACTACCCGGAGATGGTACGTTTGCACTACATCACATCGTCTGCAGTCATCCGTGCCTGTAAGGACACTTTTGCTCGTCACGGCATCCCACTCACTGTGATGTTGGACAATGGCCCCTGCTTCGCAAGCCAGGAATGGTCCAACTTTGCCAGGAGGTACAACTTTGTGCATGTGACATCCAGTCCCCTGTACCCCCAATCCAATGGCAAAGCGGAGAAGGGCGTCCACATAGTCAAACGGCTCCTCTGCAAGGCTGCCGATGCGGGATCCGACTTCTACCTCGGCCCTGCTGGCCTATCGCTCGGCCCCACTGTCCACTGGCCTGTCGCCAGCCCAGCTGCTCATCCATCTTCCGGATGGTGGCTGGTCTGCAACTGCTGTGGTTCTTCGGCAGGTGGCTCCCCGCTCGTTCCTGGTTCGTCTGCCGGATGGTTCTATTCTGCGCCGTAATCGGCGTGCCCTTCGTCTCGTTCCATGCTCGCTACGTGATCCTCCGCCAGTGCCACGCCCTCTTGTTGACCCTGACCTGGACTATGCGGAGATTCCGGTTACTCTGCATCCCCCTCACTCTGACTCAGTCCAGCCCGCTCCTCAGCCGGTGGCTCCTGACCCACCCTTGAGGCGGTCAACCAGAATTCGTTGCCCACCTCAGAGACTTAATTTGTGAACTTTGCACTAATGGACTCTCTGGTCTGTTCCGTTCTTCTATTTAATCGTTCAAGTGGTTTGTATACAGTGTTCATCTCGTTATTTGTGTGACACACTGTTTTTTTCTGCACCAGGCACCTTCCCATGTAAATAGCTTAGTTTTATGTACATAGTCCTGTAAATATTTTGCACATACATAGTCAGAAACATTCACCACACACTATTTATTGTCACGCAGGCACATTTTTTTATATAAAAGGGGGATGTCATAATATACACCAGTATATCATGGTGCAGACACACACTGATGGACACACAGTGGGACCAATCTATATACACAACACCGCAGCCAATCACCAGTGAGAGTACACACACTATAAAGACAGGGGACATCAGAGTTCCCGCTCTTTCGAGTAGCAGCTAGCTAGGAGCACAGAGCTCACAGCCTGCAACACAGACATTCACCATGTGCTGAGTGCATCAACTGGTTAGGACAAGGCAAAGGTCTTTAGTTAAAGCTGGTATCGTATTTACCCACAGTTGAAGTATGTTTAAATAGTTAACCTTTTAATAAAATAGTGTTGCATTACTACTAGTGTTGGTGACCTGTATGTGATCCAGAACACCCAACACATCAGATGCATTGAAAGGGAAGCTGGAAACACATTTGAGAGAGAAGAAAACGGGGAGTTTAGATCATGGATGTAGATGAGGAAAGATGGGAGGAGGCATGATTGAAACATGAACTGATTGGGCCAACTGGCCATTTTCCGTAGCCTATATCCTTTGGAACCCAATATGATCTGAACTTGGTCGTTTATCGCTCCACCTTCATCATCATTGGGTCAAAATCTTAGAACTCTTTTAACTAACAAAATTGTGGGAGCGCCTTCACTGCTTAAAAAGTGGCCCAAAACCTTCTGGTGGACAACCAGAGGTGGGCAAGGGGACACCATCTTGCCCGTAAAGCCTATATCCCAAGAATAATGTTTTTGCGAAACACATCCCAAAAACCAAATTAAAGAAGAGACTGTCACCAGAACACAACCCTGGTTTTCAGTGGATTAAAAATTATCGCAATGTTCCCAAACACACTGAAGATTGAAGAAGGGAAGATGTAATTGTTACTTTCTGCAGGCATAAAATTCCACAGTCTCTTCTCTCAAATGTATTACTCTTAAAATGAATATACTCCGCAGTCTGTCTCAAAATTGTAGCTGTCCTTTTGAATCAAGAGAAAGTGTGACAGTTATGACAAGGCAATTGAAAGTAAATTATTTTCTGCCCTGAAAAGTATGCCTCCAAGTCAAAGCATGCAAAATGAAAATTTCCCTTCAAATTTTTAATAAAGATGATTCTTGCTGTGCAGCAATTTTGGTGCATATAGTTCAAGCATTAGTCAAGAGGGGAAAAAAGAAATCAATCGCTCATGACTTTTTGCACGTTGCCAAGCAAGGAATTTTGGTCCGGCTGTGGCTCTTCCACTTCCTAACTTGTTTTAATGAGCATGATTAGCCTGCTCCCCGGAACCTCAATTCAGAGGATATTCATCACTGGTCCTTCTTTGCAGTATGCGTCTGCTGGCTACTTGACTGAGAGCACATCACACCTGGGCCACACTGGACTGAGCAATTGCTTAGCACGACACCAGGACAATTCACCTTTGGGACGTCTTCAGAGCCAGTTGAAGGGAAAACTAAATTTGTTCATGTTGTGTGGCTTGGTCTGTGTTTTGAGATGTTGTCTGCCTTGTTGCATTTATGGTGTGTAATGCTTTGGTTCGAACATCTACTTTTTAACGTAGTTGTACAACCCTGCAATTTAATACTCAATGAGCTATCGACGTTGGCCAATCCATTAGGAAAAGTCTAGCGACCACCAGGAATTGGCAGAAAAACCCTGTGTAGGTCATTGTTGCCTGCCTGGATGCCAACCTGACGACCGACATTAGTGGAGGCCTGAGAATCCTTTGGGAGAGGATGAGAGTTTAACTTATGATGCCTGGCTGCTTAAATTTGGATTGTTTGATGATGGGTATAGAAAATTGGGGGACCTTATCGACATTACACAATCGAGGATGGCCAATGGGGTGAGGGTGGGCAGGGCAGAGGGTAGTGGGGTGTCTTCCAAAAAGCGTACAGACTCTGATGTCAGTATCCAGAAGAAAGAATGGAAAAAGCCTGAAGAGATTAAGTGGTACCACCCTCCTTGATAATGCAACTGAAAGCTAAACCAAACAAAAAGAATCACACCACTTCTATCCCTTTGGAAAGTCAACATTATGAAGAATTACACTGAACTTAAAATGAGCCGTTTACATCATTTTAATTGAAACTCTGTTGGTTTATCATATCAGTCGCTGCTGGTTCCTGGGCGGCATTCTCCCCCACCCCCCTGCCGGGTGGGAGAATCGCGGGGGCGCTGCGTGAATCGTGCTACGCCGCCCTGACCCCCACACGCGATTCTCCCAAAACCAGCACCGCGCAAATCGCTGGAGTCGGAGTGTCCAGAATACACCGCATTTACATTTCAAGGGCGCTCCTGCCGCACGTTCCGTCGGCTTCTGTGCAGCAGGTGCCGTGCTCGGAACACTGTTTGGTGTGGGCAGAACTCATTCCATTCTGCGCTCAGACAAGGTCTGCGTACTGGAATTTTAACAACCAGCAGCTGGAGTACGAGCGGTTCCTGGGCTCGGTTCATCACTTCTGGGACAGCCGGAGAAGGAAGCAGGGAGACTTCCCCTCCTTGAAGCTATGGTGGGACGTGGGCAAGACTCACGTTCATATCTTCTGTCACGAGTATGACAAAGCAATGGAAATCCAGGGTCGAGGAGTTTGAGAAGGAGGTTCTCGACCTGGAGTCATGTCCTGGACAGCACTTTGAGGACCTGGCCCTACTGGCATACAGAGAGAAGAAGGACTCGCTGAGGAACCTGCAACCCATTGGGTCCCATGGTTTGAACTTAAGGTCACGGATCCAGTTCCTTAAACATCTGGATCGTGGCCCCACTTCTTGTACTCACTTGAAAAAAGACACGGGGTCCCTCAGCATCTCCTTAAGCTGTTGGCCGATGATGTATACTTCACCTTGGAACAGGAGGGCATCAGGGCCCATGCCCAGAATTTCTTCATTGCCCTCTTTTCTCTGGATCCATAGAATAGAATCCCCAGGGTGAGCGAAACAGTGGGAGGGCATGATTCTCATGGGGAGAAAATAATTTCTTTGAAAAGGCGTAAAATTCTGTGTAAAATCCCACCAACTCAGTCGGTGGGATTCATTCCGTTTTTCTCGCCTGGAGTGGCAGAAAGGCTACATGACATTTAGGAAGGACATGAAGTTAGGAAAAGGTGGATGTTCTTCAACCTTTAGAACCAAGAGCGGATGCCCACTCCCCACTGTTGTTGGTTGACAATGTGGCATTGTGATCGTCCAAGCGGTGGCCCAATGACAAGGCTGCCTCATTTGGTTTGGCATCCAAATAAGGACAGCCTTTAGTGTCCTCAGGTGTGTGGCCCAGTCAGAGGTCCCCGACCTGTGGACGGCCAGTAGCCCCACTGGGGGAGGGGTAGCCGCCGAGGCAGTTTGGAGACCTTGAGGTTGGCTCAAAATGGAGGAGCTCCTGTGATGCCTTCTGAAAATTTCAAAATAAAGGTTGACCAGAGCTGGCAGGCCTTCACTCTGGAGGAGGAATCCTTCTGCAGGATTACTTGTGGCCACGGCTGTAGCTTCGCATGCCAGCAGTTCCATGACAGGGAGATTCAGAGGAAGAGATAGATCATGGCATTCTGGTCTGCTGCCACATTCAACGGAAGGGGTGGGTGTCGTGTTGGGTTTTCCGATGCACAAACGATCCAACACGGCTGTAGATGGTACAACTCTGTTTTATTGTCTTAAACAATGACAACTACTAACTGCTGGCTTAGGTTCGTGCTTCACCAGCTAACCTGTGGACCCAGCCCTATCACTATCTTGGTGAGGCACTCAGCACATGGTCTATTTCTGAGTGGCACGCTGTGAGCTCTGTGCTCTGAGCTATCTCCTGGCAGAATGAGCGGGAACTGTGGTGTTCCCTGTTTTATAGTGCGTGTGCTCTCACTGGTGATTGGCTGTGATGTTATGTGTGTGTTGGTTGGGCCAACTACCTGTCCATCAGTGTGTGTGTGATTGCCCCGTGATATGCTGATGTGGATATCATGACATCCTCCCCTTTCGCAAGGATATGTGCCTACATGCTAATAAATAGAAATGTGTACTGAGCGCATCTGAGTATGTGTATCCAATATTTACAAAATGTACATGAGGCTGAACTATATACAGAGGAAGGTGTCAGGTGCAACAGAGCAACGAGGTTGTACCAATAACAGAACAAATGCAATCAGCAAACGACGAGAGAAAACTTCTGGAACAATGAACGACAAGAAAGAAACACGTTAATAGTACTGTAAAACAATTCAGTGAGTCCAATGTGCTAACAGGCTCATAAGTCAAGTCTGTCAGGTGGGCGACGAATTTGGGTTGACCGTTAGGGTGGCACACCACTCATCGCCCGGATCAATGCTGTTCACTGGCAGCGGCTGGTGGTTCCGACTTGGGGACATCTGGTTCTTGTGGATTACTTCAACGCGGAAGGACTTCCTGTCTTCGGTATCACTGGTCTGCATACTGTCAGGATATGACTCAGTGTAGGGGGGCTGAATTGCCCGCACGTCCCTGCGAGGCTGGCGGAATTGTTGGGAGTTGGCAGGTTGAGCTGCTCGACAGCAGGCAGCGTAGTGGCCCATCCTGCCACAGCGGAGGCATTGTCGCGCTTTGGCCGGACATTGCCGCTTTAAGTGGGCGGAGCCACAGTTGCCGCACGTCGTGACGTCATGGCGTTCGTTTCGCCACCGCGCAAGTACAAGCGCGGGAGGCCTCGGAAAGTGCGCAAAATGGCCGCCCTCGTCCGGGCTGCGGACCGGGAGGAACTCGATCGACTGGACCCACTCCGCCTCGTAGGACCTGTGCCGTGCCGTTTCGGCCGCCTGGATTTTGGAGTACCTGCTGGTCGCGTTCTCATGGAGGACCCAGGTCTCGATGGTAGTCGCTATGGTGAGGCGCTTTATTTTGAGGAGCTGCTGGCGTAGGGTGTCCGAGATGACCCCAAAAACTATCTGATCCAGTCTCATGGAGTCGGAGGTAGCCTCATAGCCGCAGGACTGCGCGAGGATACGGAGGTGTGACAAGTAAGATTGAAAAGGCTCATCCTTACCCTGCTGGCGCTGCTGGAAGTGGTACCTCTCGAAGCTCTCATTGACTTCCACGCTGAAGTGTTCCTCGAACTTTAGAAGCACCGTCTTATATTATGTCTTTTCCTTGCCTTCCGTGAATCCCAGGGAGTTGTAGATGTGGATGGCATGTTGCCCCGCCGTGGAGAGGAGGAGGGTGATCTTCCTGGTGTCCAATGCATTCTCCCTGACTGTGGCTTCTAGGAAGAGTTGGAAGCGCTGTTTAAACAGCTTCCATTTGACGCCAAGATTTCCAGCGATTCGGAGCTGCTGCAGCGGGCTGATGTTTTCCATGGAGAAGGATGGCGGATTTCTGAAAGGGTGCAGGTAGGTCTCACAGTCGCTGGTTAGCTTCCACTACTGGGATCATGTCGTGTTGGGTGTTCAGATGCACAAATGATCCAACACAGCTGTAGATGGTACAACTCTGTTTTATTGTCTTAAACAACGGCAAATACTAACTGCTGGCTTAGATTCGTGCTTCACCAGCTAACCTGTGGACCCAGCCCTATCACTATCTTGGTGAGGCACTCAGCACATGGTGTATGTCTGAGTGGCATGCTGTGAGCTCTGTGCTCTGAGCTATCTCCTGGTAGAATGAGCGGGAACAGTGGTGTTCCCTGTTTTATAGTGCGTGTGCTCTCACTGGTGATTGGTTGCAATGTTGTGTGTGTGTTGGTTGGTCCAACCACTTGTCCATCAGTGTGTGTGTGATTGCACCATGATATGCTGATGTGGATATCATGACAGTGGGGAGGGGAACGAAAGGGGGGGTGGAGACTTGCTGGACACCTGGAAGATCGTGATGCTGTCAAAACTTTTCCCTGAGGCCTGATTGGCTATGTGATGCTGCGGGGTATGTAACCACTGCCCCATTGATCCTGCCTTGTGTGGAATTCGACCAGATAGCTATTTTCACACTTTGCTCCAGGTCCCAACTCCAGCCTTGTCTCCATGGGGGGGGGGAAGTAACCCCACCCAACCTTTTTGGACATTAAGGACATTTAGCATGACCAATCCACCTAAACTGCACATCTTTGGACTGTGGGAGGAAACCGGAGCACCCGGAGGAAACCCACGCACACACGAGGAGAATGTGCCCCTCCGCACAGGCAGTGACCCAAGCCGGGAATCGAACCTGGGACTCTGGAGCTGTGAAGCAACTTTGCTAACCACTCTGCTACCGTGGCAAATGGCAGTGAGATAGCTTTTCCGTCTTGGTATTTTCAGTTCAGTTTGGTGACAGCTGGCAGCAGTCGGCAGCTTTCCCTGCTGAATCCCCAATTGTAATTACTTGGCAATTGTCCGTGATTCTGTGCATCACTACGCTTCAGGTTCACAACACCATCGCCGGAGTGTCAGAACTCTCCAATTAGCCAAAGAAACAACACAAAAGAATGAGACTTCTGTGTTTTCAGCTGTGCGTGATTACCTTGGTTAATAAAGACCATTCCTGTTCTCCTGCGCCTGCTTGTATTGGGATGAGAGACCATCAGCTTCTTGATGAAAAACGTGTTGAGTAAATTGGTGCATTGTTGTTCAGTGACTTCAAAGAGGGAACAGAATTGCTTGCAACGCTGAGGCCTGATGGATAATTGGGCAGTGTCACAGTGGGTTTGACTCGTACCTGTCTACTGCAATGAGGAACAGACAGAGCTGAGCTACACAGCTGCCTTCACAGATCTTTCTGCCCAGATATATGTGAGCCGCCTGCCCTCGATTTTAGGTTTTCCATTTATAATATCACCAGGTGTCCTGAAAAGGTTTACCAACAAAGGTCCATTTAGTCAAACAGAAATGGAAACCACAACACGGCATACAGCACATCAGTCCCGGCCGGGACTATCGACCATTCCAATTCCAAG
Source organism: Scyliorhinus torazame (assembly GCF_047496885.1). NCBI lineage: Eukaryota > Metazoa > Chordata > Chondrichthyes > Carcharhiniformes > Scyliorhinidae > Scyliorhinus > Scyliorhinus torazame. Next base: position 58,632,651 of record NC_092728.1, read on the forward strand.
CCTGGCCAGCTTTTAAGTGCCTAGTTCACGAGACCCAACTGCTAGGCCTCCACTCCTCAGACGGGGAAAGCTTGTATTCCATGAGCCCCATGGGAAGATCAATGGGTTATCCCTGTGGGTCTCTTGTGGGTTATGACACCATTCATTTCTTTAACTGAAGTCAGAAGCATCCTTAGGTCCTTGCATCATTGAACAAGCGCACTTCCAAAACAACATTTGTGGGTTCATTTTGCATGCCAGCTTGCAAGCTCATTTCTGTTTTAACTCAAGAAAGTAAATTAAACGTAGTTAAGTTTTGATTTCAAATCATTGGATGTGATTCCCGACTATAAATTAGCCTTAACAATTGTCCCAGTATATCACATGTTTTGTTCAATATCAACCCGGAACTGTGTAGCACACAGTGCCTTTATTTCTAGGAGCTGCATCAAAAACAACCTGGATTGAAGGGTTGTCTATGTACCTTACCTTCACTTCAATTGTCATTAGATTCAAACGCAAAGCACAAAACCATCCAGAATGGCTTGCCAATGTCCCTCAGAGAAGCTATGAAGGCAGCTTATATGGGAGATAGAAATGTCAGGATGTTACGAGGTGGTATTTAAAAAAATATATATTTTTGTTCTTCTCCTTTTTCATATTATCTCCCAAATTTACACCCACCAACAATAAACATTAATCAGTAACAAATATGTCAATCCCCATATCAATAACAACGATCCCATCCTCCCACCAAACCCCAAACATTAGCACGCATGTTCACATAAACAAATGACAAAAAGGAATCAGGAATCACCCACAGTCACCATTAACACACACAGTCCCCCTCCCCCCAACCCTCCCAACCACCCCCCACAACTAACGTTCGATGTTCTCCAGTTCTTGAAAGTGCATAATGAATAATGCCCATGAATTGTAGAACGCCTCCATCCTTCCCCTCAGTTCAAACTTAACCTTTTCAAGAGTCAAGAATTCCAACAGGTCCCCCCGCCACGACCAGGCACAGGGTGGAGAGGTTGCTCTCCAACCCATCAGGATCCGCCTTCGGGCGATCAACGAGGCGAAGGCTACACCATCTGCCTCCGCACCCGTTTCCAACCCCGGCTGATCCGACAACCCGAATATGGCCTCCTGAGGACCCCGGTCCAGTTTCACGTACACCACTTTAGAGATTACCCTAAAAACCTTCTTCCAGTAATCCTCCAGCTTTGGCTAGGACCAAAACATATGAACATGATTTGCGCCCCCCCCCCCCCCCCCCCCCCCCCCGGCAACGTTCACTCACATCTTCTATCCCTTCAAAGAATCTGCTCATCCTCGCCCTCGTGAGGTGTGCTCTATATACCACCTACAGCTGTATCAGCGCCAACCTCGCGCACGAGGTGGAGGCGTTCATTCTCCGTAGCACCTCACACCAGAACCCCTCCTCCATATCCTCTCTCAACTCTTCCTCCCACTTTGCTTTGATCTCCTTTCTGACAAAATCTCGAACCTGCATGTATCTGAACATTTCCCCCTGCTCCAACCCATACTTTGCTTCCAGCTCCTTCAATCCTGCAAACCGACCCCGAAGAAACAAATCTTTGAGTGTCTTAATCCCCTTCTCCTCCCATTTCCGAAAATTTCCATCCCACTTCCCTGGCTCAAATCTGTGGTTCCCCCGAATTGGCATTTCCCTTGACCATGCCCCCAACCTGAAGTGTTGGCGAAACTGCCTCCAAATTCTCAATGAAGCGATTATTATCGGACTCCCTGAGTATTTCCCCGGGGCCATCAGGAGCGGCGCTGTTGCTAGCTCCTTCAATCCCGACCCCCTACACAAACACTCCTCCATTCTGACCCACTGGGAATCAACCCCTCTGATCTAGCTCCACACCTTCTCCACATTCGCCGCTCAGTAATACTACATCAGATTCGGAGGACCCAAACCCCCTGCTTGCCTTCCCCTCTGTAGCAGCACCTTTCTAACTCTGGCCACCTTCCCTCCCCAGAGAACGAGGTAATCATTCCATCAATCTCTCTGAAAAATGCCTTTGGCAGGAAAATCGGCATGCATTGGAAAATAAACAAATCGCGGCAACACGTTCATTTTAACCGCCTATACCCGACCCGCCAGTGACAAAAGGGAGACCATCCCACCTTGCCAGATCAGCTTTCACTCTCCCCACCAAACTAGAAATGTTGAACCTGATGAGCCCCCCCCCCACTCCCTGGCAACCTGCACCCCCAGGTATCTGAAGTGAGCCCCTGCCCTACGGAACGGCAGCACCCCCCGGCCGAGGCACCACAAAATACTAACTCTTGTCTTGATTTAGCTTGTACCCCGAGAAAGACCCAAACATCCAAAGCAGCTCCAATATTCCCCCTGTTGACACACTCGATTCCGACATGTATAACAGCAAGTCATCGGCATAGAAGAACACCCTGTGCTCTGTGTCCCCCCCGCACTATTCCTTTCCATACCCCTGAACTTCTTAATTCGATGGCCAACGGCTCAATCGTGAGTGCAAACAGCAGGGGCGGCATAGGACATCCCTGCCTAGTCCCACAGTGGAGAGAAAAGTATCTCGAACTGATGTTATTTGTGCGGACACACGTCCTCGGTTCCTTATATAGTAGCTTTACCCAGTTCACAAATCTTGGTCCAATCCCAAACCGCTCCAGAAATGCCATCAAGTACCCCCATTCTACCCGGTCAAACGCTTTCTCAGCGTCCAATGGAAATTAAGTGAAAATCACTTATTGTCACAAGTAGGCTTCAATGAAGTTACTGTGAAAAGCCCTTAGTCGCCACATTCCGGTGCCTGTTCAGGGAGGCTGGTACGGGATGCCACAACCACCACTTTGTCCTTCCTCTCCGCCGGTGCCATAACCACGTTCAATACCCTTCTAATGTTTGAAAAGAGCTGCCTCCCTCTAACGAACCCCGTCTGATCTTCACCTATCACCTTCGGGAGGCACTCCTCCAGCCTACTCACCAGTACCTTCGCCAATACTTTTGCGTCCACGTTTAAAAGTGATATGGGCCTTTACGACCCTCACTCCGTCGGGTCCTTATTTTTTTTCAGCAACAGGGAAATCGATGCCTGCCCCAAAGTTTGAGGCAACACCCCCTTCCCTATTGCCTCTTCAAACATCCCCACCATCAGGGGTGCCAGCTTATCCTTGAATTTTTTATAATATTCCACCGGAAAATCATCCGGCCCTGCCACCTTCCCTGTCTGCATCTTTTATCTCCTGCTCCACGATCGCTCCTTCTAATGTAGCCCTGTCCCCCTCCTCTAACCTCGGGTACTCCAACCCATCGAGAAATTCCTGCATCTCCCCCACGCCCCCAGGTGGCTCTGACATGTACAACCTCTCATAAAATTCCTCAAAGACCTTGTTAATCAGATCCGGAGCCACCACCAACTTCCCTGCCCTGTCCTTCACCTGAACAATTTCCCTTACCGCTGCCTCCCTCCGAAGCTGACCTAACATACTTATCTCCATGCTCGTAAACTGCACCCCTTGCTTGCCTCAGTTGGCGCTCCGCCTTCCTGGTAGATAGTCGGTCAAAACACACCTGTAGTTCCTTCCTCTTTTCCAACTTCGCAGGGTCCCCATCTTCTGCCTAACTCCTATCTACATTACGAGGTGGTATTGAATGGAGATTCTTTGTCGACACGTTTTTATTTTGCCCTGTTTATGAACTGGAAATGACTGATGCTGCTCTCTTGGTGGGAAAGGAAAATCCATTCTCAATGACCAGGACAGAATCCTCCACAAATGTTGATTAAAACACCAATAAAAATCAAACACTTCAGTGATTGTATTTGGCTTTTTCCTTCGAGGTCAGTGAGCAGACTGTCACTAATGGCGATTGGTAGATTCTACCTGGAGGAGTTGTATTTCCTCGTGAGGGTTCTGCAAACAATTAGCTCACTGATACCGGTGTAGCTGAAAAATTGAAAGCAATAACACAATATGATTATTCTTGGGGCATTTCGTGAAGAAACATTGACATGGAAAATGTTTTTGCTCATCGGAAAGTGCAGATGTTCCATCTGGGACTTGAAACCAACGTCAGCTAAGGATGGACATCAGCATTGTTACTGATGTAGGTTTTCACTTGTAATCGGAACACAATGGGTGGGATTTTCCTTTTTCCTTGTGCAGAGTTCTGGCTGAGGCGAGAGAAAAAAAAATAGTGTACAACTCCAGATAATCCAGTGCTGAAGAAAATCTGGAGGCGGGGTGCACATCGCCATGCTGGTGGGGTGGGGCCAGAAAAAGCCAGCAGCTGGGAATCTCGAGATTTAAAGGTCGTCTCGATGTCCGATAAGGAACACATGAAGCCTCCCACATGCACATGGAGACCAGCCTCCCATGGGCACAGCACCCCTCCCTCCAAATGGGGGAGGTCGCCTCAAAATGGAGTACCACCCCCTAGACACAGGGACCCCCACGCACAAAATGGGAAACCTCCCCCCAAAGACACACAAAGGGAACCCCTGCCTATTAATAAGGGGAACCCCTGCTGGTGCTCTCCAGAGAAGGCCCCAGCATTTCCCCCAGGCATCCCTGGCACTGGCTCCTGTATGGCCAGGGGCAGTGCTGAGGGCAATTGTAAATCTCGCTGACAAGATGTGATATCACCAAAATCACGGCAAATGACCAAAATCATCCGGTCTTGGATTTTCAGAGGTGAGATGTATGTTGGGAGATGTGAGTCAGGACCCCATGGATGTCCTGATGCAGACGTATATTTGGAACTACCTGGGATGTTTAAACTTCCAAAGGGCTTATCGCTTGCTGCCTGAGGCCCTCTTTAACTGTCTCAGACTCTGAGCCAGCTACGCTATACTTACTCACATATCTATGTAGCAAATGTTTGACAATTTAATAACTGTTCTGACAACTGTATAACTTAACTGCACATCACAAGTGATCCCTCCCTCCAATCACCCTCCCCAACCATCTGACTACCCTCACCCAATGACCCCTAGCTCCCGACAGCCTGACTGGCCACCACCCCCGACCTTCCGATTACTCCCTTGACCTGATTACTCCCCTGACCAGACCTGAGCTCCCACCTCTGACCACCTATCCACCTGCCTACTGATTACTCCCCCGACCAGTCCTGAACTCACGCCACTGACCACCTACCCACCAGCGTCTTACCCACCAAACTCTCACCCATATCACCTGTCTCTATCCACTCATTCATTCACTCATCCACATATTCATTGAAAGATTTGGACCGTTGCAAACTTATCCGAATAAGACAGCTACTGCCATTCAAAAGAAAAAGATTGTTTTCCTCTCCTTCCTCCAACTCCCCTATACTCGCTGGACTTACCCTGGAGCCTGTGCTTCCCATTTCTTCTTCAGCTAGGTTCACAAAGTCGCAGAAGAAATGGGCAGTATCATCCAGTCGGAAAAATCTTTGCAGACTGTGACAATGCACATAGCATCACCCCTGAGCAGTACATTGAAGCCATTAAATTGATCGAAAGAAGCACATTGGGAAGACGGGCATGATTCGATGTAGTCACATAGCAGTTGTGCTCTCAACATACAGAATGTTCCTGATTTCCTTGACCAGCATTTCGCTTTGAAGTGGCTTTTTTGAGCATGTTGAAAGTCAAGGATTGTATTTCAAATTTTATTAAATGCAGTACAGCAACTCAGCATAAAAATGGCACCTGTCCTACTCTGGAATGTATTAAAATCATTGAACCTCACAATGTGCCTCCTTGTTTGAGCAGCTTGCATGGAGGCTTGGGACTGACAAGATTGAGTCAGTGGTGAGGGGGTTACGGGTAATGTGGAGTGGAAGAAAGAAGGGTCTGGCATCCTGAATGTAGTTGGGCTTGGAGGTGTAAACAGCCAGTCAAGGTGAGAAATGAGGGGCCTAAAGGTCAGTGTCATTACTGCCCAAATCTCAATCTCAGGGTGTTGACTAACAAACTCCTCACAAGGCTCTGAATTCATGTACACATTTCAGGTATCCCCAATGAGAGTGATCTCAGACAATGTCCTTTACAAGTTTGGAGCAAGTACTGGAGAAGAGCCAATGATGTTCCTCTGTTTAAGGAGGGTAGCAAGGATAATCCAGGGAACTACAGGCCGGTGAGCCTTACGTCAGTGGTAGGGAAATTACTGGAGAGAATTCTACGAGACAGGATCTACTCCCATTTGGAAGCAAATGGACATATTAGTGAGAGGCAGCATGGTTTTGTGAAGGGAAGGTCGTGTCTCACTAATTTGGTAGAGTTTTTCAAAGAGGTCACAAAGATGATTGATGCAGGTAGGGCAGCAGATGTTGTCGATATGGACTTCAGTAAGGCCTTTGACAAGGTCCCTCATGGTAGACTAGGACAAAAGGTGAAGCCACAGGGGATCAGGGGTGAGCTGGCAAGGTGGATACAGAACTGGCTAGGTCATTGAAGGCAGAGATTAGCAATGGAAGGATGCTTTCCTGATTGGAGGGCTGTGACTAGTGGTGTTCTGCAGGGCTCAGTGCTGGAACCTTTGCTGTTTTTAGTATATATAAATGATTTGGAGGAAAATGTAACTGGTCTGATTAGTAAGTTTGCAGACAACGCAAAGGTTGGTGGAATTGCGGATAGCGATGAGGACTGTCAGAGGGTACAGCAGGATTTAGATTGTTTGGAGACTTGGGCGGAGAGATGGCAGATGGAGTTTAATCCGGACAAATGTGAGGTAATGCATTTTGGAAGGTCTAATGAAGCTAGAGAATATACAGTAAATGATAGAACCCTCAAGAGTATTGAAAGTCAGAGAGATCTAGGTGTATAGGTCCACAGGTCACTGAAAGGGGCAACACAGGTGGAGAAGGTAGTCAAGAAGGCATAAGGCATGTTTGCCTTCATTGGCCAGAGCATTGAGTATAAAAATTGGCACGTCATGTTGCAGCTGTGTAGAACCTTAGCTAGACCACACTTGGAGTATAGTGTTCAATTCTGGTCGCCACACTACCAGAAGGATGTGGAGGCTTTCAAGAGGGTGCAGAAGAGATTTACCAGAATGTTGCCTGGTATGGAGGGCATTAGCTATGAAGAGCGGTTGAATAAACTCGGTTTGTTCTCACTGGAATGACAGAGGTTGAGGGGCAACCTGATAGAGGTCAGCAAAATTATGAGGGGCATAGACAGAGTGGATAGTCAGAGGCTTTTCCCCAGGGTAGAGGGGTCAATTACTAGGGGGCATAGGTTTAAGGTGCGAGGGGCAAGGTTTAGAGTAGATGTACGAGGCAGGTTTTTTACACAGAGGGTAGCGGGTGCCTGGAACTCGCTGCCGGAGGAGGTGGTGGAAGCAAGGACGATAGTGACATTTAAGGGGCATCTTGACAAATACATGAATAGGATGGGAATACAGGGATACGGACCCAGGAAGTGTAGAAGATTGTAGTTTAGTCGGGCAGCATGGTCGGCACCGGCTTGGAGGGCAGAAGGGCCTGTTCCTGTGCTGTACTTTTATTTGTTCTTTGTTCTAGAGATAGGGAGGGGCGAGGTCATGGCATACAGAACACAGAACATACAGTGCAGAAGGAGGCCATTCGGCCCATCGAGTCTGCACTGACCCACTTAAGCCATATTCCCGTAACCCAATAACCCTTGCTAACCTTTTTGGGCACTAAGGGCAATTTATCATGGGCAATCCACCTAACCCGCACATCTTTTTGACTGTAGGAGGAAACCGGAGCTCTGAGGACACGGGGAGAACGTGCAGACTCCGCACAGACAGTGACCCAGCAGGGAATCAAACCTGGGACCCTGGAGCCGTGGACCACAGTGCTATCCACTTGTGCTACCGTGCTGCCCACCAAGGATGATAGTTTAAAATTGAGGTATTACTGAACCAGGATCTAATGTAGGTCAGTGAATGTGGGCAATGTGTGAATGGGAATTAGACTAGGTTAGGATATGTAGGGCAGTGTTTTAGATGAACTCCTGTTTACAGAGGATGGAGGGCAGCCAGAAAAACATTGAAAAGGACAAGTCTACAGAAAACAAAGGCAAGGGTGAGAGTTTCAGCATCTGATTTACTAAGACAGGGTTGGAAATGCACAATGTTCCAGTGGTGCAAGGGGCCAGTCTTACTGATGGCATAGATATGCATTTTGGAAGCTTATCACGGGGCTGCAAAATAGTTTTTTCTGCATCAGACAGTTGCCAGGGAGAGAGATGGCATGGATGACGGAGGGGTGGGGGGGTGGCGGCAGCTACGGACGATGACGAGGGAATGGAGATTGTGATAAGATGCAAAAATAATCTCTGTTCATTCAATACTTTTTTAAAATAAAAATTTGGAATATCCAATTCATTTTTTCCAATTAAGGGGCAATTTAGCTTGGCCAATCCACCTACCCTGCACATTTTTTGGGTTGTGGGGGCGAAACCCACGCAAACACGGGGGGGAAAGTGCAAACTCCACACGGACAGTGATCCAGAGCACCGATCGAACCTGGGACCTCGGCACCGTGAGGCAACCGTACTAACCACTTGCACCACCTTGCGGCCCTGTTCATTCAATACTGCATGTTGGACAAGCAATGTTGACAAAAAGAGGTGGGAGATGGATTGAGAGATTTGATGGTGAGGGAGAACTAGGCCTCATTGGGGAACTTGTCGAACCTTACCTGTTTTCTTTATAGAGTCATTTACAGCACAGAAGGAGGCCATTCAGCCCATCAAATCCATGCTGGCTTCCCGCAGAGCAATCCAGTCGGTCACACTCCTCTACTCAGTCACATCGTCTGGCACGTATATTTCCTCCAAGTGCCTTCAGTCATTGATTGATTCTGTATTCACCACCCTCCTGTGCGACGTGTTCCACTCACTGCGAAACAAATGTTCTTCCCAACATTCCCCCTGCACAACTTGCCCGAAAGGCCTAAATCGTTGTCCACGACTCTTTGTACCATCAGCTAATGCGAAGGTTTTTCCTTGACTATCTTATGCTAACCTGTCATAATCTTGTACCCCTCTATCAAAACTCTCCTCAATCTCCTTTGCGGATGATGTTGCTGAGGGGACAGTACATATAAGGTGTAAGAGTGGACCCAAAGGTAGTGTGCAGATGTACAATGAACAACAAAGAACAAAGAAAAGTACAGCACAGGAACAGGCCCTTCGGCCATCCAAGTCTTTGCCGACCATGCTTCTCTAATCTAAAAACTTCTACACTTCCTGGGTCTATATCCCTCTATTCCCATCCTATTCATGTGTTTGTCAAGATGCCCATACTCGAATCCTGATTTGACATTGGCTAAGCTATCACAGGAAGAGCACAAAGTGCGAGTGAACAGCTTGAAATCTGTACTCAGCAAAGTCTCTTCCATTACTTACTTTGACTAGATTTTCTCATTTTGCTTTTTGAAAAATGTGAATGCTGAGGGCAATTCTTTCTTGTAGCATGTTTAAAAATTAATCTTATCCACTGGAAATTGAAGATTTGAAGTTATCCAACAATTTAAAGCAATTTCCGAGGCATTTTGTCAGCACATCAGCCTCCTCCCACAGGAGAGGAAGGGCCACCAGGCCTAAGCTTCAAAGCAGCATTGTGAGCACTCTAAATTGAAAGGGGAATAATGTATGGCCGAGGGTATATTAAATATTTGCTGAGATTTATACTTGTTTACCCCCCCAGTCTCAAAGTTTCATTTAATGCGTTTTCTCCAACTTTTCCTTCCGTTCTGTTGGAAACGTTTGTCCGGCAATATTATAAACAATCTCATGGATGAATGACACCGACCATGCTTGTCTCTAATTGTCAGGAAAAGGTGGCATTGGACTAGCTTGTTGAACCGTTACAGCCCATGTGGTGATGGTAGTATCACATTATGTTTGGTTGGGACCTCAGGGTTCTTAACCTAGTGATGATGCCGGATTGGCGAATATGTCCACATCAGAACGAGGTAGGATTTGTCGGGAGGCAGCAGGAGAATTTTTATGCACGAGTTCACAGCTTTTGTTTTTCTCAGTGGTAGAAGTTGTCGTAAGGTGCAGGGCAGAGGCAATTCTTAAGGTATTTGTAGTCTGAGGTAGCTCAACAGTAAGTTTTTATTAACCACTCAAAATTATATTCATAGGCAGAGTAAAGATCCAAGCTCGGAGCTGTTTCCATGCTTGCTTCCACACAAGGCTCTGTCTCCATGCTTGCTTCATCCCAGATCATGTTGAGGTAACAGAACGAAAAAAAAAGTCCTCAGGGCACCTTAAAGCACTTTACAGCTGTTGAAGTATATTCCAAGTACAGTCACTGTTCTAATGAAAGAAAGCCAGCAGTTGATTTGTGAACAGAAAGCGAACTCAAAGTAAAAGAAAAAGCATCAAAATGTAGTAATGATCTGAGTGAGCTGACTGAAGTACTTGAAATGACAGGGTATAAAATCTTTCCAGCTATTCTGAACAGATGAATGAAAAATTAACCATTGGTAATTTCCCACGAACATAGGAAATACTGAACAATCTCAGCAGGTCTGACAGCATCTGTGGAGAGCGAAGGGAACTAACGTTTTGGGTCAGAATGAGTCTTTGTCAAAGCTGGTAAATTACATGGGATCGTTCTGCACTTGGCATCGAATGGCTAAGTGAGCAGTTGACTGAAGACTGGAGAAGGATCTTGAGTAATGAGTTGCTATTTATTTTATCCATTAGAGACATGACATGCACATATTACAGCAACAGTTGGTACCTGAGGTGAGCTCATATTGGATGGTGTACAGATTCTTGGCATTTGATGAAGGATAAAACTCCAGCATTTCTTCCTGTTCTAATGCAAACAATTCTTGACATACTATTTGCAAACAAATCTTTTGGCTATGTGACTGACCTTGGAGTCGAAAATGACCCTTTCTCCCTCACTCAATTCCTAACTTGATTAATTCTGAATTATGCCTGACAAGGATTTGAGACACTAAAGCGCAGCCATTACAGACCCCCAGTGAAGAACCCAAACTGTTCTTTAAGCTGAGCTCTAAAGTTGGGGTAAAGTTACTGGACTAATAATACAGAAATTTGGACTAATGATCCAGGGTAGGTGCAGGTAGTGTGTTTCCCTGGTTGGGGAATCTAGAGCCAAGGGACACCATTTCAAAATAGTGGTGAAATCATTTAGGACCAAGATGAGGAGAAATTTTAGAGGGTTGTGAAACTTTGGAATTCTCTAACCCAGAGGGCTGTGGAAGCTCAGTCACTGAATATGTTTAAAGCAGAGATTGAGAGATTTCTCAATACCAATAACATAAAGAGATAAGGGAAAATGTCATTCAAGTGAATGAGGAGTCAAGATCTGTGCTACCATGGGCACTGTCTTTGCGGAGTCTGCACGTTCTCCTCGTGTCTGCGTGGGTTTCCTCTGAGTGCTACGGTTTCCCCCCACATTCCAAAGATGTGCAGATTAGGTGGACTGGACATGCTAAATTGCTCTTAGTGTCCAAAAAGGTCAGGTGGGGTTATTGGGTTACGGGGATAGGGTGGAAGTGAGTGCTTAAAGTGGGTTAGTGCAGACTCGATGGGCCAAATGGCCTCCTTCTGCACTGTGTGTTCTATGTTCTATGTATTGACTGGCACAGCAGGCTTAATGGGCTGAATTGCCTACTCTTCCTGTGTTTCTGTTACAGCCATCTAAGATGGCCACCTGCAAAGGACCAAGGGAATTATGGCCAACCCAGGACTCAGACAGATACAGAGCCTATGTGTATCTGAAACACAGGTAACCAGGCCTGATCGAACCCCCCACTTGTTTGCATTTCAATGGTCCATTTTCCCAGGACAATAGAACTCCAATCAAGCAACCGGTACAGCCACAGACTGATCGGTGCCACTCCCTTTACTCAGAAAGCTCAACTGCCAAGGTCAATGACCGCTAAGGACCCACCCAGCTACCAAGGCACCCGCCCCTTTATTGGTCGAAATTGAATGCAGTGATCAGAGCCCTGTGGAACTTTTGGGTCCAAGGTTAAGGACCGCTCCAAAGAGCGCGAAATCCCAGAGGGATAAAAGAGAGCACAGCCATATGTTCTGTCTCTTTTGGATCTGGCATGTGCCAACCCAATTGTAGCAGGAACAGCCAGCCAAGTTCAAGACCAACGATCGCTACCTGATGGATGAGCCCAGCAGAGACAGAGCCACTTTCTTCCAACCAGCTAAGTGAAATCCAGATAAAGGCCTTAACCATTTGCACAGTGCCGGTCGCCCTGAAGTTAAGTATAGGTTATTGTAGCTGAAAGGTGTAGTTTAACTCGTAGTAGATATTGTGTTTGCATGTCGATATAACCCTTGTGTATGTAAATAAACCATCTTTTGAACTAACTACTGGTTGTGTGGTCATTTGATCGATATAAGGGAAGGCTTGTGGTTCAGCAACATCATTAATATTAGCAACAGAATTGGCGATGCTATTGGGATTGCAACAGGCAACATTATTGGCGACCACGAAGGGACTCAATTATAAGTGACTTTGTCACTCCGAGAGAACCCACAAACTTTCAATCCAATTGCGAGAAAGAGAAAGAACCACAGGTGCAAGTCCCATATCGACCAAATAACCAAATTTCGGAAGTGTGTACTAACCCGCATGCGTACCTAACAGGAATGGTAAGGCAAACTCGTTAGAATTGTATACAACTATTGAGGGATTGTGAGCCGGAAAATAGCTTAAGCCATATCCGCTGTTCAAATCACCGCCTTATTCCCCTGTTCCAAATTAAAAGTAGAGAAAAGATATTAAAAGTAGAGCAAGAGGTAAGAGAAGTAATGGCCACTAAAGCAATGGAAAGATTGATGAATCCACAGGAACCCGAGGTCAAAGCGACCAACAGAGCAGAGCAATGCCCCATATGGGAGGAAGAGTAAATGAAATACTTAAAGGGGAAAGGATGGCCCCTTTGGTCGAATTTTTGCACTAATGTTGAGTCAGATCCAGGAAAGATAGGATAAACTTGGTGGGAGAACCTAAGCGAGGTCCACAAGAAAAATGCACGGAAAGTCAGAAAGCCGATGGCAATAGTGTCCTGTTTGGCACAGTTGCGAGGCGCAGAGGAGGTCGCGAAGATGCTCTGTAGGCAGTTAATTGAGAAGGAAGAAAAGAACGAGAGAAACAGTAACGAAAGCGAGAAGATGATTGAGCAACTCCGGGAAAAGTTAGCAGCTAAGGATAAGCAAATGGCCGATGTAAAACGTGCACATCAATCTTGTCTAGTTCACCTTAGCAGCTTCCAGACCCAGTATGATAAAGCCTACCAAGATACACAGCACGCAGTCCTGGTAAGAGAGGAAACAGAACAACAGGTCACCCAGCTAACTAGCAAATGCCCAGATTTAAAAGCAGCTTTGAGAGCGCTCCACAGCTCCACTAAGGAACAGAGGCAGAGTACCGTTGACCATGCTTAATGCTAACAGAAGATAGAAAAGTTACAGTTGCTCCTCTCAGTGCGGAATGGCTTCAGGTGCACTTTCGGGCAGGATTTAGATGAGGAAGATGCTCCCGATTGGCAAGAATTAAAGGAAAGCACCCAAAGATATGTAGAGGACTCGAGAAATCAAAATCGAGCCCCCACGCCCCAAAAGGAAAAGCACCCGCACCACCAACTGCACAGGCAGCACACCCCCCCACTCACAATTCGACCCCTTTGAATCTGGTTAGCACATAACGCAAGTCATCGGATCAGGAGAAGCTTGATGTCGTTTACACCACCTCACTATCCATATCCCAATTAAGAGATGCTTGCATGAAAATGATTCCATTCCAGCCCACCGCAGACCCGCACAGCTTCTTTGAGGAGGTGCGCCAACAAAAACTTATGTATGGCCTAGATGAGAGAGAGGAAGTGAAGCTAATAGTTATGAGCCTTAGCCAGTCCGTAAGATCAGCTTTGCCTGAACCCCAAAATGTAGCAGGAGGAACCCTACAGGAAATGAAAAAAGCCACATTAGATGCCATCGGGTATAACAAAGGAGATCCAGTCGAGGGTTTAAATCACTGCAGGCAAAAGAAGGAAGAGCATCCGACCGCATTTGCTGGTTGCCTATAGATTCATTTTATGGCAGTTTATGGACAATTGAACCACGCACACCTAAATGAGGAGGACACCACTAAATGTTCCCGCACCTTAGTCTCGCATGCCACAGACGTAGGTCAAAAGGCTTGTGTAAACTACGACCCCGCAGACCACACACACAATGAAGTTTGGGTATTGAAACGCCTTTCCAGAGCATGGGAACAAACCCGACACTGACAGACAGATCAGGACGATATAAAATCAAACATGCACCCAGTTAGGACCAGCCAGGACCCAGCATGGATAAACGAGGGTCGACACGAGGGACAGCACCCCAGAGCACAGGCACCACGAGGTTGTTACAATTGTGGACATTACGCTCGTGATTGCCGACAAAACCCCCAGCACCGATACCAACAACCAAACCTCCCACCTAGGAACAATGTTAAGCCCATGCATAATGTTAGCGCCTGTTCAGACGATTTATGGTTTAATTCCACAGATTGATGGTGTTCGTACTCCCCAACTTGGGTCTGTGACACACTCAGGGACAAATCAGGCAGACCAGTAGTTACAGGCACAGTCCGGGGACATACAGTCGATTTCGGTTGGAACACAGGAAGATCCTGCACCACTTTAACTCCTCCACCATGTTTCAACAGGACACGTGGACATGCCTCCCACAAGGATTCCATAACTCCCCCTCCATTTTCCACCGACAATTGGCCAACGGACTTTCTAAATTTTCCCGACCCAAATGCCTCATGCAATATGTACATGATCTGCTCTTGTAAACAGACACAAAAGAGGAACACGTAGAGCTTTTATAGGAATTACTGGGCCTACTGCAATCCATCGGATGCAAGGTCAACCCCAAAAAGGCCTAGATTTTAAAGGAAAAGGTTCTTTAATTAGGCACCATTATCACCCACCAAAAGAAGCAGATCCTCAACGCACTGGTGAGCCCGCAAGTTTTCCTTCTCATCAGGGATGCCCCCTGTATACGGAGGCGATAATGCTGCTGAAGGGACAAAATGTAACGTCTGTAATCGAAGTGTATGCTAGGCACCTTCTTGCCACGAGGCGACATCACCCTGGGGAATCACTAGCAGAATTCCTGCGTGCCCTGCGGGTACTCGGCCGGAACTGTGATTGCCAACACGCTACCCAACACGCGGAGCTGTTGATCAGGGACGCCTGTGTCGCAGGCATGAAATCGAACTACATCTGCTAGCGATTACTAGAAGGGGGTACACTTGGCCTCCCAGAGACAGCGCAGCTCTCAAACTCGCTGGAGGTGGCCTTCCAGAACATGGAGGCCTACACCTCCAACCACGCGGCACCTCATGAACCTCGTGGGCGATGCCATCATCCGACCCGAGTGCGGTGCAAGCCTGTGCTGCGCAGCAGCCCGCCAACGCCGGAAGCCCGAAGTGCTACTTTTGCGGCCAGGGCAAGCATCCCAGACAACGCTGCCCTGCACGGAACGCGACTTGCAACAGGTGTGTGAGGAAGGGCCACTTTGCGAAAGCCTGCCAGGTCCGATCTCTCCCTAAAACTCCTCGGCCCAGCAGCGCTGCCTGCTGCCTGTCGGGCTGCCCCCAGCTGCCACGGAACCCGCCATGTGCGACCCGTGGGCGCCTCCATCTTTGCCGCCATCTACGATTTTGCCCGCCACGCGCGACCCATGGGGGCAGCCACCTTGGGACCACTCCGCAGCCTCCCAGGAGCCCTGCTCACCCGGTCATACGCTGGCTGCCGCCACCTCTGACCTGCCTACCCATCACCTTCCGAAGCTCACCTCCATCACACTCGACCAGTCCCGGACTCATCACCTCACAAAATCTACGATGACCGTCCGGATCAACGGGCACGAGACAGCTTGCCTTTTCGACTCCGGGAGCACAGACAGCTTCATACACCCAGACCATCAACCGGTACACGCAGCTCGATGCGTACCCCCTCCCCCGCATATCTGACATGGTCAACCAGATTGTGCAGTATTGAGTCTTCTCCACAGTTGACTTGAAGTCCGCGTACCACCAGCTCCCTGTCCGCCCTGAGGACCGCCAATATACTGCCTTCGAGGCAGATGGGCCACTTCCTCAAGGTTCCCTTCGGTATCGCAACTTGGTCTTCCAACGAGAAATGGGCCGAATGTTTGACCAGTACGGGCTGTGAGCCACGTTCCCGTACTTAGATAATGGCACCATCTGCGGCCATGACCAGCAGGACCATGACAAAAACCTCCGTCACTTCCTCCACACCGCCAAACTCCTGAACCTCACCTACAATAAGGAAAAATGCGTTTTCCGCACAACCCGCCTCGCCATCCTTGGCTAAATTGTGGAAAACCGAGTCCGAGGGCCCGACCCCGACTGCATGTGCCCCCTCCTGAAACTCCCCCTCCACCACTGCCCCAAGGCCCTGAAGAGATGCCTCGGGTTCTTCTCTTACTATGCCCAGTGGGTCCCCAATTATGCGGACAGGCCTGTCCACTTGTTAAATCCACCATTTTTCCCCTGACGGCTGAGGCCCGTCTGGCCTTCAACCCCAATCAAGGCAGATATTGCAAAAGCCGCGATGCACGCAGTAGAAGAGTCCATTATGTTCCAGGTGGAGAGCGATGCGTCGGACTTTGCTCTGGCCGCTACCCTCAACCAGGCGGGCAGGTCCGTGGCTTTCTTCTCCCGTACCCTTCATGCCTCCGAAATTTGACACTCCTCCATTGAAAAGGAAGCCCAAGCCATTGTAGAAGCTGTGCGACATTGGAGGCATTACCTGGCCAGCAGGCGATTCACTCTCCTCACTGACCAATGATCGGTTGCCTTCATGTTTAACAATACACAGCAGGGCAAAATCAAGAACGACAAGTTTCTGAGGTGGAGGATCGAGCTCTCCACCTACAACTACAATATCTTGTATCGACCTGGGAAGCTCAATGAGCCGCTAGATGCCCTATCCCGCGGTACATGTGCCAGCGCACAAGTAGACCGACTTCGGGCCCTCCACAATGACCTCTGTCACCCAGAGGTCACCCGTTTTTTTCACGTCATCAAGGCTCGCAACCTGCCTTACTCCATCGAGGAGGTCAGGATCATGACCAGGGACTGCTAGGTCTGCGCGGAGTGCAAACCGCACTTCTATCGGCAAGACAGAGCGCACCTGGTAAAGGCCTCTCGCCCCTTTGAGTGCCTCAGCATCGACTTCAAAGGGCCCCACCCCTTCACTGACTGTAACGTGTATTTCCTCAACATTGCTGAAGAATACACAAGATTCCCCTTTGCCATCCCATGCCCTGACATGACCTCTGCCACCGTCATCAAGGCCCTGCATAGCCTTTTCACCTTGTTCGGGTTCCCCACCTACATCCATAGCGATCGGTGTTCCTCCTTCATGAGCGACGAGTTGCGTCAGTTCCTGCTTAGCAAGGGCATCGCCTCCAGCTGGACGACCAGCTACAACCGCCGGGGCAACGGAGAGGTGGAGAGGGAGAACGCGACGGCCTGGAAGGCCGTCCTCCTGGCCCTACGGTCTAGAAGTCTCCCAATCTCCCGCTGGCAGGAGGTCCTCTCCGATGCGCTCCACTCCATCCGGTCGCTCCTGTGCACTGCCACCAACGAGACCCCTCACGAACGTATGTTTGCCTTCCCCGGGAAGTCCACCTCCGGGGTCTCGCTCCCGTCCTGGCTGACAGTCCCAGGGCCCGTCCTCCTCTGGAAGCATGCGAGGAGTCATAAATCAGATCCCCGCGTCGAGAAGATCCTGCTCCTCCATGCCAATCCACAAAATGCCTCCGTGGCACATCAGGACGGGACACAGTCTCCCTCCGGGATTTGGCACCTGCAGGTTCCCCTGCGACCATCACCACCACCCCCGACCCTACACCGTTTCCCTCCACCATTACCCAGCTACTTCAAGAACTGGCACCCGCAGGCCCACCGGCGACTATCACCACCACCCCTGCCCATACACCGCCCCCCCTCCACCGACTCAGCTACTGGGTGAAGAAGAGGCCAACACACTCCCGGACGCACAGGTCTCACACCACAGCCCACACCACCGCCGGGACTGAGGCGATCACGGCGGAAGGTTAAGGGCCCCGACAGACTTGATCTTTAAGTCCACTTCACCCCCGCTGGACTCTTTTTTTTAAACAGGGGGTGAATGTGGTAAACCACTGTAGCATATAATATGTGTATTATGGTAAACGGCTACTGTATTCCATGTAATGTGGTAAACCACTGCCAGTTGGCGCCGCCTCCCATCGGGCCCGGTATAAAGGTGGCTGGTCTCTGTCCTTGACCCAGTTTGGGATCAGAGGCCAGGAGGCTTTCTGTTTATTTTATTAAAGCCTCAGTTACGTTCACTACTCGTTTTGTGTTCATTGATGGCCCATCACCCTATGCCATAGAAGTAGCAACCACCGACCAAACCCTATCAGCAGTGCTCCTGCAAGAATTACACGACCACTTAGGACCTGTAGCCTATGCCTCAAGAGTATTAGACCCTGTAGAGCAAGGATTCTCAGCCTCCGAATGGCACTTGCTTGCAGTCTTTTGGGCAGTACAGTACTTTGCATACATCACAGGCCTTAACCCAGTCACGATCTTGACAGAGCACATCCCCACACAACTATTACTAGACGGTAGATTAAAGGACGGTTCCGTCAACCAAATCAGAGCAGCTCGCTGGACACTACTATTACAAGGCAGGGACATTACGGTAAAACGCACCAAGACCCACACATTTCTGGCCGATAATCTCCAATATGCAGGGACCCCACATGAGTGCCAGATCATAGCAGCCCAACACCACACAGGACCCTTTATCCCAAAGTCACTACACCCACGAGCAGGCAGTAAGACACTGAATTCTCAAGCCACAGGGGGTACTTAAAAAACTTATGTAGACGGTTCCTCCACAATCGAAAATGGAGTTAGAATTACTGGTTGTGGAATTTATGTGGAAGACGCGCAGGGACGCCCACTGGAAGAGATCTATTTAAAATTGCCCGGCCACCTAAGTTCATAAGCAGCAAAACTCGCAGCCATAGCCTATGTAATTCAGCACCCCAACTCTTTTCCAACCCCCGCAGACATACACTCGGACAGCCTGTCTGTGTGCAACAGCTTAACAGAATTCCTGCCCCTGTGGGAATCTCAAGGTTTTGTTTCAGTCGATGGAAAGCCCCTACCCTCTGCCCCGTTGTTAAAGCACATTCTCACGACAGCCTCAGATTGCACAGATGGTATCATTAAAGTAAGAAGCCATCATCGCTCCTCCCCACCCGGTAATGTAAAGGCAGACGCCTTAGCCAAAGCAGGATCACGCCATGGTCACTTCTGGCAGCCAACCGAAAGCGAACCGATACACTTAGTCCAGGTTTCCCAGACCAATATTGAGGATCTATCCCAAGCCCAAAAAGCAGACGACATCCTCAAACAGGTTTTAGATGGCAACTTCCCAGCCCCCTATGATAAATGGAAGGCGCACTGACTGTGCAGGACGGCATAGTTTTAAAAAACGGATTTTATGTGGTCCCCACCCGGGACAGAAACCAGCTCATTTACCAATTTCATGACGGACACGGACATCAGGGGATAGACAATACCATTGCCCATTTAAGACCTTTGTGTTGGTGGCCCGATTTAAAAAGCGATGTGAGCCATTATGTCGAGAATTGCCTTATCTGTGCTCAGAACAATCCTGAACGTTACTCAAAGAAAGGACAATTACGTCACACCCGACCTGTGAATGGCCCTTGGACAAATTTGCAAATCGATAACATTGGCCCCCTTCCCCCTTGCCGAAACGGTTTCAAGTACGTGCTGGTTGTAATCGACACCTTTACTAAATGGGTAGAAACATTTCGCTCACGGACAAATACAGCAAAGGCCACCGCTAAGATTTTGATCTAACAGATATTCACACACTGGGGTCTCCCCCGCAGCATTGAGTCAGACCAAGGTTCCCACTTCACCGGCAGAGTCATGCAAAATGTTTTAACAATCCCTTGTCTCCGCCCACAGACCCAAACTTGTCTCCGCCCACAGGTACAGACTTTCACCTTGAACTTGACTCCGACGACAGCGAGAGCCTCCCGGATTTGATTACTATCCCTGAACACTGGCACGATCTCTCTGCCCCAAGTCACCCCAGGCCCCGGAACCACGACATAGATACCTTTGACCCTCTATATGCCCTCCCCCAGCCACCGCCACAGCCACTGCCTGACCACAGTAACTTGCCCTCCACTCCCACCGCCCCGACGCCTCACGACAAACAAGCCCCTCTTTGGCACCGCGACAACTCTTGCAGACTAGTAAGGCACGACGATTTGGATTATCCGACGGCCCACGCGGCCAAGCCACAGAAACAGCAGACATGAGTCTGGCAACCGGGAGATGGCAATGATTCAGATACTGACTCTCATTTCGGTAATGCTTTTACGACACTGTTTGGTACAGAACCCAGAGGTGGCTAGATGATGAGGAAGAGGTACCGCCTAAGTATTTATGTGTCCAAGTTCTGATGAAGCCTGCCCGCCTTTTTCCTTCTTTTTTTTTCGACTACATGGTTTTAATTCATGTCGCCCGACACATAATTACTCTTCTGATTCGATTGTACGATGCCCAATGTCAGTTAAAGGCACAAGTTTGTCGAGAAACAGATCACAGTTCTCCCAGTCTTTATGACAAGTTTCCACACGACTACAAACTCTTACCGTCCACCCAGGTCATCCAGGTAGGGAGGAACGGCACTGGTCCCCACCCTACCTGAGGACCCCAAATGCATCCGGTCAGTTAAGCTCGGGTAGCGGAGTAACGGCATGAACCCCTGCCCTACCCGGGGATTCCACCCATTCTTATCCTGCAGCGGCCCACACGCACCTCATGTTCCTGTCACTTCACACGCTCTGGAATGGTTCTCTACACTCTGCACTGTCTTTGGCAGGCCTTAGTTTCACCTTACCTACTCTCCCTTTGGTTGTGGTATAAAGAATGCATTTTGCCACATTCTGTACACTCACACCTTCTTTCCTTTACCTTCCGCGACCCCCTGGTCGCTCCACACCTGCCATTTACACATATGACACAATTAGTTGCTATACATGTTGCTACACACGAACTACATCTGAATCCTGGGACGAAACTCTATAAAACTGGCCGCCTTGAAATTCGGCTGGTTAAGGTAAGCCTCAACCACCACTAGGTTGCAAGTAAAGAAAAGACTGGTGGGAGAAATTGTCCGCCCACTCCCTGCATCGACCACAAGCTGCGAGAGTCTCTGTACTTTAAAAATCTGCATTTCTTGTCTCTCCAAAATGGTATATCAAACAAATAAATGAGGGAATCACACATGGTGACAATCATAATGGGTAATTGCAGTAAGGAGAGAAAGACTAATAAAACGAGATATTAACCAAAGATAATAACAGATACTATGCTTGCACCCCCAGGATGACCCGGAGAACAGACAACACAGGATGAAGCAAGGACTGCTGACATGCGTTTGGATCATCGCTGGACTTCTGCAACTGCGCGCACAATGGACTTTTGTTACAAACCCCATACCAGCCCTGAACACGACCACCCAACAGGCCACCACCAGCCCGGACACTACACCACATAAAGACAGACATCAAAACCAACATCATTAATATTAGCAACAGTATTGGCGACGCTGTTGGGATCGAAACAGGCAACACTGTGTGGTTTTTAAAAATTCATTGATGTGATGTGGACATCACTGGTTAGGCCAGCATTTATTGCCCATCCCTAGTTGCCCTTCAGAAGACGATGGTGAGTTGCCTTCTTGAATCGCTGCAGTCCCTGAGGTGCACCCACAGTACTGTTGGGGAAGGAGGTCCAAGATTTTGCCCCAGCGACAGTGAAGGAATGGCAATACATTTCCAAGTCAGGGTGGTGAGTGACTTGGAAGGGAAACTCCAGGTGGTGGGGTTCTCAGGTATCTGCTATTCTTGTCCTTCTAGGTGGTAGTGGCCGTGGGTTTGGAAGGTGCTATCTAAGGAACCTTGGTGAGTTATTGCAGTGCATCTTGTTCAGGCTATGTTCCATCTGGAAAAGTTTCCATCTCACCAGCTGGGGAATTTTAATTCAATTACTTAAATAAATCTGATGTAAGAAGTATCAGTCATGGTAACCATGAAACTATTAGATTGTCATATTAAAAAAATGGTTCATTATTGTCCTTTAGGGTAGGAAATCTGCTTTACATCTGGCATCAATGGATTGACTCTCCACTTCTCTCTGAAATGGCCCAGTAAACCTTTCAGTCATATTCTAGAAGGGCAGCACAGCATAATTATCTCAAGGGCAATAAGGAATGGGCAAAAACACTGACCATGCCAACAACACCAACCCTGTGAATGAATTTCTAAGGAATCCCCCAGGCAAAAACTGCACTTTTATTAAGCTGAACTCCTCTATTTGTTTTCCGAGACAGCTGGCAGGCAGGACATTACAGATCAGCCTGACTTGTCATCTGTGTGTATACTTTTGAGTAGGAGTCACTGGACATTAATCAAGAGAGAGAAAAGAATGAAAACTGACATTTAGATAGCACTTTTCCCAGTCTCAGAACAAGCCTTACAATAAATTCAGAAACATAGAATTGTTGCCACTCTTTGTACTATATGAAAAGTGACAGTCAATTTGCTCACAGCAAGTTCCCTCAAACAAGAATGCGATGATGACCTAATATTCTCTTTTTGGTGGGTTAGTTAGAGGGACACATTTTGGCCAGAAACACCCCTGCTTTTCTTCAAGGTAATGCCTTGGTTTTTTTGGGGGGACTACCTGAAAGGGCCTCTTTTTCTAAAGACACAACGGGTGCAATTCACCCGAGATATTTCAAAGTTTGTTATCCAGCGGGAAATGAGGTTTGATCCCCACTGGTTGGACCAGCACAATCCAGAGTGCAGTCAACCCACACTTTGAAATTTTTCTGGATCCAGGGGTGATTCGCGCCATGGGACCCAAAGACGTCGACAAGGCCTGATCCTCAGAGATCTAGAAGCCCTGTACAAAGGTGCCGCGATCTCAGAATAACACTGCAGCCCCTCCCCCCCAATCGCTGGCCAGCCTCCCCGAATTTCTGGCAAGCCCCCCCCTCATCGCTGCCAACCACCCCCCCCCCCCCACAATTGCTGCAAACCCCCTCCATTCGCTGGCAACCCCCCCTTCAATTGCTGGGAAGTCCCCCCCAATTGCTGGCAGGTCGCTCCTTCCCCAATTGCTGGAAAAGGCCTCCCCCGAATTGTTGGCAAGCCCCACACCCTAGAAGCTGGTCAGGACCCTCTCAATAGCTGACAAGACCCCCCTCCCCCCCAATCGCTGGCAAGGATCCCCCCATCGCCTCCCTCCCCAAGTG